>NW_028126295.1:0-600000 GCF_965194825.1 Balaenoptera physalus
GGAAAGGTGAGGTGGGGTGATACATAAAGCAAGTGTTTCAAATTAGCTCAGATACCGTTCCATGAACCAAATATGTAATAGACAAGACCTACTCCTTGCTCAGAGAACTGGACTCAACACGCCCGATTCACCGCACAAGAATATATCTGACTAGTAATAATCTTAAAATCTATATATTGATATCTCTCTGTTAGTGTGTCAAGTGGGTGTAAAGCGGCGTAAACACAGCCGTGAAAAGCAGCTAAACCCCATTATAAAAATAAATTTCTTTTAAAAACCCATGAAACAAAGACAGTGAAAGAGAGAGAAATTCTTACACAATTCGTTCGGGGGCTGTGATGCAACCTGGATTGACCATATCTAGACCCACAGCTGGATGAGACATAAGGGTGGACACTCTTGGGGCTGAGAGGTTTGGTGAGGTTGGGTGAGCAAACGCAGACCCTTTAAAGTAATACTGCGTGCTACCCATCGCATGGGTCCCAAATCTCCAGGTTCAAGGGCATCTTCCTACATCGAAAACATGCATGAGAAACCCAGAAGATGGTACACCATGTGATCGGGAAAGGATTCTAAAACGCACCTCATTTCTCATCTCCTTGTGTTCGGATTCGCCATTCCAGCCACTTTACTAGCAATCTCCCTACTTGGAGCATCAGCACCTTTAACCTCCTGTTCCGTACAGGTTGCAATTTCTCCTGAGGATGAACGGGAAGACGGGGAACCAATGAGAGACTAGCTCTTGGTGTTGGGACAGGCACAGGTCACTCTATTTTCCCATCAGGAAGAAGACTTAACCAAAGGCTCCGACTGCCCCCCGGAACCAGAACAGGTCCTGAAGCCATCCTGCGCTTTTGCGGCCAGCTCCCAAATAAGCGAGTTGTAAAATTGAGCTTCAGGGCACTGCAATTCACAAACCTGCAGAGTGATAAATGATAACTCTCGTCCACAAATATATTGAGAGAAGGCAAAGAAGAGGATTTGAAATCAAGGCAGAATTGCAGGAAACAGATTTCAGGAGGTCGATTCGAATCGCCTTTAAAGCACATGAAAAGCGGCAAAATGTTGACAATGATGCTTTTGGCCAAAAAGTGCGTATGTGTTATTCCTGAATATATTCAGAAAAAAACGCATACGCCCTTTTTGGCCAACCAAGCAACCTGGAAAGGCAAATCAGCACTACAAAGAAGTCTCATTTCCCATCGGTCAAAAGGGCCATGCTGAAAAAAGTGTCAAAACCCGAAATGCAGGACAGGCCATGGAGAAATGGGAGCCTTGCTACACTGATGGGCGGGATGTAAATTGCCAACAGCCACTCTGGAGAAGTGTACGGTGTGTCCTGAAACATCTAAAAAACACAGCTTAGAGAGCATAGGGCACTTCCACTCATGGGGATATAAATTGGGAAAATGAAAAATCAGCAAAACACAAGCACCCGAAAGTTTAGGGCTGCTCTGTTGCCTAGGACCTCCTCTTCATTCCACCTTAAATATCCCAGGAAAGAGAAAAATGGATAAAGAAGTTGGGGTCCTTATGTACAATGGAATATCACTCAGCCATGAAATCAATGTCATAAGGCTAGTAGAAGCATGATGAATGGATTTAGGTATGACGATTCTAAGTGAAATAAGTCACACAGAAAAGGACACTTCTCATAAGGTATCATTTATAGAGGGAATGTAAAAACCGTTACACTTGAACTGAATTACAACACAGAACAGAGTCACACATGCAGAAAACACACTATGGTTGCTTAACGGGAAAGGTGAGGTGGGGTGATGCATAAAAGAAGGATTTCAAATTAGCTCAGATAACGTTCCATAAACCCAATATATAATAGACAAGACCTACTCCTTGCTCAGTGAACTGAACTCAACACCCCCTATTCACCGCAAAAGAACATATCAGACTAGTAAAAATCTTAAAACCTATGTGTTGATATCTCTCTTGAAGTGTGTCAAGTGGGTGTAAAGCGGCATAAATACAGCAGTGAAAAGCAGCTAAACCCCATTATAAAAATAAATTACTTTTAAAACCCCATGAAACAAAGACAGTGAAAGAGAGAGAAATTCTTACACACTTCATTCAGAGGTTGTGATGCAACCTGGATTGACCATATCTAGACCCACAGCTGGATGAGACATAAGGGTGGACACTCTTGGGGCTGAGAGGTTTGGTGAGGTTGGGTGAGCAAATGCAGACCCTTTAAAGTAATACTGCGTGGAACCCGTCGCATGGGTCCCAAATCTCCAGGTTCAAGGGCATCTTCCTACATCGAAAACATGCATGAGAAACCCAGAAGATGGTACACCATGTGATCGGGAAAGGATTCTAAAACGCACCTCATTTCTCATCTCCTTGTGCTCGGGTTCGCCATTCCAGCCGCTTTAAAAGCAATCTCCCTACTTGGAGAATAATCACCTTTATCCTCCTGTTCCGTACAGGTGGAAATTTGTAATGAGGATGAATGGGAAGAGGGAGACCCAATGAGAGAATAGCTCTACGTTTTGGGACAGGCACAGGTCACTCTATTTTCCCATCAGGAAGAAGAATTAACCACATGCTCAGCCTGCCCCCTGGAACCAGAACAGGGCCTGAAGCCATCCTGTGCTTTTGCGGCCAGCTCCCAAAAAAGCGAGTTGTAAAATGGAGCTTCAGGGCACTGCAATTCACAAACCTGCAGAGTTATAAATGATAACTCTCGTCCACAAATATATTGAGGGAAGGCAAAGAAGACGATTGGAAATCAAGGCAGAATTGCAGCAAACAGATTTCAGGAGGTACATTCGAATCGCCTTTAAAGCACATGAAAAGCGGCAAAACGTTGACAATGATGCCCTTGGCCAAAAAGGCCGTATGCGTTTTTTCCTGAATATATTCAGGAAAAAATGCATACGCCCTTTTTGGCCAACCAAGCAACCTGGAAAGGCAAATCAGCGCTACAAAGAAGTCTCGCTTCCCATCCGTCAAAAGGGCCATGCTGAAAAAAGTGTCAAAACCAGAAATGCAGGACAGGCCATGGAGAAATGGGAGCCTTGCTACACTGATGGGCGGGATGTAAATTGCCAACAGCCACTCTGGAGAAGTGTACGGTGTGCCCTGAAACATCTAAAAAACACAGCTTAGAGAGCATAGGGCACTTCCACGCATGGGGGTATAAAGTGGGAAAATTAAAAATCAGCAAGACACAAGCACCCCAAAGTTTAGGGCTGCTCTGTTGACAAGGACCTCCACTTCATTCCACCTTAAATATCCCAGGAAAGAGAAAAATGGATATAAAAGTTGTGGTCCTTTTTTACAATGGAATATCACTCAGCCATGAAATCAATGTCATAAGGCTAGTAGCAGCATGATGAGTGGATTTAGGTACGACAATTCGAAGTGAAATAAGTCACACAGAAAAGGACACTTCTCATAAGGTGTCACTTATAGAGGGAATGTAAAAACCGTTACACTTGAACTGAATTACAAAACAGAACAGAGTCACACATGCAGAAAACACACTATGGCTGCTTAACGGGAAAGGTGAGGTGGGGTGTTACATAAAACAAGTGTTTCAAATTAGCTCAGATACCGTTCCATAAACCCAATATGTAATAGACAAGACCTACTCCTTGCTCAGTGAACTGAACTCAACACCCCCTATTCACCGCAAAAGAACATATCTGACTAGTAATAATCTTAAAACCTATGTATTGATATCTCTCTGTTAGTGTGTCAATTGGGTGTAAAGCGGCATAAACACAGCCGTGAAAAGCAGCTGAACCTCATTATAAAAATAAATTACTTTTAAAACCCCTTGGAACAAAGACAGTGAAAGAGAGAGAAATTCTTACACACTTCATTCAGAGGTTGTGATGCAACCTGGATTGACCATATCTAGACCCACAGCTGGATGAGACATAAGGGTGGACACTCTTGGAGCTGAGAGGTTTGGTGAGGTTGGGTGAGCAAATGCAGACCCTTTAAAGTAATACTGCTTGGAACCCGTCGCATGGGTCCCAAATCTCCAGGTTCAAGGGCATCTTCCTACATCGAAAACATGCATGAGAAACCCAGAAGATGGTACACCATGTGATCGGGAAAGGATTCTAAAACGCACCTCATTTCTCATCTCCTTGTGCTCGGGTTCGCCATTCCAGCCACTTTAGTAGCAATCTCCCTACTTGGAGCATCAGCACCTTTAACCTCCTGTTCCGTACAGGTTGCAATTTGTCCTGAGGATGAACGGGAAGACGGGGAACCAATGAGAGATTAGCTCTTGGTGTTTGGACAGGCACAGGTCACTCTATTTTCCCATCAGGAAGAAGAATTAACCACAGGCTCAGCCTGCCCCCCGGAACCAGAACAGGGCCTGAAGCCATCCTGCGCTTTTGCGGCCACCTCCCAAAAAAGCGAGTTGTAAAATGGAGCTTCAGGGCACTGCAATTCACAATCCTACAGAGTTATAAATGATAACTCTCGTCCACAAATATATTGAGGGAAGGCAAAGACGAGGAATTGAAATCAAGGCAGAATTGCAGGAAACAGATTTCAGGAGGTAGATTCGAATCGCCTTTAAAGCACATGAAAAGCGCCAAAACGTTGACAATGATGCCCTTGGCCAAAAAGGGCGTATGCGTTTTTTCCTGAATATATTCAGGAAAAAACGCATACGCCCTTTTTGGCCAACCAAGCAACCTGGAAAGGCAAATCAGCGCTACAAAGAAGTCTCGCTTCCCATCGGTCAAAAGGGCCATGCTGAAAAAAGTGTCAAAACCAGAAATGCAGGACAGGCCATGGAGAAATGGGAGCCTTGCTACACTGATGGGCGGGATGTAAATTGCCAACAGCCACTCTGGAGAAGTGTACGGTGTGTCCTGAAACATCTAAAAACACAGCTTAGAGAGCATAGGGCACTTCCACGCATGGGGGTATAAAGTGGGAAAATTGAAAATCAGCAAGACACAAGCACCCCAAAGTTTAGGGCTGCTCTGTTGACAAGGACCTCCACTTCATTCCACCTTAAGTATCCCAGGAAAGTGAAAAATGGATAAAAAATTTGAGGTCCTTATGTACAATGGAATACCACTCAGCCATGAAATCAATGTCATAAGGCTAGTAGCAGCATGATGAGTGGATTTAGGTATGACGATTCTAAGTGAAATAAGTCACACAGAAAAGGACACTTCTCATAAGGTGTCACTTATACAGGGAATGTAAAAACCATTACACTTGAACTGAATTACAAAACAGAACAGAGTCACACATGCAGAAAACACACTATTGCTGCTTAACGGGAAAGGTGAGGTGGGGTGATACATAAAGCAAGAGTTTCAAATTAGCTCAGATACCGTTCCATAAACCCAATATGTAATAGACAAGACCTACTCTTTGCTCAGAGAACTGGACTCAACACGCCCGATTCACCGCACAAGAATATATCTGACTAGTAATAATCTTAAAACCTATGTATTGATATCTCTCTGTTACTGTGTCAAGTGGGTGTAAAGCGGCATAAACACAGCCGTGAAAAGCAGCTAAACCCCATTATAAAAATAAATTTCTTTTAAAAACCCATGAAACAAAGACAGTGAAAGAGAGAGAAATTCTTACACAATTCGTTCAGGGGCTTTGATGCAACCTGGATTGACCATATCTAGACCCACAGCTGGATGAGACATAAGGGTGGATACTCTTGGGGCTGAGAGGTTTGGTGAGGTTGGGTGAGCAAACGCAGACCCTTTAAAGTAATACTGCGTGCTACCCATCGCATGGGTCCCAAATTTCCAGGTTCAAGGGCATCTTCCTACATCGAAAACATGCATGAGAAACCCAGAAGATGGTACACCGTGTGTTGGGGAAAGGTTTCTAAAATGCACCTCATTTCTCATCACCTTGTGCTCGGGTTCGCCATTCCAGCCACTTTAGTAGCAATCTCCCTATTTGGAGCATCAGCATATTTAACCTCCTGTTCCGTACAGGTTGCAATTTGTCCTGAGGATGAACGGGAAGACGGGGAACCAATGAGAGACTAGCTCTTGGTGTTGGGACAGGCACAGGTCACTCTATTTTCCCATCAGGAAGAAGAATTAACCACAGGCTCAGCCTGCCCCCCGGAACCAGAACAGGGCCTGAAGCCATCCTGCGCTTTTGCGGCCACCTCCCAAAAAAGCGAGTTGTAAAATGGAGCTTCAGGGCACTGCAATTCACAATCCTACAGAGTTATAAATGATAACTCTCGTCCACAAATATATTGAGGGAAGGCAAAGACGTGGAATTGAAATCAAGGCAGAATTGCAGGAAACAGATTTCAGGAGATAGATTCGAATCGCCTTTAAAGCACATGAAAAGCGCCAAAACGTTGACAATGATGCCATTGGCCAAAAAGGGCGTATGCGTTTTTTCCTGAATATATTCAGGAAAAAACGCATACGCCCTTTTTGGCCAACCAAGCAACCTGGAAAGGCAAATCAGCGCTACAAAGAAGTCTCGCTTCCCATCAGTCAAAAGGGCCATGCTGAAAAAAGTGTCAAAACCAGAAATGCAGGACAGGCCATGGAGAAATGGGAGCCTTGCTACACTGATGGGCGGGATGTAAATTGCCAACAGCCACTCTGGAGAAGTGTACGGTGTGTCCTGAAACATCTAAAAAACACAGCTTAGAGAGCATAGGGCACTTCCACGCATGGGGGTATAAAGTGGGAAAATTAAAAATCAGCAAGACACAAGCACCCCAAAGTTTAGGGCTGCTCTGTTGACAAGGACCTCCACTTCATTCCACCTTAAATATCCCAGGAAAGCGAAAAATGGATAAAAAATTTGAGGTCCTTATGTACAATGGAATACCACTCAGCCATGAAATCAATGTCATAAGGCTAGTAGCAGCATGATGAGTGGATTTAGGTATGACGATTCTAAGTGAAATAAGTCACACAGAAAAGGACACTTCTCATAAGGTGTCACTTATAGAGGGAATGTAAAAACATTACACTTGAACTGAATTACAAAACAGAACAGAGTCACACATGCAGAAAACACACTATTGCTGCTTAACGGGAAAGGTGAGGTGGGGTGATACATAAAGCAAGAGTTTCAAATTAGCTCAGATACCGTTCCATAAACCCAATATGTAATAGACAAGACCTACTCTTTGCTCAGAGAACTGGACTCAACACGCCCGATTCACCGCACAAGAATATATCTGACTAGTAATAATCTTAAAACCTATGTATTGATATCTCTCTGTTACTGTGTCAAGTGGGTGTAAAGCGGCATAAACACAGCCGTGAAAAGCAGCTAAACCCCATTATAAAAATAAATTTCTTTTAAAAACCCATGAAACAAAGACAGTGAAAGAGAGAGAAATTCTTACACAATTCGTTCAGGGGCTTTGATGCAACCTGGATTGACCATATCTAGACCCACAGCTGGATGAGACATAAGGGTGGATACTCTTGGGGCTGAGAGGTTTGGTGAGGTTGGGTGAGCAAACGCAGACCCTTTAAAGTAATACTGCGTGCTACCCATCGCATGGGTCCCAAATTTCCAGGTTCAAGGGCATCTTCCTACATCGAAAACATGCATGAGAAACCAAGCAGATGGTACACCGTGTGTTGGGGAAAGGTTTCTAAAATGCACCTCATTTCTCATCTCCTTGTGCTCGGGTTCGCCATTCCAGCCACTTTAGTAGCAATCTCCCTATTTGGAGCATCAGCATATTTAACCTCCTGTTCCGTACAGGTTGCAATTTGTCCTGAGGATGAACGGGAAGACGGGGAACCAATGAGAGACTAGCTCTTGGTGTTGGGATAGGCACAGGTCACTCTATTTTCCCATCAGGAAGAAGAATTAACCACAGGCTCAGCCTGCACCCCGGAACCAGAACAGGGCCTGAAGCCATCCTGCGCTTTTGCGGCCACCTCCCAAAAAAGCGAGTTGTAAAATGGAGCTTCAGGGCACTGCAATTCACAATCCTACAGAGTTATAAATGATAACTCTCGTCCACAAATATATTGAGGGAAGGCAAAGACGAGGAATTGAAATCAAGGCAGAATTGCAGGAAACAGATTTCAGGAGGTAGATTCGAATCGCCTTTAAAGCACATGAAAAGCGCCAAAACGTTGACAATGATGCCCTTGGCCAAAAAGGGCGTATGCGTTTTTTCCTGAATATATTCAGGAAAAAACGCATACGCCCTTTTTGGCCAACCAAGCAACCTGGAAAGGCCAATCAGCGCTACAAAGAAGTCTCGCTTCCCATCGGTCAAAAGGGCCATGCTGAAAAAAGTGTCAAAACCAGAAATGCAGGACAGGCCATGGAGAAATGGGAGCCTTGCTACACTGATGGGCGGGATGTAAATTGCCAACAGCCACTCTGGAGAAGTGTAAGGTGTGTCCTGAAACATCTAAAAAACACAGCTTAGAGAGCATAGGGCACTTCCACGCATGGAGGTATAAAGTGGGAAAATTAAAAATCAGCAAGACACAAGCACCCCAAAGTTTAGGGATGCTCTGTTGACAAGGACCTCCACTTCATTCCACCTTAAATATCCCAGGAAAGCGAAAAATGGATAAAAAATTTGAGGTCCTTATGTACAATGGCATACCACTCAGCCATGAAATCAATGTCATAAGGCTAGTAGCAGCATGATGAGTGGATTTAGGTACGACGATTCTAAGTGAAATAAGTCACACAGAAAAGGACACTTCTCATAAGGTGTCACTTATAGAGGGAATGTAAAAACCGTTACACTTGAACTGAGTTACAAAACAGAACAGAGTCACACATGCAGAAAACACACTATGGCTGCTTAACGGGAAAGCGAGGTGGGGTGATACATAAAGCAAGAGTTTCAAATTAGCTCAGATACCGTTCCATAAACCCAATATGTAATAGACAAGACCTACTCCTTGCTCAGAGAACTGGACTCAACACGCCCGATTCACCGCACAAGAATATATCTGACTAGTAATAATCTTAAAACCTATGTATTGATATCTCTCTGTTAGTGTGTCTAGTGGGTGTAAAGCGGCATAAACACAGCCGTGAAAAGCAGCTAAACCCCATTATAAAAATAAATTTCTTTTAAAAACCCATGAAACAAAGACAGGGAAAGAGAGAGAAATTCTTACACAATTCGTTCAGGGGCTGTGATGCAACCTGGATTGACCATATCTAGACCCACAGCTGGATGAGACATAAGGGTGGATACTCTTGGGGCTGAGAGGTTTGGTGAGGTTGGGTTAGCAAACGCAGACCCTTTAAAGTAATACTGCGTGCTACCCATCGCATGGGTCCCAAATCTCCAGGTTCAAGGGCATCTTCCTACATCGAAAACATGCATGAGAAACCAAGAAGATGGTACACCGTGTGTTGGGGAAAGGTTTCTAAAATGCACCTCATTTCTCATCTCCTTGTGCTCGGGTTCGCCATTCCAGCCACTTTAGTAGCAATCTCCCTACTTGGAGCATCAGCATCTTTAACCTCCTGTTCCGTACAGGTGGCAATTTGTCCTGAGGATGAACGGGAAGACGGGGAACCAATGAGAGACTAGCTCTTGGTGTTGGGACAGGCACAGGTCACTCTATTTTCCCATCAGGAAGAAGAATTAACCACAGGCTCAGCCTGCCCCCCGGAACCAGAACAGGGCCTGAAGCCATCCTGCGCTTTTGCGGCCACCTCACAAAAAAGCGAGTTGTAAAATGGAGCTTCAGGGCACTGCAATTCACAATCCTACAGAGTTATAAATGATAACTCTCGTCCACAAATATATTGAGGGAAGGCAAAGACGAGGAATTGAAATCAAGGCAGAATTGCAGGAAACAGATTTCAGGAGGTAGATTCGAATCGCCTTTAAAGCACATGAAAAGCGCCAAAACGTTGACAATGATGCCCTTGGCCAAAAAGGGCGTATGCGTTTTTTCCTGAATATATTCAGGAAAAAACGCATACGCCCTTTTTGGCCAACCAAGCAACCTGGAAAGGCAAATCAGCGCTACAAAGAAGTCTCGCTTCCCATCGGTCAAAAGGGCCATGCTGAAAAAAGTGTCAAAACCAGAAATGCAGGACAGGCCATGGAGAAATGGGAGCCTTGCTACACTGATGGGCGGGATGTAAATTGCCAACAGCCACTCTGGAGAAGTGTACGGTGTGTCCTGAAACATCTAAAAAACACAGCTTAGAGAGCATAGGGCACTTCCACGCATGGGGGTATAAAGTGGGAAAATTAAAAATCAGCAAGACACAAGCACCCCAAAGTTTAGGGCTGCTCTGTTGACAAGGACCTCCACTTCATTCCACCTTAAATATCCCAGGAAAGCGAAAAATGGATAAAAAATTTGAGGTCCTTATGTACAATGGAATACCACTCAGCCATGAAATCAATGTCATAAGGCTAGTAGCAGCATGATGAGTGGATTTAGGTATGACGATTCTAAGTGAAATAAGTCACACAGAAAAGGACACTTCTCATAAGGTGTCACTTATAGAGGGAATGTAAAAACCATTACACTTGAACTGAATTACAAAACAGAACAGAGTCACACATGCAGAAAACACACTATTGCTGCTTAACGGGAAAGGTGAGGTGGGGTGATACATAAAGCAAGAGTTTCAAATTAGCTCAGATACCGTTCCATAAACCCAATATGTAATAGACAAGACCTACTCTTTGCTCAGAGAACTGGACTCAACACGCCCGATTCACCGCACAAGAATATATCTGACTAGTAATAATCTTAAAACCTATGTATTGATATCTCTCTGTTACTGTGTCAAGTGGGTGTAAAGCGGCATAAACACAGCCGTGAAAAGCAGCTAAACCCCATTATAAAAATAAATTTCTTTTAAAAACCCATGAAACAAAGACAGTGAAAGAGAGAGAAATTCTTACACAATTCGTTCAGGGGCTTTGATGCAACCTGGATTGACCATATCTAGACCCACAGCTGGATGAGACATAAGGGTGGATACTCTTGGGGCTGAGAGGTTTGGTGAGGTTGGGTGAGCAAACGCAGACCCTTTAAAGTAATACTGCGTGCTACCCATCGCATGGGTCCCAAATTTCCAGGTTCAAGGGCATCTTCCTACATCGAAAACATGCATGAGAAACCAAGAAGATGGTAAACCGTGTGTTGGGGAAAGGTTTCTAAAATGCACCTCATTTCTCATCTCCTTGTGCTCGGGTTCGCTATTCCAGCCACTTTAGTAGCAATCTCCCTATTTGGAGCATCAGCATATTTAACCTCCTGTTCCGTACAGGTTGCAATTTGTCCTGAGGATGAACGGGAAGACGGGGAACCAATGAGAGACTAGCTCTTGGTGTTGGGACAGGCACAGGTCACTCTATTTTCCCATCAGGAAGAAGAATTAACCACAGGCTCAGCCTGCCCCCCGGAACCAGAACAGGGCCTGAAGCCATCCTGCGCTTTTGCGGCCACCTCCCAAAAAAGCGAGTTGTAAAATGGAGCTTCAGGGCACTGCAATTCACAATCCTACAGAGTTATAAATGATAACTCTCGTCCACAAATATATTGAGGGAAGGCAAAGACGTGGAATTGAAATCAAGGCAGAATTGCAGGAAACAGATTTCAGGAGGTAGATTCGAATCGCCTTTAAAGCACATGAAAAGCGCCAAAACGTTGACAATGATGCCCTTGGCCAAAAAGGGCGTATGCGTTTTTTCCTGAATATATTCAGGAAAAAACGCATACGCCCTTTTTGGCCAACCAAGCAACCTGGAAAGGCCAATCAGCGCTACAAAGAAGTCTCGCTTCCCATCGGTCAAAAGGGCCATGCTGAAAAAAGTGTCAAAACCAGAAATGCAGGACAGGCCATGGAGAAATGGGAGCCTTGCTACACTGATGGGCGGGATGTAAATTGCCAACAGCCACTCTGGAGAAGTGTAAGGTGTGTCCTGAAACATCTAAAAAACACAGCTTAGAGAGCATAGGGCACTTCCACGCATGGAGGTATAAAGTGGGAAAATTAAAAATCAGCAAGACACAAGCACCCCAAAGTTTAGGGATGCTCTGTTGACAAGGACCTCCACTTCATTCCACCTTAAATATCCCAGGAAAGCGAAAAATGGATAAAAAATTTGAGGTCCTTATGTACAATGGCATACCACTCAGCCATGAAATCAATGTCATAAGGCTAGTAGCAGCATGATGAGTGGATTTAGGTACGACGATTCTAAGTGAAATAAGTCACACAGAAAAGGACACTTCTCATAAGGTGTCACTTATAGAGGGAATGTAAAAACCGTTACACTTGAACTGAGTTACAAAACAGAACAGAGTCACACATGCAGAAAACACACTATGGCTGCTTAACGGGAAAGCGAGGTGGGGTGATACATAAAGCAAGAGTTTCAAATTAGCTCAGATACCGTTCCATAAACCCAATATGTAATAGACAAGACCTACTCCTTGCTCAGAGAACTGGACTCAACACGCCCGATTCACCGCACAAGAATATATCTGACTAGTAATAATCTTAAAACCTATGTATTGATATCTCTCTGTTAGTGTGTCTAGTGGGTGTAAAGCGGCATAAACACAGCCGTGAAAAGCAGCTAAACCCCATTATAAAAATAAATTTCTTTTAAAAACCCATGAAACAAAGACAGGGAAAGAGAGAGAAATTCTTACACAATTCGTTCAGGGGCTGTGATGCAACCTGGATTGACCATATCTAGACCCACAGCTGGATGAGACATAAGGGTGGATACTCTTGGGGCTGAGAGGTTTGGTGAGGTTGGGTTAGCAAACGCAGACCCTTTAAAGTAATACTGCGTGCTACCCATCGCATGGGTCCCAAATCTCCAGGTTCAAGGGCATCTTCCTACATCGAAAACATGCATGAGAAACCAAGAAGATGGTACACCGTGTGTTGGGGAAAGGTTTCTAAAATGCACCTCATTTCTCATCTCCTTGTGCTCGGGTTCGCCATTCCAGCCACTTTAGTAGCAATCTCCCTACTTGGAGCATCAGCATCTTTAACCTCCTGTTCCGTACAGGTTGCAATTTGTCCTGAGGATGAACGGGAAGACGGGGAACCAATGAGAGACTAGCTCTTGGTGTTGGGACAGGCACAGGTCACTCTATTTTCCCATCAGGAAGAAGAATTAACCACAGGCTCAGCCTGCCCCCCGGAACCAGAACAGGGCCTGAAGCCATCCTGCGCTTTTGCGGCCACCTCACAAAAAAGTGAGTTGTAAAATGGAGCTTCAGGGCACTGCAATTCACAATCCTACAGAGTTATAAATGATAACTCTCGTCCACAAATATATTGAGGGAAGGCAAAGACGAGGAATTGAAATCAAGGCAGAATTGCAGGAAACAGATTTCAGGAGGTAGATTCGAATCGCCTTTAAAGCACATGAAAAGCGCCAAAACGTTGACAATGATGCCCTTGGCCAAAAAGGGCGTATGCGTTTTTTCCTGAATATATTCAGGAAAAAACGCATACGCCCTTTTTGGCCAACCAAGCAACCTGGAAAGGCAAATCAGCGCTACAAAGAAGTCTCGCTTCCCATCGGTCAAAAGGGCCATGCTGAAAAAAGTGTCAAAACCAGAAATGCAGGACAGGCCATGGAGAAATGGGAGCCTTGCTACACTGATGGGCGGGATGTAAATTGCCAACAGCCACTCTGGAGAAGTGTACGGTGTGTCCTGAAACATCTAAAAAACACAGCTTAGAGAGCATAGGGCACTTCCACGCATGGGGGTATAAAGTGGGAAAATTAAAAATCAGCAAGACACAAGCACCCCAAAGTTTAGGGCTGCTCTGTTGACAAGGACCTCCACTTCATTCCACCTTAAATATCCCAGGAAAGCGAAAAATGGATAAAAAATTTGAGGTCCTTATGTACAATGGAATACCACTCAGCCATGAAATCAATGTCATAAGGCTAGTAGCAGCATGATGAGTGGATTTAGGTATGACGATTCTAAGTGAAATAAGTCACACAGAAAAGGACACTTCTCATAAGGTGTCACTTATAGAGGGAATGTAAAAACCATTACACTTGAACTGAATTACAAAACAGAACAGAGTCACACATGCAGAAAACACACTATTGCTGCTTAACGGGAAAGGTGAGGTGGGGTGATACATAAAGCAAGAGTTTCAAATTAGCTCAGATACCGTTCCATAAACCCAATATGTAATAGACAAGACCTACTCTTTGCTCAGAGAACTGGACTCAACACGCCCGATTCACCGCACAAGAATATATCTGACTAGTAATAATCTTAAAACCTATGTATTGATATCTCTCTGTTACTGTGTCAAGTGGGTGTAAAGCGGCATAAACACAGCCGTGAAAAGCAGCTAAACCCCATTATAAAAATAAATTTCTTTTAAAAACCCATGAAACAAAGACAGTGAAAGAGAGAGAAATTCTTACACAATTCGTTCAGGGGCTTTGATGCAACCTGGATTGACCATATCTAGACCCACAGCTGGATGAGACATAAGGGTGGATACTCTTGGGGCTGAGAGGTTTGGTGAGGTTGGGTGAGCAAACGCAGACCCTTTAAAGTAATACTGCGTGCTACCCATCGCATGGGTCCCAAATTTCCAGGTTCAAGGGCATCTTCCTACATCGAAAACATGCATGAGAAACCAAGAAGATGGTAAACCGTGTGTTGGGGAAAGGTTTCTAAAATGCACCTCATTTCTCATCTCCTTGTGCTCGGGTTCGCTATTCCAGCCACTTTAGTAGCAATCTCCCTATTTGGAGCATCAGCATATTTAACCTCCTGTTCCGTACAGGTTGCAATTTGTCCTGAGGATGAACGGGAAGACGGGGAACCAATGAGAGACTAGCTCTTGGTGTTGGGACAGGCACAGGTCACTCTATTTTCCCATCAGGAAGAAGAATTAACCACAGGCTCAGCCTGCCCCCCGGAACCAGAACAGGGCCTGAAGCCATCCTGCGCTTTTGCGGCCACCTCCCAAAAAAGCGAGTTGTAAAATGGAGCTTCAGGGCACTGCAATTCACAATCCTACAGAGTTATAAATGATAACTCTCGTCCACAAATATATTGAGGGAAGGCAAAGACGTGGAATTGAAATCAAGGCAGAATTGCAGGAAACAGATTTCAGGAGGTAGATTCGAATCGCCTTTAAAGCACATGAAAAGCGCCAAAACGTTGACAATGATGCCATTGGCCAAAAAGGGCGTATGCGTTTTTTCCTGAATATATTCAGGAAAAAACGCATACGCCCTTTTTGGCCAACCAAGCAACCTGGAAAGGCAAATCAGCGCTACAAAGAAGTCTCGCTTCCCATCGGTCAAAAGGGCCATGCTGAAAAAAGTGTCAAAACCAGAAATGCAGGACAGGCCATGGAGAAATGGGAGCCTTGCTACACTGATGGGCGGGATGTAAATTGCCAACAGCCACTCTGGAGAAGTGTACGGTGTGTCCTGAAACATCTAAAAAACACAGCTTAGAGAGCATAGGGCACTTCCACGCATGGGGGTATAAAGTGGGAAAATTAAAAATCAGCAAGACACAAGCACCCCAAAGTTTAGGGCTGCTCTGTTGACAAGGACCTCCACTTCATTCCACCTTAAATATCCCAGGAAAGCGAAAAATGGATAAAAAATTTGAGGTCCTTATGTACAATGGAATACCACTCAGCCATGAAATCAATGTCATAAGGCTAGTAGCAGCATGATGAGTGGATTTAGGTACGACGATTCTAAGTGAAATAAGTCACACAGAAAAGGACACTTCTCATAAGGTGTCACTTATAGAGGGAATGTAAAAACCATTACACTTGAACTGAGTTACAAAACAGAACAGAGTCACACATGCAGAAAACACACTATGGCTGCTTAACGGGAAAGCGAGGTGGGGTGATACATAAAACAAGAGTTTCAAATTAGCTCAGATACCGTTCCATAAACCCAATATGTAATAGACAAGACCTACTCCTTGCTCAGAGAACTGGACTCAACACGCCCGATTCACCGCACAAGAATATATCTGACTAGTAATAATCTTAAAACCTATGTATTGATATCTCTCTGTTAGTGTGTCTAGTGGGTGTAAAGCAGCATAAACACAGCCGTGAAAAGCAGCTAAACCCCATTATAAAAATAAATTTCTTTTAAAAACCCATGAAACAAAGACAGTGAAAGAGAGAGAAATTCTTACACAATTCGTTCAGGGGCTGTGATGCAACCTGGATTGACCATATCTAGACCCACAGCTGGATGAGACATAAGGGTGGATACTCTTGGGGCTGAGAGGTTTGGTGAGGTTGGGTGAGCAAACGCAGACCCTTTAAAGTAATACTGCGTGCTACCCATCGCATGGGTCCCAAATCTCCAGGTTCAAGGGCATCTTCCTACATCGAAAACATGCATGAGAAACCAAGAAGATGGTACACCGTGTGTTGGGGAAAGGTTTCTAAAATGCACCTCATTTCTCATCTCCTTGTGCTCGGGTTCGCCATTCCAGCCACTTTAGTAGCAATCTCCCTACTTGGAGCATCAGCATCTTTAACCTCCTGTTCCGTACAGGTTGCAATTTGTCCTGAGGATAAACGGGAAGACGGGGAACCAATGAGAGACTAGCTCTTGGTGTTGGGATAGGCACAGGTCACTCTATTTTCCCATCAGGAAGAAGAATTAACCACAGGCTCAGCCTGCACCCCGGAACCAGAACAGGGCCTGAAGCCATCCTGCGCTTTTGCGGCCTCCTCCAAAAAAGCGAGTTGTAAAATGGAGCTTCAGGGCACTGCAATTCACAATCCTACAGAGTTATAAATGATAACTCTCGTCCACAAATATATTGAGGGAAGGCAAAGACGAGGAATTGAAATCAAGGCAGAATTGCAGGAAACAGATTTCAGGAGGTAGATTCGAATTGCCTTTAAAGCACATGAAAAGCGCCAAAACGTTGACAATGATGCCCTTTGCCAAAAAGGGCGTATGCGTTTTTTCCTGAATATATTCAGGAAAAAACGCATACGCCCTTTTTGGCCAACCAAGCAACCTGGAAAGGCAAATCAGCGCTACAAAGAAGTCTCGCTTCCCATCGGTCAAAAGGGCGATGCTGTAAAAAGTGTCAAAACCAGAAATGCAGGACAGGCCATGGAGAAATGGGAGCCTTGCTATACTGATGGGCGGGATGTAAATTGCCAACAGCCACTCTGGAGAAGTGTACGGTGTGTCCTGAAACATCTAAAAAACACAGCTTAGAGAGCATAGGGCACTTCCACGCATGGGAGTATAAAGTGGGAAAATTAAAAATCAGCAAGACACAAGCACCCCAAAGTTTAGGGATGCTCTGTTGACAAGGACCTCCACTTCATTCCACCTTAAATATCCCAGGAAAGCGAAAAATGGATAAAAAATTTGAGGTCCTTATGTACAATGGCATACCACTCAGCCATCAAATCAATGTCATAAGGCTAGTAGCAGCATGATGAGTGGATTTAGGTACGACGATTCTAAGTGAAATAAGTCACACAGAAAAGGACACTTCTCATAAGGTGTCACTTATAGAGGGAATGTAAAAACCGTTACACTTGAACTGAGTTACAAAACAGAACAGAGTCACACATGCAGAAAACACACTATGGCTGCTTAACGGGAAAGCGAGGTGGGGTGATACATAAAGCAAGAGTTTCAAATTAGCTCAGATACCGTTCCATAAACCCAATATGTAATAGACAAGACCTACTCCTTGCTCAGAGAACTGGACTCAACACGCCCGATTCACCGCACAAGAATATATCTGACTAGTAATAATCTTAAAACCTATGTATTGATATCTCTCTGTTAGTGTGTCAAGTGGGTGTAAAGCGGCATAAACACAGCCGTGAAAAGCAGCTAAACCCCATTATAAAAATAAATTTCTTTTAAAAACTCATGAAACAAAGACAGTGAAAGAGAGAGAAATTCTTACACAATTCGTTCAGGGGCTGTGATGCAACCTGGATTGACGATATCTAGACCCACAGCTGGATGAGACATAAGGGTGGACACTCTTGGAGCTGAGAGGTTTGGTGAGGTTGGGTGAGCAAACGCAGAACCTTTAAAGTAATACTGCGTGCTACCCATCGCATGGGTCCCAAATCTCCAGGTTCAAGGGCATCTTCCTACATCGAAAACATGCATGAGAAACCCAGAAGATGTTACACCGTGTGATGGGGAAAGGTTTCTAAAACGCACCTCATTTCTCATCTCCTTGTGCTCGGGTTCGCCATTCCAGCCACTTGACTAGCAATCTTCCTACTTGGAGCATCAGCACCTTTAACCTCCTGTTCCGTACAGGTTGCAATTTGTCCTGAGGATGAACGGGAAGACGGGGAACCAATGAGAGACTAGCTCTTGGTGTTGGGACAGGCACAGGTCACTCTATTTTCCCATCAGGAAGAAGAATTAACCACAGGCTCAGCCTGCCCCCCGGAACCAGAACAGGGCCTGAAGCCATCCTGCGCTTTTGTGGCCAGCTCCCAAAAAAGCGACTTTTAAAATGGAGCTTCAGGGCACTTCAATTCACAAACCTGCAGAGTTATAAATGATAACTCTCGTCCACAAATATATTGAGGGAAGGCAAAGAAGAGGATTTGAAATCAAGGCAGAATTGCAGGAAACAGATTTCAGGAGGTAGATTCGAATTGCCTTTAAAGCACATGAAAAGCGGCAAAACGTTGACAATGATGCCCTTGGCCAAAAAGGGCGTATGCGTTTTTTCCTGAATATATTCAGGAAAAAACGCATACGCCCTTTTTGGCCAACCAAGCAACCTGGAAAGGCAAATCAGCGCTACAAAGAAGTCTCGCTTCCCATCGGTCAAAAGGGCCATGCTGAAAAAAGTGTCAAAACCAGAAATGCAGGACAGGCAATGGAGAAATGGGAGCCTTGTTACACTGATGGGCGGGATGTAAATTGCCAACAGCCACTCTGGAGAAGTGTACGGTGTGTCCTGAAACATCTAAAAAACACAGCTTAGAGAGCATAGGGCACTTCCACGCATGGGGGGATAAAGTGGGAAAATTGAAAATCAGCAAGACACAAGCACCCCAAAGTTTAGGGCTGCTCTGTTGACAAGGACCTCCACTTCATTCCACCTTAAATATCCCAGGAAAGCGAAAAATGGATAAAAAAGTTGTGGTCCTTATGTACAATGGAATATCACTCAGCCATGAAATCAATGTCATAAGGCTAGTAGCAGCATGATGAGTGGATTTAGGTAAGACGATTCTAAGTGAAATAAGTCACACAGAAAAGGACACTTCTCATAAGGTGTCACTTATAGAGGGAATGTAAAAACCGTTACACTTGAACTGAATTACAAAACAGAACAGAGTCACACATGCAGAAAACATACTATGGCTGCTTAACGGGAAAGGTGAGGTGGGGTGATACATAAAACAAGAGTTTCAAATTAGCTCAGATACCGTTCCATAAACCCAATATGTAATAGACAAGACCTACTCCTTGCTCAGAGAACTGGACTCAACACGCCCGATTCACCGCACAAGAATATATCTGACTAGTAATAATCTTAAAACCTATGTATTGATATCTCTCTGTTAGTGTGTCAAGTGGGTGTAAAGCGGCATAAACACAGCCGTGAAAAGCAGCTAAACCCCATTATAAAAATAAATTACTTTTAAAAACCCATGAAACAAAGACAGGGAAATAGAGAGAAATTCTTACACAATTCGTTCAGGGGCTGTGATGCAACCTGGATTGACCATATCTAGACCCACAGCTGGATGAGACATAAGGGTGGACACTCTTGGGGCTGAGAGGTTTGGTGAGGTTGGGTGAGCAAACGCAGACCCTTTAAAGTAATAGTGCGTGCTACCCATCGCATGGGTCCCAAATCTCCAGGTTCAAGGGCATCTTCCTACATCGAAAACATGCATGAGAAACCCAGAAGATGGTACACCGTGTGATGGGGAAAGGTTTCTAAAACGCACCTCATTTCTCATCTCCTTGTGCTCGGGTTCGCCATTCCAGCCACTTTACTAGCAATCTCCCTACTTGGAGCATCAGCACCTTTAACCTCCTGTTCCGTACAGGTTGCAATTTGTCCTGAGGATGAACGGGAAGACGGGGAACCAATGAGAGACTAGCTCTTGGTGTTGGGACAGGCACAGGTCACTCTATTTTCCCATCAGGAAGAAGAATTAACCACAGGCTCAGCCTGCCCCCGGAACCAGAACAGGGCCTGAAGCCATCCTGCGCTTTTGCGGCCAGCTCCCAAAAAAGCGACTTGTAAAATGGAGCTTCAGGGCACTGCAATTCACAAACCTGCAGAGTTATAAATGATAACTCTCGTCCACAAATATATTGAGGGAAGGCAAAGAAGAGGATTTGAAATCAAGGCAGAATTGCAGGAAACAGATTTCAGGAGGTAGATTCGAATCGCCTTTAAAGCACATGAAAACCAGCAAAACGTTGACAATGATGCCCTTGGCCAAAAAGGGCGTATGCGTTTTTTCCTGAATATATTCAGGAAAAAACGCATACGCCCTTTTTGGCCAACCAAGCTACCTGGAAAGGCAAATCAGCACTACAAAGAAGTCTCGCTTCCCATCGGTCAAAAGGGCCATGCTGAAAAAAGTGTCAAAACCAGAAATGCAGGACAGGCCATGGAGAAATGGGAGCCTTGCTACACTGATGGGCGGGATGTAAATTTCCAACAGCCACTCTGGAGAAGTGTACGGTGTGTCCTGAAACATCTAAAAAACACAGCTTAGAGAGCATAGGGCACTTCCACGCATGGGGGGATAAAGTGGGAAAATTGAAAATCAACAAGACACAAGCACCCCAAAGTTTAGGGCTGCTCTGTTGACAAGGACCTCCACTTCATTCCACCTTAAATATCCCAGGAAAGCGAAAAATGGATCAAAAAGTTGTGGTCCTTATGTACAATGGAATATCACTCAGCCATGAAATCAATGTCATAAGGCTAGTAGCAGCATGATGAGTGGATTTAGGTAAGACGATTCTAAGTGAAATAAGTCACACAGAAAAGGACACTTCTCATAAGGTGTCACTTATAGAGGGAATGTAAAAACCGTTACACTTGAACTGAATTACAAAACAGAACAGAGTCACACATGCAGAAAACACACTATGGCTGCTTAACGGGAAAGGTGAGGTGGGGTGATACATAAAACAAGAGTTTCAAATTAGCTCAGATACCGTTCCATAAACCCAATATGTAACAGACAAGACCTACTCCTTGCTCAGAGAACTGGACTCAACACGCCCGATTCACCGCACAAGAATATATCTGACTAGTAATAATCTTAAAACCTATGTATTGATATCTCTCTGTTAGTGTGTCTAGTGGGTGTAAAGCAGCATAAACACAGCCGTGAAAAGCAGCTAAACCCCATTATAAAAATAAATTTCTTTTAAAAACCCATGAAACAAAGACAGTGAAAGAGAGAGAAATTCTTACACAATTCGTTCAGGGGCTGTGATGCAACCTGGATTGACCATATCTAGACCCACAGCTGGATGAGACATAAGGGTGGACACTCTTGGGGCTGAGAGGTTTGGTGAGGTTGGGTGAGCAAACGCAGACCCTTTAAAGTAATACTGCGTGCTACCCATCGCATGGGTCCCAAATCTCCAGGTTCAAGGGCATCTTCCTACATCGAAAACATGCATGAGAAACCAAGAAGATGGTACACCGTGTGATGGGGAAAGGTTTCTAAAATGCACCTCATTTCTCATCTCCTTGTGCTCGGGTTCGCCATTCCAGCCACTTTACTAGCAATCTCCCTACTTGGAGCATCAGCACCTTTAACCTCCTGTTCCGTACAGGTTGCAATTTGTCCTGAGGATGAACGGGAAGACGGGGAACCAATGAGAGATTAGCTCTTGGTGTTGGGACAGGCACAGGTCACTCTATTTTCCCATCAGGAAGAAGAATTAACCACAGGCTCAGCCTGCCCCCCGGAACCAGAACAGGGCCTGAAGCCATCCTGCGCTTTTGCGGCCACCTCCCAAAAAAGCGAGTTGTAAAATGGAGCTTCAGGGCACTGCAATTCACAATCCTACAGAGTTATAAATGATAACTCTCGTCCACAAATATATTGAGGGAAGGCAAAGACGAGGAATTGAAATCAAGGCAGAATTGCAGGAAACAGATTTCAGGAGGTAGATTCGAATCGCCTTTAAAGCACATGAAAAGCGCCAAAACGTTGACAATGATGCCCTTGGCCAAAAAGGGCGTATGCGTTGTTTCCTGAATATATTCAGGAAAAAACGCATACGCCCTTTTTGGCCAACCAAGCAACCTGGAAAGGCAAATCAGCGCTACAAAGAAGTCTCGCTTCCCATCGGTCAAAAGGGCCATGCTGAAAAAAGTGTCAAAACCAGAAATGCAGGACAGGCCATGGAGAAATGGGAGCCTTGCTACACTGATGGGCGGGATGTAAATTGCCAACAGCCACTCTGGAGAAGTGTACGGTGTGTCCTGAAACATCTAAAAAACACAGCTTAGAGAGCATAGGGCACTTCCACGCATGGGGGTATAAAGTGGGAAAATTAAAAATCAGCAAGACACAAGCACCCCAAAGTTTAGGGCTGCTCTGTTGACAAGGACCTCCACTTCATTCCACCTTAAATATCCCAGGAAAGCGAAAAATGGATAAAAAATTTGAGGTCCTTATGTACAATGGAATACCACTCAGCCATGAAATCAATGTCATAAGGCTAGTAGCAGCATGATGAGTGGATTTAGGTAAGACGATTCTAAGTGAAATAAGTCACACAGAAAAGGACACTTCTCATAAGGTGTCACTTATAGAGGGAATGTAAAAACCATTACACTTGAACTGAATTACAAAACAGAACAGAGTCACACATGCAGAAAACACACTATTGCTGCTTAACGGGAAAGGTGAGGTGGGGTGATACATAAAGCAAGAGTTTCAAATTAGCTCAGATACCGTTCCATAAACCCAATATGTAATAGACAAGACCTACTCTTTGCTCAGAGAACTGGACTCAACACGCCCGATTCACCGCACAAGAATATATCTGACTAGTAATAATCTTAAAACCTATGTATTGATATCTCTCTGTTACTGTGTCAAGTGGGTGTAAAGCGGCATAAACACAGCCGTGAAAAGCAGCTAAACCCCATTATAAAAATAAATTTCTTTTAAAAACCCATGAAACAAAGACAGTGAAAGAGAGAGAAATTCTTACACAATTCGTTCAGGGGCTTTGATGCAACCTGGATTGACCATATCTAGACCCACAGCTGGATGAGACATAAGGGTGGATACTCTTGGGGCTGAGAGGTTTGGTGAGGTTGGGTGAGCAAACGCAGACCCTTTAAAGTAATACTGCGTGCTACCCATCGCATGGGTCCCAAATTTCCAGGTTCAAGGGCATCTTCCTACATCGAAAACATGCATGAGAAACCAAGAAGATGGTAAACCGTGTGTTGGGGAAAGGTTTCTAAAATGCACCTCATTTCTCATCTCCTTGTGCTCGGGTTCGCCATTCCAGCCACTTTAGTAGCAATCTCCCTATTTGGAGCATCAGCATATTTAACCTCCTGTTCCGTACAGGTTGCAATTTGTCCTGAGGATGAACGGGAAGACGGGGAACCAATGAGAGACTAGCTCTTGGTGTTGGGACAGGCACAGGTCACTCTATTTTCCCATCAGGAAGAAGAATTAACCACAGGCTCAGCCTGCCCCCCGGAACCAGAACAGGGCCTGAAGCCATCCTGCGCTTTTGCGGCCACCTCCGAAAAAAGCGAGTTGTAAAATGGAGCTTCAGGGCACTGCAATTCACAATCCTACAGAGTTATAAATGATAACTCTCGTCCACAAATATATTGAGGGAAGGCAAAGACGTGGAATTGAAATCAAGGCAGAATTGCAGGAAACAGATTTCAGGAGGTAGATTCGAATCGCCTTTAAAGCACATGAAAAGCGCCAAAACGTTGACAATGATGCCATTGGCCAAAAAGGGCGTATGCGTTTTTTCCTGAATATATTCAGGAAAAAACGCATACGCCCTTTTTGGCCAACCAAGCAACCTGGAAAGGCAAATCAGCGCTACAAAGAAGTCTCGCTTCCCATCGGTCAAAAGGGCCATGCTGAAAAAAGTGTCAAAACCAGAAATGCAGGACAGGCCATGGAGAAATGGGAGCCTTGCTACACTGATGGGCGGGATGTAAATTGCCAACAGCCACTCTGGAGAAGTGTACGGTGTGTCCTGAAACATCTAAAAAACACAGCTTAGAGAGCATAGGGCACTTCCACGCATGGGGGTATAAAGTGGGAAAATTAAAAATCAGCAAGACACAAGCACCCCAAAGTTTAGGGCTGCTCTGTTGACAAGGACCTCCACTTCATTGCACCTTAAATATCCCAGGAAAGCGAAAAATGGATAAAAAATTTGAGGTCCTTATGTACAATGGAATACCACTCAGCCATGAAATCAATGTCATAAGGCTAGTAGCAGCATGATGAGTGGATTTAGGTACGACGATTCTAAGTGAAATAAGTCACACAGAAAAGGACACTTCTCATAAGGTGTCACTTATAGAGGGAATGTAAAAACCATTACACTTGAACTGAGTTACAAAACAGAACAGAGTCACACATGCAGAAAACACACTATGGCTGCTTAACGGGAAAGCGAGGTGGGGTGATACATAAAACAAGAGTTTCAAATTAGCTCAGATACCGTTCCATAAACCCAATATGTAATAGACAAGACCTACTCCTTGCTCAGAGAACTGGACTCAACACGCCCGATTCACCGCACAAGAATATATCTGACTAGTAATAATCTTAAAACCTATGTATTGATATCTCTCTGTTAGTGTGTCTAGTGGGTGTAAAGCGGCATAAACACAGCCGTGAAAAGCAGCTAAACCCCATTATAAAAATAAATTTCTTTTAAAAACCCATGAAACAAAGACAGTGAAAGAGAGAGAAATTCTTACACAATTCGTTCAGGGGCTGTGATGCAACCTGGATTGACCATATCTAGACCCACAGCTGGATGAGACATAAGGGTGGATACTCTTGGGGCTGAGAGGTTTGGTGAGGTTGGGTGAGCAAACGCAGACCCTTTAAAGTAATACTGCGTGCTACCCATCGCATGGGTCCCAAATCTCCAGGTTCAAGGGCATCTTCCTACATCGAAAACATGCATGAGAAACCAAGAAGATGGTACACCGTGTGTTGGGGAAAGGTTTCTAAAATGCACCTCATTTCTCATCTCCTTGTGCTCGGGTTCGCCATTCCAGCCACTTTAGTAGCAATCTCCCTACTTGGAGCATCAGCATCTTTAACCTCCTGTTCCGTACAGGTTGCAATTTGTCCTGAGGATGAACGGGAAGACGGGGAACCAATGAGAGACTAGCTCTTGGTGTTGGGATAGGCACAGGTCACTCTATTTTCCCATCAGGAAGAAGAATTAACCACAGGCTCAGCCTGCACCCCGGAACCAGAACAGGGCCTGAAGCCATCCAGCGCTTTTGCGGCCTCCTCCAAAAAAGCGAGTTGTAAAATGGAGCTTCAGGGCACTGCAATTCACAATCCTACAGAGTTATAAATGATAACTCTCGTCCACAAATATATTGAGGGAAGGCAAAGACGAGGAATTGAAATCAAGGCAGAATTGCAGGAAACAGATTTCAGGAGGTAGATTCGAATCGCCTTTAAAGCACATGAAAAGCGGCAAAACGTTGACAATGATGCCCTTGGCCAAAAAGGGCGTATGCGTTTTTTCCTGAATATATTCAGGAAAAAACGCATACGCCCTTTTTGGCCAACCAAGCAACCTGGAAAGGCAAATCAGCGCTACAAAGAAGTCTCGCTTCCCATCGGTCAAAAGGGCCATGCTGAAAAAAGTGTCAAAACCAGAAATGCAGGACAGGCCATGGAGAAATGGGAGCCTTGCTACACTGATGGGCGGGATGTAAATTGCCAACAGCCACTCTGGAGAAGTGTACGGTGTGTCCTGAAACATCTAAAAAACACAGCTTAGAGAGCATAGGGCACTTCCACGCATGGGGGGATAAAGTGGGAAAATTGAAAATCAGCAAGACACAAGCACCCCAAAGTTTAGGGCTGCTCTGTTGACAAGGACCTCCACTTCATTCTACCTTAAATATCCCAGGAAAGCGAAAAATGGATCAAAAAGTTGTGGTCCTTATGTACAATGGAATATCACTCAGCCATGAAATCAATGTCATAAGGCTAGTAGCAGCATGATGAGTGGATTTAGGTAAGACGATTCTAAGTGAAATAAGTCACACAGAAAAGGACACTTCTCATAAGGTGTCACTTATAGAGGGAATGTAAAAACCGTTACACTTGAACTGAATTACAAAACAGAACAGAGTCACACATGCAGAAAACACACTATGGCTGCTTAACGGGAAAGGTGAGGTGGGGTGATACATAAAACAAGAGTTTCAAATTAGCTCAGATACCGTTCCATAAACCCAATATGTAACAGACAAGACCTACTCCTTGCTCAGAGAACTGGACTCAACACGCCCGATTCACCGCACAAGAATATATCTGACTAGTAATAATCTTAAAACCTATGTATTGATATCTCTCTGTTAGTGTGTCAAGTGGGTGTAAAGCGGCATAAACACAGCCGTGAAAAGCAGCTAAACCCCATTATAAAAATAAATTACTTTTAAAAACCCATGAAAAAAAGACAGGGAAAGAGAGAGAAATTCTTACACAATTCGTTCAGGGGCTGTGATGCAACCTGGATTGACCATATCTAGACCCACAGCTGGATGAGACATAAGGGTGGACACTCTTGGGGCTGAGAGGTTTGGTGAGGTTGGGTGAGCAAACGCAGACCCTTTAAAGTAATAGTGCGTGCTACCCATCGCATGGGTCCCAAATCTCCAGGTTCAAGGGCATCTTCCTACATCGAAAACATGCATGAGAAACCCAGAAGATGGTACACCGTGTGATGGGGAAAGGTTTCTAAAACGCACCTCATTTCTCATCTCCTTGTGCTCGGGTTCGCCATTCCAGCCACTTTACTAGCAATCTCCCTACTTGGAGCATCAGCACCTTTAACCTCCTGTTCCGTACAGGTTGCAATTTGTCCTGAGGATGAACGGGAAGACGGGGAACCAATGAGAGACTAGCTCTTGGTGTTGGGACAGGCAGAGGTCACTCTATTTTCCCATCAGGAAGAAGAATTAACCACAGGCTCAGCCTGCGCCCTGGAACCAGAACAGGGCCTGAAGCCATCCTGCGCTTTTGCGGCCAGCTCCCAAAAAAGCGACTTGTAAAATGGAGCTTCAGGGCACTGCAATTCACAAACCTGCAGAGTTATAAATGATAACTCTCGTCCACAAATATATTGAGGGAAGGCAAAGAAGAGGATTTGAAATCAAGGCAGAATTGCAGGAAACAGATTTCAGGAGGTAGATTCGAATCGCCTTTAAAGCACATGAAAAGCGGCAAAACGTTGACAATGATGCCCTTGGCCAAAAAGGGCGTATGCGTTTTTTCCTGAATATATTCAGGAAAAAACGCATACGCCCTTTTTGGCCAACCAAGCAACCTGGAAAGGCAAATCAGCGCTACAAAGAAGTCTGGCTTCCCATCGGTCAAAAGGGCCATGCTGAAAAAAGTGTCAAAACCAGAAATGCAGGACAGGCCATGGAGAAATGGGAGCCTTGCTACACTGATGGGCGGGATGTAAATTGCCAACAGCCACTCTGGAGAAGTGTACGGTGTGTCCTGAAACATCTAAAAAACACAGCTTAGAGAGCATAGGGCACTTCCACGCATGGGGGGATAAAGTGGGAAAATTGAAAATCAGCAAGACACAAGCACCCCAAAGTTTAGGGCTGCTCTGTTGACAAGGACCTCCACTTCATTCCACCTTAAATATCCCAGGAAAGCGAAAAATGGATCAAAATTTGTGGTCCTTATGTACAATGGAATATCACTCAGCCATGAAATCAATGTCATAAGGCTAGTAGCAGCATGATGAGTGGATTTAGGTAAGACGATTCTAAGTGAAATAAGTCACACAGAAAAGGACACTTCTCATAAGGTGTCACTTATAGAGGGAATGTAAAAACCGTTACACTTGAACTGAGTTACAAAACAGAACAGAGTCACACATGCAGAAAACACACTATGGCTGCTTAACGGGAAAGCAAGGTGGGGTGATACATAAAGCAAGAGTTTCAAATTAGCTCAGATACCGTTCCATAAACCCAATATGTAATAGACAAGACCTACTCCTTGCTCAGAGAACTGGACTCAACACGCCCGATTCACCGCACAAGAATATATCTGACTAGTAATAATCTTAAAACCTATGTATTGATATCTCTCTGTTAGTGTGTCTAGTGGGTGTAAAGCAGCATAAACACAGCCGTGAAAAGCAGCTAAACCCCATTATAAAAATAAATTTCTTTTAAAAACCCATGAAACAAAGACAGTGAAAGAGAGAGAAATTCTTACACAATTCGTTCAGGGGCTGTGATGCAACCTGGATTGACCATATCTAGACCCACAGCTGGATGAGACATAAGGGTGGACACTCTTGGGGCTGAGAGGTTTGGTGAGGTTGGGTGAGCAAACGCAGACCCTTTAAAGTAATACTGCGTGCTACCCATCGCATGGGTCCCAAATCTCCAGGTTCAAGGGCATCTTCCTACATCGAAAACATGCATGAGAAACCAAGAAGATGGTACACCGTGTGATGGGGAAAGGTTTCTAAAATGCACCTCATTTCTCATCTCCTTGTGCTCGGGTTCGCCATTCCAGCCACTTTAGTAGCAATCTCCCTACTTGGAGCATCAGCACCTTTAACCTCCTGTTCCGTACAGGTTGCAATTTGTCCTGAGGATGAACGGGAAGACGGGGAACCAATGAGAGATTAGCTCTTGGTGTTGGGACAGGCACAGGTCACTCTATTTTCCCATCAGGAAGAAGAATTAACCACAGGCTCAGCCTGCCCCCCGGAACCAGAACAGGGCCTGAAGCCATCCTGCGCTTTTGCGGCCACCTCCCAAAAAAGCGAGTTGTAAAATGGAGCTTCAGGGCACTGCAATTCACAATCCTACAGAGTTATAAATGATAACTCTCGTCCACAAATATATTGAGGGAAGGCAAAGACGAGGAATTGAAATCAAGGCAGAATTGCAGGAAACAGATTTCAGGAGGTAGATTCGAATCGCCTTTAAAGCACATGAAAAGCGCCAAAACGTTGACAATGATGCCCTTGGCCAAAAAGGGCGTATGCGTTGTTTCCTGAATATATTCAGGAAAAAACGCATACGCCCTTTTTGGCCAACCAAGCAACCTGGAAAGGCAAATCAGCGCTACAAAGAAGTCTCGCTTCCCATCGGTCAAAAGGGCCATGCTGAAAAAAGTGTCAAAACCAGAAATGCAGGACAGGCCATGGAGAAATGGGAGCCTTGCTACACTGATGGGCGGGATGTAAATTGCCAACAGCCACTCTGGAGAAGTGTACGGTGTGTCCTGAAACATCTAAAAAACACAGCTTAGAGAGCATAGGGCACTTCCACGCATGGGGGTATAAAGTGGGAAAATTAAAAATCAGCAAGACACAAGCACCCCAAAGTTTAGGGCTGCTCTGTTGACAAGGACCTCCACTTCATTCCACCTTAAATATCCCAGGAAAGCGAAAAATGGATAAAAAATTTGAGGTCCTTATGTACAATGGAATACCACTCAGCCATGAAATCAATGTCATAAGGCTAGTAGCAGCATGATGAGTGGATTTAGGTATGACGATTCTAAGTGAAATAAGTCACAGAGAAAAGGACACTTCTCATAAGGTGTCACTTATAGAGGGAATGTAAAAACCATTACACTTGAACTGAATTACAAAACAGAACAGAGTCACACATGCAGAAAACACACTATTGCTGCTTAACGGGAAAGGTGAGGTGGGGTGATACATAAAGCAAGAGTTTCAAATTAGCTCAGATACCGTTCCATAAACCCAATATGTAATAGACAAGACCTACTCTTTGCTCAGAGAACTGGACTCAACACGCCCGATTCACCGCACAAGAATATATCTGACTAGTAATAATCTTAAAACCTATGTATTGATATCTCTCTGTTACTGTGTCAAGTGGGTGTAAAGCGGCATAAACACAGCCGTGAAAAGCAGCTAAACCCCATTATAAAAATAAATTTCTTTTAAAAACCCATGAAACAAAGACAGTGAAAGAGAGAGAAATTCTTACACAATTCGTTCAGGGGCTTTGATGCAACCTGGATTGACCATATCTAGACCCACAGCTGGATGAGACATAAGGGTGGATACTCTTGGGGCTGAGAGGTTTGGTGAGGTTGGGTGAGCAAACGCAGACCCTTTAAAGTAATACTGCGTGCTACCCATCGCATGGGTCCCAAATTTCCAGGTTCAAGGGCATCTTCCTACATCGAAAACATGCATGAGAAACCAAGAAGATGGTAAACCGTGTGTTGGGGAAAGGTTTCTAAAATGCACCTCATTTCTCATCTCCTTGTGCTCGGGTTCGCCATTCCAGCCACTTTAGTAGCAATCTCCCTATTTGGAGCATCAGCATATTTAACCTCCTGTTCCGTACAGGTTGCAATTTGTCCTGAGGATGAACGGGAAGACGGGGAACCAATGAGAGACTAGCTCTTGGTGTTGGGACAGGCACAGGTCACTCTATTTTCCCATCAGGAAGAAGAATTAACCACAGGCTCAGCCTGCCCCCCGGAACCAGAACAGGGCCTGAAGCCATCCTGCGCTTTTGCGGCCACCTCCCAAAAAAGCGAGTTGTAAAATGGAGCTTCAGGGCACTGCAATTCACAATCCTACAGAGTTATAAATGATAACTCTCGTCCACAAATATATTGAGGGAAGGCAAAGACGTGGAATTGAAATCAAGGCAGAATTGCAGGAAACAGATTTCAGTAGGTAGATTCGAATCGCCTTTAAAGCACATGAAAAGCGCCAAAACGTTGACAATGATGCCATTGGCCAAAAAGAGCGTATGCGTTTTTTCCTGAATATATTCAGGAAAAAACGCATACGCCCTTTTTGGCCAACCAAGCAACCTGGAAAGGCAAATCAGCGCTACAAAGAAGTCTCGCTTCCCATCGGTCAAAAGGGCCATGCTGAAAAAAGTGTCAAAACCAGAAATGCAGGACAGGCCATGGAGAAATGGGAGCCTTGCTACACTGATGGGCGGGATGTAAATTGCCAACAGCCACTCTGGAGAAGTGTACGGTGTGTCCTGAAACATCTAAAAAACACAGCTTAGAGAGCATAGGGCACTTCCACGCATGGGGGTATAAAGTGGGAAAATTAAAAATCAGCAAGACACAAGCACCCCAAAGTTTAGGGCTGCTCTGTTGACAAGGACCTCCACTTCATTCCACCTTAAATATCCCAGGAAAGCGAAAAATGGATAAAAAATTTGAGGTCCTTATGTACAATGGCATACCACTCAGCCATCAAATCAATGTCATAAGGCTAGTAGCAGCATGATGAGTGGATTTAGGTACGACGATTCTAAGTGAAATAAGTCACACAGAAAAGGACACTTCTCATAAGGTGTCACTTATAGAGGGAATGTAAAAACCGTTACACTTGAACTGAGTTACAAAACAGAACAGAGTCACACATGCAGAAAACACACTATGGCTGCTTAACGGGAAAGCGAGGTGGGGTGATACATAAAGCAAGAGTTTCAAATTAGCTCAGATACCGTTCCATAAACCCAATATGTAATAGACAAGACCTACTCCTTGCTCAGAGAACTGGACTCAACACGCCCGATTCACCGCACAAGAATATATCTGACTAGTAATAATCTTAAAACCTATGTATTGATATCTCTCTGTTAGTGTGTCAAGTGGGTGTAAAGCGGCATAAACACAGCCGTGAAAAGCAGCTAAACCCCATTATAAAAATAAATTTCTTTTAAAAACTCATGAAACAAAGACAGTGAAAGAGAGAGAAATTCTTACACAATTCGTTCAGGGGCTGTGATGCAACCTGGATTGACGATATCTAGACCCACAGCTGGATGAGACATAAGGGTGGACACTCTTGGAGCTGAGAGGTTTGGTGAGGTTGGGTGAGCAAACGCAGACCCTTTAAAGTAATACTGCGTGCTACCCATCGCATGGGTCCCAAATCTCCAGGTTCAAGGGCATCTTCCTACATCGAAAACATGCATGAGAAACCAAGAAGATGGTACACCGTGTGATGGGGAAAGGTTTCTAAAATGCACCTCATTTCTCATCTCCTTGTGCTCGGGTTCGCCATTCCAGCCACTTTAGTAGCAATCTCCCTACTTGGAGCATCAGCACCTTTAACCTCCTGTTCCGTACAGGTTGCAATTTGTCCTGAGGATGAACGGGAAGACGGGGAACCAATGAGAGATTAGCTCTTGGTGTTGGGACAGGCACAGGTCACTCTATTTTCCCATCAGGAAGAAGAATTAACCACAGGCTCAGCCTGCCCCCCGGAACCAGAACAGGGCCTGAAGCCATCCTGCGCTTTTGCGGCCACCTCCCAAAAAAGCGAGTTGTAAAATGGAGCTTCAGGGCACTGCAATTCACAATCCTACAGAGTTATAAATGATAACTCTCGTCCACAAATATATTGAGGGAAGGCAAAGACGAGGAATTGAAATCAAGGCAGAATTGCAGGAAACAGATTTCAGGAGGTAGATTCGAATCGCCTTTAAAGCACATGAAAAGCGCCAAAACGTTGACAATGATGCCCTTGGCCAAAAAGGGCGTATGCGTTTTTTCCTGAATATATTCAGGAAAAAACGCATACGCCCTTTTTGGCCAACCAAGCAACCTGGAAAGGCAAATCAGCGCTACAAAGAAGTCTCGCTTCCCATCGGTCAAAAGGGCCATGCTGAAAAAAGTGTCAAAACCAGAAATGCAGGACAGGCCATGGAGAAATGGGAGCCTTGCTACACTGATGGGCGGGATGTAAATTGCCAACAGCCACTCTGGAGAAGTGTACGGTGTGTCCTGAAACATCTAAAAAACACAGCTTAGAGAGCATAGGGCACTTCCACGCATGGGGGTATAAAGTGGGAAAATTAAAAATCAGCAAGACACAAGCACCCCAAAGTTTAGGGATGCTCTGTTGACAAGGACCTCCACTTCATTCCACCTTAAATATCCCAGGAAAGCGAAAAATGGATAAAAAATTTGAGGTCCTTATGTACAATGGCATACCACTCAGCCATGAAATCAATGTCATAAGGCTAGTAGCAGCATGATGAGTGGATTTAGGTACGACGATTCTAAGTGAAATAAGTCACACAGAAAAGGACACTTCTCATAAGGTGTCACTTATAGAGGGAATGTAAAAACCGTTACACTTGAACTGAATTACAAAACAGAACAGAGTCACACATGCACAAAACACACTATGGCTGCTTAACGGGAAAGGTGAGGTGGGGTGATACATAAAACAAGAGTTTCAAATTAGCTCAGATACCGTTCCATAAACCCAATATGTAACAGACAAGACCTACTCCTTGCTCAGAGAACTGGACTCAACACGCCCGATTCACCGCACAAGAATATATCTGACTAGTAATAATCTTAAAACCTATGTATTGATATCTCTCTGTTAGTGTGTCAAGTGGGTGTAAAGCGGCATAAACACAGCCGTGAAAAGCAGCTAAACCCCATTATAAAAATAAATTACTTTTAAAAACCCATGAAAAAAAGACAGGGAAAGAGAGAGAAATTCTTACACAATTCGTTCATGGGCTGTGATGCAACCTGGATTGACCATATCTAGACCCACAGCTGGATGAGACATAAGGGTGGACACTCTTGGGGCTGAGAGGTTTGGTGAGGTTGGGTGAGCAAACGCAGACCCTTTAAAGTAATAGTGCGTGCTACCCATCGCATGGGTCCCAAATCTCCAGGTTCAAGGGCATCTTCCTACATCGAAAACATGCATGAGAAACCCAGAAGATGTTACACCGTGTGATGGGGAAAGGTTTCTAAAACGCACCTCATTTCTCATCTCCTTGTGCTCGGGTTCGCCATTCCAGCCACTTGACTAGCAATCTTCCTACTTGGAGCATCAGCACCTTTAACCTCCTGTTCCGTACAGGTTGCAATTTGTCCTGAGGATGAACGGGAAGACGGGGAACCAATGAGAGACTAGCTCTTGGTGTTGGGACAGGCACAGGTCACTCTATTTTCCCATCAGGAAGAAGAATTAACCACAGGCTCAGCCTGCCCCCCGGAACCAGAACAGGGCCTGAAGCCATCCTGCGCTTTTGTGGCCAGCTCCCAAAAAAGCGACTTTTAAAATGGAGCTTCAGGGCACTTCAATTCCCAAACCTGCAGAGTTATAAATGATAACTCTCGTCCACAAATATATTGAGGGAAGGCAAAGAAGAGGATTTGAAATCAAGGCAGAATTGCAGGAAACAGATTTCAGGAGGTAGATTCGAATTGCCTTTAAAGCACATGAAAAGCGGCAAAACGTTGACAATGATGCCCTTGGCCAAAAAGGGCGTATGCGTTTTTTCCTGAATATATTCAGGAAAAAACGCATACGCCCTTTTTGGCCAACCAAGCAACCTGGAAAGGCAAATCAGCGCTACAAAGAAGTCTCGCTTCCCATCGGTCAAAAGGGCCATGCTGAAAAAAGTGTCAAAACCAGAAATGCAGGACAGGCAATGGAGAAATGGGAGCCTTGTTACACTGATGGGCGGGATGTAAATTGCCAACAGCCACTCTGGAGAAGTGTACGGTGTGTCCTGAAACATCTAAAAAACACAGCTTAGAGAGCATAGGGCACTTCCACGCATGGGGGGATAAAGTGGGAAAATTGAAAATCAGCAAGACACAAGCACCCCAAAGTTTAGGGCTGCTCTGTTGACAAGGACCTCCACTTCATTCCACCTTAAATATCCCAGGAAAGCGAAAAATGGATAAAAAAGTTGTGGTCCTTATGTACAATGGAATATCACTCAGCCATGAAATCAATGTCATAAGGCTAGTAGCAGCATGATGAGTGGATTTAGGTAAGACGATTCTAAGTGAAATAAGTCACACAGAAAAGGACACTTCTCATAAGGTGTCACTTATAGAGGGAATGTAAAAACCGTTACACTTGAACTGAATTACAAAACAGAACAGAGTCACACATGCAGAAAACATACTATGGCTGCTTAACGGGAAAGGTGAGGTGGGGTGATACATAAAACAAGAGTTTCAAATTAGCTCAGATACCGTTCCATAAACCCAATATGTAATAGACAAGACCTACTCCTTGCTCAGAGAACTGGACTCAACACGCCCGATTCACCGCACAAGAATATATCTGACTAGTAATAATCTTAAAACCTATGTATTGATATCTCTCTGTTAGTGTGTCAAGTGGGTGTAAAGCGGCATAAACACAGCCGTGAAAAGCAGCTAAACCCCATTATAAAAATAAATTACTTTTAAAAACCCATGAAACAAAGACAGGGAAAGAGAGAGAAATTCTTACACAATTCGTTCAGGGGCTGTGATGCAACCTGGATTGACCATATCTAGACCCACAGCTGGATGAGACATAAGGGTGGACACTCTTGGGGCTGAGAGGTTTGGTGAGGTTGGGTGAGCAAACGCAGACCCTTTAAAGTAATACTGCGTGCTACCCATCGCATGGGTCCCAAATCTCCAGGTTCAAGGGCATCTTCCTACATCGAAAACATGCATGAGAAACCCAGAAGATGGTACACCGTGTGATGGGGAAAGGTTTCTAAAACGCACCTCATTTCTCATCTCCTTGTGCTCGGGTTCGCCATTCCAGCCACTTTACTAGCAATCTCCCTACTTGGAGCATCAGCACCTTTAACCTCCTGTTCCGTACAGGTTGCAATTTGTCCTGAGGATGAACGGGAAGACGGGGAACCAATGAGAGACTAGCTCTTGGTGTTGGGACAGGCACAGGTCACTCTATTTTCCCATCAGGAAGAAGAATTAACCACAGGCTCAGCCTGCCCCCGGAACCAGAACAGGGCCTGAAGCCATCCTGCGCTTTTGCGGCCAGCTCCCAAAAAAGCGACTTGTAAAATGGAGCTTCAGGGCACTGCAATTCACAAACCTGCAGAGTTATAAATGATAACTCTCGTCCACAAATATATTGAGGGAAGGCAAAGAAGAGGATTTGAAATCAAGGCAGAATTGCAGGAAACAGATTTCAGGAGGTAGATTCGAATCGCCTTTAAAGCACATGAAAACCAGCAAAACGTTGACAATGATGCCCTTGGCCAAAAAGGGCGTATGCGTTTTTTCCTGAATATATTCAGGAAAAAACGCATACGCCCTTTTTGGCCAACCAAGCTACCTGGAAAGGCAAATCAGCACTACAAAGAAGTCTCGCTTCCCATTGGTCAAAAGGGCCATGCTGAAAAAAGTGTCAAAACCAGAAATGCAGGACAGGCCATGGAGAAATGGGAGCCTTGCTACACTGATGGGCGGGATGTAAATTTCCAACAGCCACTCTGGAGAAGTGTACGGTGTGTCCTGAAACATCTAAAAAACACAGCTTAGAGAGCATAGGGCACTTCCACGCATGGGGGGATAAAGTGGGAAAATTGAAAATCAACAAGACACAAGCACCCCAAAGTTTAGGGCTGCTCTGTTGACAAGGACCTCCACTTCATTCCACCTTAAACATCCCAGGAAAGCGAAAAATGGATCAAAAAGTTGTGGTCCTTATGTACAATGGAATATCACTCAGCCATGAAATCAATGTCATAAGGCTAGTAGCAGCATGATGAGTGGATTTAGGTAAGACGATTCTAAGTGAAATAAGTCACACAGAAAAGGACACTTCTCATAAGGTGTCACTTATAGAGGGAATGTAAAAACCGTTACACTTGAACTGAATTACAAAACAGAACAGAGTCACACATGCAGAAAACACACTATGGCTGCTTAACGGGAAAGGTGAGGTGGGGTGATACATAAAACAAGAGTTTCAAATTAGCTCACATACCGTTCCATAAACCCAATATGTAATAGACAAGACCTACTCCTTGCTCAGAGAACTGGACTCAACACGCCCGATTCACCGCACAAGAATATATCTGACTAGTAATAATCTTAAAACCTATGTATTGATATCTCTCTGTTAGTGTGTCAAGTGGGTGTAAAGCGGCATAAACACAGCCCTGAAAAGCAGCTAAACCCCATTATAAAAATAAATTACTTTTAAAAACCCATGAAACAAAGACAGGGAAAGAGAGAGAAATTCTTACACAATTCGTTCATGGGCTGTGATGCAACCTGGATTGACCATATCTAGACCCACAGCTGGATGAGACATAAGGGTGGACACTCTTGGGGCTGAGAGGTTTGGTGAGGTTGGGTGAGCAAACGCAGACCCTTTAAAGTAATAGTGCGTGCTACCCATCGCATGGGTCCCAAATCTCCAGGTTCAAGGGCATCTTCCTACATCGAAAACATGCATGAGAAACCCAGAAGATGGTACACCGTGTGATGGGGAAAGGTTTCTAAAACGCACCTCATTTCTCATCTCCTTGTGCTCGGGTTCGCCATTCCAGCCACTTGACTAGCAATCTTCCTACTTGGAGCATCAGCACCTTTAACCTCCTGTTCCGTACAGGTTGCAATTTGTCCTGAGGATGAACGGGAAGACGGGGAACCAATGAGAGACTAGCTCTTGGTGTTGGGACAGGCACAGGTCACTCTATTTTCCCATCAGGAAGAAGAATTAACCACAGGCTCAGCCTGCCCCCCGGAACCAGAACAGGGCCTGAAGCCATCCTGCGCTTTTGTGGCCAGCTCCCAAAAAAGCGACTTTTAAAATGGAGCTTCAGGGCACTTCAATTCCCAAACCTGCAGAGTTATAAATGATAACTCTCGTCCACAAATATATTGAGGGAAGGCAAAGAAGAGGATTTGAAATCAAGGCAGAATTGCAGGAAACAGATTTCAGGAGGTAGATTCGAATTGCCTTTAAAGCACATGAAAAGCGGCAAAACGTTGACAATGATGCCCTTGGCCAAAAAGGGCGTATGCGTTTTTTCCTGAATATATTCAGGAAAAAACGCATACGCCCTTTTTGGCCAACCAAGCAACCTGGAAAGGCAAATCAGCGCTACAAAGAAGTCTCGCTTCCCATCGGTCAAAAGGGCCATGCTGAAAAAAGTGTCAAAACCAGAAATGCAGGACAGGCAATGGAGAAATGGGAGCCTTGTTACACTGATGGGCGGGATGTAAATTGCCAACAGCCACTCTGGAGAAGTGTACGGTGTGTCCTGAAACATCTAAAAAACACAGCTTAGAGAGCATAGGGCACTTCCACGCATGGGGGGATAAAGTGGGAAAATTGAAAATCAGCAAGACACAAGCACCCCAAAGTTTAGGGCTGCTCTGTTGACAAGGACCTCCACTTCATTCCACCTTAAATATCCCAGGAAAGCGAAAAATGGATAAAAAAGTTGTGGTCCTTATGTACAATGGAATATCACTCAGCCATGAAATCAATGTCATAAGGCTAGTAGCAGCATGATGAGTGGATTTAGGTAAGACGATTCTAAGTGAAATAAGTCACACAGAAAAGGACACTTCTCATAAGGTGTCACTTATAGAGGGAATGTAAAAACCGTTACACTTGAACTGAATTACAAAACAGAACAGAGTCACACATGCAGAAAACATACTATGGCTGCTTAACGGGAAAGGTGAGGTGGGGTGATACATAAAACAAGAGTTTCAAATTAGCTCAGATACCGTTCCATAAACCCAATATGTAATAGACAAGACCTACTCCTTGCTCAGAGAACTGGACTCAACACGCCCGATTCACCGCACAAGAATATATCTGACTAGTAATAATCTTAAAACCTATGTATTGATATCTCTCTGTTAGTGTGTCAAGTGGGTGTAAAGCGGCATAAACACAGCCGTGAAAAGCAGCTAAACCCCATTATAAAAATAAATTACTTTTAAAAACCCATGAAACAAAGACAGGGAAAGAGAGAGAAATTCTTACACAATTCGTTCAGGGGCTGTGATGCAACCTGGATTGACCATATCTAGACCCACAGCTGGATGAGACATAAGGGTGGACACTCTTGGGGCTGAGAGGTTTGGTGAGGTTGGGTGAGCAAACGCAGACCCTTTAAAGTAATACTGCGTGCTACCCATCGCATGGGTCCCAAATCTCCAGGTTCAAGGGCATCTTCCTACATCGAAAACATGCATGAGAAACCCAGAAGATGGTACACCGTGTGATGGGGAAAGGTTTCTAAAACGCACCTCATTTCTCATCTCCTTGTGCTCGGGTTCGCCATTCCAGCCACTTTACTAGCAATCTCCCTACTTGGAGCATCAGCACCTTTAACCTCCTGTTCCGTACAGGTTGCAATTTGTCCTGAGGATGAACGGGAAGACGGGGAACCAATGAGAGACTAGCTCTTGGTGTTGGGACAGGCACAGGTCACTCTATTTTCCCATCAGGAAGAAGAATTAACCACAGGCTCAGCCTGCCCCCGGAACCAGAACAGGGCCTGAAGCCATCCTGCGCTTTTGCGGCCAGCTCCCAAAAAAGCGACTTGTAAAATGGAGCTTCAGGGCACTGCAATTCACAAACCTGCAGAGTTATAAATGATAACTCTCGTCCACAAATATATTGAGGGAAGGCAAAGAAGAGGATTTGAAATCAAGGCAGAATTGCAGGAAACAGATTTCAGGAGGTAGATTCGAATCGCCTTTAAAGCACATGAAAACCAGCAAAACGTTGACAATGATGCCCTTGGCCAAAAAGGGCGTATGCGTTTTTTCCTGAATATATTCAGGAAAAAACGCATACGCCCTTTTTGGCCAACCAAGCTACCTGGAAAGGCAAATCAGCACTACAAAGAAGTCTCGCTTCCCATTGGTCAAAAGGGCCATGCTGAAAAAAGTGTCAAAACCAGAAATGCAGGACAGGCCATGGAGAAATGGGAGCCTTGCTACACTGATGGGCGGGATGTAAATTTCCAACAGCCACTCTGGAGAAGTGTACGGTGTGTCCTGAAACATCTAAAAAACACAGCTTAGAGAGCATAGGGCACTTCCACGCATGGGGGGATAAAGTGGGAAAATTGAAAATCAACAAGACACAAGCACCCCAAAGTTTAGGGCTGCTCTGTTGACAAGGACCTCCACTTCATTCCACCTTAAACATCCCAGGAAAGCGAAAAATGGATCAAAAAGTTGTGGTCCTTATGTACAATGGAATATCACTCAGCCATGAAATCAATGTCATAAGGCTAGTAGCAGCATGATGAGTGGATTTAGGTAAGACGATTCTAAGTGAAATAAGTCACACAGAAAAGGACACTTCTCATAAGGTGTCACTTATAGAGGGAATGTAAAAACCGTTACACTTGAACTGAATTACAAAACAGAACAGAGTCACACATGCAGAAAACACACTATGGCTGCTTAACGGGAAAGGTGAGGTGGGGTGATACATAAAACAAGAGTTTCAAATTAGCTCACATACCGTTCCATAAACCCAATATGTAATAGACAAGACCTACTCCTTGCTCAGAGAACTGGACTCAACACGCCCGATTCACCGCACAAGAATATATCTGACTAGTAATAATCTTAAAACCTATGTATTGATATCTCTCTGTTAGTGTGTCAAGTGGGTGTAAAGCGGCATAAACACAGCCCTGAAAAGCAGCTAAACCCCATTATAAAAATAAATTACTTTTAAAAACCCATGAAACAAAGACAGGGAAAGAGAGAGAAATTCTTACACAATTCGTTCAGGGGCTGTGATGCAACCTGGATTGACCATATCTAGACCCACAGCTGGATGAGACATAAGGGTGGACACTCTTGGGGCTGAGAGGTTTGGTGAGGTTGGGTGAGCAAACGCAGACCCTTTAAAGTAATAGTGCGTGCTACCCATCGCATGGGTCCCAAATCTCCAGGTTCAAGGGCATCTTCCTACATCGAAAACATGCATGAGAAACCCAGAAGATGGTACACCGTGTGATGGGGAAAGGTTTCTAAAACGCACCTCATTTCTCATCTCCTTGTGCTCGGGTTCGCCATTCCAGCCACTTTACTAGCAATCTCCCTACTTGGAGCATCAGCACCTTTAACCTCCTGTTCCGTACAGGTTGCAATTTGTCCTGAGGATGAACGGGAAGACGGGGAACCAATGAGAGACTAGCTCTTGGTGTTGGGACAGGCAGAGGTCACTCTATTTTCCCATCAGGAAGAAGAATTAACCACAGGCTCAGCCTGCCCCCTGGAACCAGAACAGGGCCTGAAGCCATCCTGCGCTTTTGCGGCCAGCTCCCAAAAAAGCGACTTGTAAAATGGAGCTTCAGGGCACTGCAATTCACAAACCTGCAGAGTTATAAATGATAACTCTCGTCCACAAATATACTGAGGGAAGGCAAAGAAGAGGATTTGAAATCAAGGCAGAATTGCAGGAAACAGATTTCAGGAGGTAGATTCGAATCGCCTTTAAAGCACATGAAAAGCGGCAAAACGTTGACAATGATGCCCTTGGCCAAAAAGGGCGTATGCGTTTTTTCCTGAATATATTCAGGAAAAAACGCATACGCCCTTTTTGGCCAACCAAGCAACCTGGAAAGGCAAATCAGCGCTACAAAGAAGTCTCGCTTCCCATCGGTCAAAAGGGCCATGCTGAAAAAAGTGTCAAAACCAGAAATGCAGGACAGGCAATGGAGAAATGGGAGCCTTGTTACACTGATGGGCGGGATGTAAATTGCCAACAGCCACTCTGGAGAAGTGTACGGTGTGTCCTGAAACATCTAAAAAACACAGCTTAGAGAGCATAGGGCACTTCCACGCATGGGGGGATAAAGTGGGAAAATTGAAAATCAGCAAGACACAAGCACCCCAAAGTTTAGGGCTGCTCTGTTGACAAGGACCTCCACTTCATTCCACCTTAAATATCCCAGGAAAGCGAAAAATGGATAAAAAAGTTGTGGTCCTTATGTACAATGGAATATCACTCAGCCATGAAATCAATGTCATAAGGCTAGTAGCAGCATGATGAGTGGATTTAGGTAAGACGATTCTAAGTGAAATAAGTCACACAGAAAAGGACACTTCTCATAAGGTGTCACTTATAGAGGGAATGTAAAAACCGTTACACTTGAACTGAATTACAAAACAGAACAGAGTCACACATGCAGAAAACACACTATTGCTGCTTAACGGGAAAGGTGAGGTGGGGTGATACATAAAGCAAGAGTTTCAAATTAGCTCAGATACCGTTCCATAAACCCAATATGTAATAGACAAGACCTACTCTTTGCTCAGAGAACTGGACTCAACACGCCCGATTCACCGCACAAGAATATATCTGACTAGTAATAATCTTAAAACCTATGTATTGATATCTCTCTGTTACTGTGTCAAGTGGGTGTAAAGCGGCATAAACACAGCCGTGAAAAGCAGCTAAACCCCATTATAAAAATAAATTTCTTTTAAAAACCCATGAAACAAAGACAGTGAAAGAGAGAGAAATTCTTACACAATTCGTTCAGGGGCTTTGATGCAACCTGGATTGACCATATCTAGACCCACAGCTGGATGAGACATAAGGGTGGATACTCTTGGGGCTGAGAGGTTTGGTGAGGTTGGGTGAGCAAACGCAGACCCTTTAAAGTAATACTGCGTGCTACCCATCGCATGGGTCCCAAATTTCCAGGTTCAAGGGCATCTTCCTACATCGAAAACATGCATGAGAAACCAAGAAGATGGTAAACCGTGTGTTGGGGAAAGGTTTCTAAAATGCACCTCATTTCTCATCTCCTTGTGCTCGGGTTCGCCATTCCAGCCACTTTAGTAGCAATCTCCCTATTTGGAGCATCAGCATATTTAACCTCCTGTTCCGTACAGGTTGCAATTTGTCCTGAGGATGAACGGGAAGACGGGGAACCAATGAGAGACTAGCTCTTGGTGTTGGGACAGGCACAGGTCACTCTATTTTCCCATCAGGAAGAAGAATTAACCACAGGCTCAGCCTGCCCCCCGGAACCAGAACAGGGCCTGAAGCCATCCTGCGCTTTTGCGGCCACCTCCCAAAAAAGCGAGTTGTAAAATGGAGCTTCAGGGCACTGCAATTCACAATCCTACAGAGTTATAAATGATAACTCTCGTCCACAAATATATTGAGGGAAGGCAAAGACGTGGAATTGAAATCAAGGCAGAATTGCAGGAAACAGATTTCAGGAGGTAGATTCGAATCGCCTTTAAAGCACATGAAAAGCGCCAAAACGTTGACAATGATGCCATTGGCCAAAAAGGGCGTATGCGTTTTTTCCTGAATATATTCAGGAAAAAACGCATACGCCCTTTTTGGCCAACCAAGCAACCTGGAAAGGCAAATCAGCGCTACAAAGAAGTCTCGCTTCCCATCGGTCAAAAGGGCCATGCTGAAAAAAGTGTCAAAACCAGAAATGCAGGACAGGCCATGGAGAAATGGGAGCCTTGCTACACTGATGGGCGGGATGTAAATTGCCAACAGCCACTCTGGAGAAGTGTACGGTGTGTCCTGAAACATCTAAAAAACACAGCTTAGAGAGCATAGGGCACTTCCACGCATGGGAGTATAAAGTGGGAAAATTAAAAATCAGCAAGACACAAGCACCCCAAAGTTTAGGGATGCTCTGTTGACAAGGACCTCCACTTCATTCCACCTTAAATATCCCAGGAAAGCGAAAAATGGATAAAAAATTTGAGGTCCTTATGTACAATGGCATACCACTCAGCCATCAAATCAATGTCATAAGGCTAGTAGCAGCATGATGAGTGGATTTAGGTACGACGATTCTAAGTGAAATAAGTCACACAGAAAAGGACACTTCTCATAAGGTGTCACTTATAGAGGGAATGTAAAAACCGTTACACTTGAACTGAGTTACAAAACAGAACAGAGTCACACATGCAGAAAACACACTATGGCTGCTTAACGGGAAAGCGAGGTGGGGTGATACATAAAGCAAGAGTTTCAAATTAGCTCAGATACCGTTCCATAAACCCAATATGTAATAGACAAGACCTACTCCTTGCTCAGAGAACTGGACTCAACACGCCCGATTCACCGCACAAGAATATATCTGACTAGTAATAATCTTAAAACCTATGTATTGATATCTCTCTGTTAGTGTGTCAAGTGGGTGTAAAGCGGCATAAACACAGCCGTGAAAAGCAGCTAAACCCCATTATAAAAATAAATTTCTTTTAAAAACTCATGAAACAAAGACAGTGAAAGAGAGAGAAATTCTTACACAATTCGTTCAGGGGCTGTGATGCAACCTGGATTGACGATATCTAGACCCACAGCTGGATGAGACATAAGGGTGGACACTCTTGGAGCTGAGAGGTTTGGTGAGGTTGGGTGAGCAAACGCAGACCCTTTAAAGTAATAGTGCGTGCTACCCATCGCATGGGTCCCAAATCTCCAGGTTCAAGGGCATCTTCCTACATCGAAAACATGCATGAGAAACCAAGAAGATGGTACACCGTGTGATGGGGAAAGGTTTCTAAAATGCACCTCATTTCTCATCTCCTTGTGCTCGGGTTCGCCATTCCAGCCACTTTAGTAGCAATCTCCCTACTTGGAGCATCAGCACCTTTAACCTCCTGTTCCGTACAGGTTGCTATTTGTCCTGAGGATGAACGGGAAGACGGGGAACCAATGAGAGATTAGCTCTTGGTGTTGGGACAGGCACAGGTCACACTATTTTCCCATCAGGAAGAAGAATTAACCACAGGCTCAGCCTGCCCCCCGAAACCAGAACAGGGCCTGAAGCCATCCTGCGCTTTTGCGGCCACCTCCCAAAAATGCGAGTTGTAAAATGGAGCTTCAGGGCACTGCAATTCACAATCCTACAGAGTTATAAATGATAACTCTCGTCCACAAATATATTGAGGGAAGGCAAAGACGAGGAATTGAAATCAAGGCAGAATTGCAGGAAACAGATTTCAGGAGGTAGATTCGAATCGCCTTTAAAGCACATGAAAAGCGCCAAAACGTTGACAATGATGCCCTTGGCCAAAAAGGGCGTATGCGTTGTTTCCTGAATATATTCAGGAAAAAACGCATACGCCCTTTTTGGCCAACCAAGCAACCTGGAAAGGCAAATCAGCGCTACAAAGAAGTCTCGCTTCCCATCGGTCAAAAGGGCCATGCTGAAAAAAGTGTCAAAACCAGAAATGCAGGACAGGCCATGGAGAAATGGGAGCCTTGCTACACTGATGGGCGGGATGTAAATTGCCAACACCCACTCTGGAGAAGTGTACGGTGTGTCCTGAAACATCTAAAAAACACAGCTTAGAGAGCATAGGGCACTTCCACGCATGGGGGTATAAAGTGGGAAAATTAAAAATCAGCAAGACACAAGCACCCCAAAGTTTAGGGATGCTCTGTTGACAAGGACCTCCACTTCATTCCACCTTAAATATCCCAGGAAAGCGAAAAATGGATAAAAAATTTGAGGTCCTTATGTACAATGGCATACCACTCAGCCATGAAATCAATGTCATAAGGCTAGTAGCAGCATGATGAGTGGATTTAGGTACGACGATTCTAAGTGAAATAAGTCACACAGAAAAGGACACTTCTCATAAGGTGTCACTTATAGAGGGAATGTAAAAACCGTTACACTTGAACTGAGTTACAAAACAGAACAGAGTCACACATGCAGAAAACACACTATGGCTGCTTAACGGGAAAGCAAGGTGGGGTGATACATAAAGCAAGAGTTTCAAATTAGCTCAGATACCGTTCCATAAACCCAATATGTAATAGACAAGACCTACTCCTTGCTCAGAGAACTGGACTCAACACGCCCGATTCACCGCACAAGAATATATCTGACTAGTAATAATCTTAAAACCTATGTATTGATATCTCTCTGTTAGTGTGTCTAGTGGGTGTAAAGCAGCATAAACACAGCCGTGAAAAGCAGCTAAACCCCATTATAAAAATAAATTTCTTTTAAAAACCCATGAAACAAAGACAGTGAAAGAGAGAGAAATTCTTACACAATTCGTTCAGGGGCTGTGATGCAACCTGGATTGACCATATCTAGACCCACAGCTGGATGAGACATAAGGGTGGACACTCTTGGGGCTGAGAGGTTTGGTGAGGTTGGGTGAGCAAACGCAGACCCTTTAAAGTAATACTGCGTGCTACCCATCGCATGGGTCCCAAATCTCCAGGTTCAAGGGCATCTTCCTACATCGAAAACATGCATGAGAAACCAAGAAGATGGTACACCGTGTGTTGGGGAAAGGTTTCTAAAATGCACCTCATTTCTCATCTCCTTGTGCTCGGGTTCGCCATTCCAGCCACTTTAGTAGCAATCTCCCTACTTGGAGCATCAGCATCTTTAACCTCCTGTTCCGTACAGGTTGCAATTTGTCCTGAGGATGAACGGGAAGACGGGGAACCAATGAGAGACTAGCTCTTGGTGTTGGGAGAGGCACAGGTCACTCTATTTTCCCATCAGGAAGAAGAATTAACCACAGGCTCAGCCTGCCCCCCGGAACCAGAACAGGGCCTGAAGCCATCCTGTGCTTTTGCGGCCACCTCCCAAAAAAGCGAGTTGTAAAATGGAGCTTCAGGGCACTGCAATTCACAATCCTACAGAGTTATAAATGATAACTCTCGTCCACAAATATATTGAGGGAAGGCAAAGACGAGGAATTGAAATCAAGGCAGAATTGCAGGAAACAGATTTCAGGAGGTAGATTCGAATCGCCTTTAAAGCACATGAAAAGCGCCAAAACGTTGACAATGATGCCCTTGGCCAAAAAGGGCGTATGCGTTTTTTCCTGAATATATTCAGGAAAAAACGCATACGCCCTTTTTGGCCAACCAAGCAACCTGGAAAGGCAAATCAGCGCTACAAAGAAGTCTCGCTTCCCATCGGTCAAAAGGGCCATGCTGAAAAAAGTGTCAAAACCAGAAATGCAGGACAGGCCATGGAGAAATGGGAGCCTTGCTACACTGATGGGCGGGATGTAAATTGCCAACAGCCACTCTGGAGAAGTGTACGGTGTGTCCTGAAACATCTAAAAAACACAGCTTAGAGAGCATAGGGCACTTCCACGCATGGGGGTATAAAGTGGGAAAATTAAAAATCAGCAAGACACAAGCACCCCAAAGTTTAGGGATGCTCTGTTGACAAGGACCTCCACTTCATTCCACCTTAAATATCCCAGGAAAGCGAAAAATGGATAAAAAATTTGAGGTCCTTATGTACAATGGCATACCACTCAGCCATGAAATCAATGTCATAAGGCTAGTAGCAGCATGATGAGTGGATTTAGGTACGACGATTCTAAGTGAAATAAGTCACACAGAAAAGGACACTTCTCATAAGGTGTCACTTATAGAGGGAATGTAAAAACCGTTACACTTGAACTGAATTACAAAACAGAACAGAGTCACACATGCAGAAAACACACTATGGCTGCTTAACGGGAAAGGTGAGGTGGGGTGATACATAAAACAAGAGTTTCAAATTAGCTCAGATACCGTTCCATAAACCCAATATGTAACAGACAAGACCTACTCCTTGCTCAGAGAACTGGACTCAACACGCCCGATTCACCGCACAAGAATATATCTGACTAGTAATAATCTTAAAACCTATGTATTGATATCTCTCTGTTAGTGTGTCAAGTGGGTGTAAAGCGGCATAAACACAGCCGTGAAAAGCAGCTAAACCCCATTATAAAAATAAATTACTTTTAAAAACCCATGAAAAAAAGACAGGGAAAGAGAGAGAAATTCTTACACAATTCGTTCATGGGCTGTGATGCAACCTGGATTGACCATATCTAGACCCACAGCTGGATGAGACATAAGGGTGGACACTCTTGGGGCTGAGAGGTTTGGTGAGGTTGGGTGAGCAAACGCAGACCCTTTAAAGTAATAGTGCGTGCTACCCATCGCATGGGTCCCAAATCTCCAGGTTCAAGGGCATCTTCCTACATCGAAAACATGCATGAGAAACCCAGAAGATGTTACACCGTGTGATGGGGAAAGGTTTCTAAAACGCACCTCATTTCTCATCTCCTTGTGCTCGGGTTCGCCATTCCAGCCACTTGACTAGCAATCTTCCTACTTGGAGCATCAGCACCTTTAACCTCCTGTTCCGTACAGGTTGCAATTTGTCCTGAGGATGAACGGGAAGACGGGGAACCAATGAGAGACTAGCTCTTGGTGTTGGGACAGGCACAGGTCACTCTATTTTCCCATCAGGAAGAAGAATTAACCACAGGCTCAGCCTGCCCCCCGGAACCAGAACAGGGCCTGAAGCCATCCTGCGCTTTTGTGGCCAGCTCCCAAAAAAGCGACTTTTAAAATGGAGCTTCAGGGCACTTCAATTCACAAACCTGCAGAGTTATAAATGATAACTCTCGTCCACAAATATATTGAGGGAAGGCAAAGAAGAGGATTTGAAATCAAGGCAGAATTGCAGGAAACAGATTTCAGGAGGTAGATTCGAATTGCCTTTAAAGCACATGAAAAGCGGCAAAACGTTGACAATGATGCCCTTGGCCAAAAAGGGCGTATGCGTTTTTTCCTGAATATATTCAGGAAAAAACGCATACGCCCTTTTTGGCCAACCAAGCAACCTGGAAAGGCAAATCAGCGCTACAAAGAAGTCTCGCTTCCCATCGGTCAAAAGGGCCATGCTGAAAAAAGTGTCAAAACCAGAAATGCAGGACAGGCAATGGAGAAATGGGAGCCTTGTTACACTGATGGGCGGGATGTAAATTGCCAACAGCCACTCTGGAGAAGTGTACGGTGTGTCCTGAAACATCTAAAAAACACAGCTTAGAGAGCATAGGGCACTTCCACGCATGGGGGGATAAAGTGAGAAAATTGAAAATCAGCAAGACACAAGCACCCCAAAGTTTAGGGCTGCTCTGTTGACAAGGACCTCCACTTCATTCCACCTTAAATATCCCAGGAAAGCGAAAAATGGATAAAAAAGTTGTGGTCCTTATGTACAATGGAATATCACTCAGCCATGAAATCAATGTCATAAGGCTAGTAGCAGCATGATGAGTGGATTTAGGTAAGACGATTCTAAGTGAAATAAGTCACACAGAAAAGGACACTTCTCATAAGGTGTCACTTATAGAGGGAATGTAAAAACCGTTACACTTGAACTGAATTACAAAACAGAACAGAGTCACACATGCAGAAAACATACTATGGCTGCTTAACGGGAAAGGTGAGGTGGGGTGATACATAAAACAAGAGTTTCAAATTAGCTCAGATACCGTTCCATAAACCCAATATGTAATAGACAAGACCTACTCCTTGCTCAGAGAACTGGACTCAACACGCCCGATTCACCGCACAAGAATATATCTGACTAGTAATAATCTTAAAACCTATGTATTGATATCTCTCTGTTAGTGTGTCAAGTGGGTGTAAAGCGGCATAAACACAGCCGTGAAAAGCAGCTAAACCCCATTATAAAAATAAATTACTTTTAAAAACCCATGAAACAAAGACAGGGAAAGAGAGAGAAATTCTTACACAATTCGTTCAGGGGCTGTGATGCAACCTGGATTGACCATATCTAGACCCACAGCTGGATGAGACATAAGGGTGGACACTCTTGGGGCTGAGAGGTTTGGTGAGGTTGGGTGAGCAAACGCAGACCCTTTAAAGTAATACTGCGTGCTACCCATCGCATGGGTCCCAAATCTCCAGGTTCAAGGGCATCTTCCTACATCGAAAACATGCATGAGAAACCCAGAAGATGGTACACCGTGTGATGGGGAAAGGTTTCTAAAACGCACCTCATTTCTCATCTCCTTGTGCTCGGGTTCGCCATTCCAGCCACTTTACTAGCAATCTCCCTACTTGGAGCATCAGCACCTTTAACCTCCTGTTCCGTACAGGTTGCAATTTGTCCTGAGGATGAACGGGAGGACGGGGAACCAATGAGAGACTAGCTCTTGGTGTTGGGACAGGCACAGGTCACTCTATTTTCCCATCAGGAAGAAGAATTAACCACAGGCTCAGCCTGCCCCCGGAACCAGAACAGGGCCTGAAGCCATCCTGCGCTTTTGCGGCCAGCTCCCAAAAAAGCGACTTGTAAAATGGAGCTTCAGGGCACTGCAATTCACAAACCTGCAGAGTTATAAATGATAACTCTCGTCCACAAATATATTGAGGGAAGGCAAAGAAGAGGATTTGAAATCAAGGCAGAATTGCAGGAAACAGATTTCAGGAGGTAGATTCGAATCGCCTTTAAAGCACATGAAAACCAGCAAAACGTTGACAATGATGCCCTTGGCCAAAAAGGGCGTATGCGTTTTTTCCTGAATATATTCAGGAAAAAACGCATACGCCCTTTTTGGCCAACCAAGCTACCTGGAAAGGCAAATCAGCACTACAAAGAAGTCTCGCTTCCCATTGGTCAAAAGGGCCATGCTGAAAAAAGTGTCAAAACCAGAAATGCAGGACAGGCCATGGAGAAATGGGAGCCTTGCTACACTGATGGGCGGGATGTAAATTTCCAACAGCCACTCTGGAGAAGTGTACGGTGTGTCCTGAAACATCTAAAAAACACAGCTTAGAGAGCATAGGGCACTTCCACGCATGGGGGGATAAAGTGGGAAAATTGAAAATCAACAAGACACAAGCACCCCAAAGTTTAGGGCTGCTCTGTTGACAAGGACCTCCACTTCATTCCACCTTAAACATCCCAGGAAAGCGAAAAATGGATCAAAAAGTTGTGGTCCTTATGTACAATGGAATATCACTCAGCCATGAAATCAATGTCATAAGGCTAGTAGCAGCATGATGAGTGGATTTAGGTAAGACGATTCTAAGTGAAATAAGTCACACAGAAAAGGACACTTCTCATAAGGTGTCACTTATAGAGGGAATGTAAAAACCGTTACACTTGAACTGAATTACAAAACAGAACAGAGTCACACATGCAGAAAACACACTATGGCTGCTTAACGGGAAAGGTGAGGTGGGGTGATACATAAAACAAGAGTTTCAAATTAGCTCACATACCGTTCCATAAACCCAATATGTAATAGACAAGACCTACTCCTTGCTCAGAGAACTGGACTCAACACGCCCGATTCACCGCACAAGAATATATCTGACTAGTAATAATCTTAAAACCTATGTATTGATATCTCTCTGTTAGTGTGTCAAGTGGGTGTAAAGCGGCATAAACACAGCCCTGAAAAGCAGCTAAACCCCATTATAAAAATAAATTACTTTTAAAAACCCATGAAACAAAGACAGGGAAAGAGAGAGAAATTCTTACACAATTCGTTCAGGGGCTGTGATGCAACCTGGATTGACCATATCTAGACCCACAGCTGGATGAGACATAAGGGTGGACACTCTTGGGGCTGAGAGGTTTGGTGAGGTTGGGTGAGCAAACGCAGACCCTTTAAAGTAATACTGCGTGCTACCCATCGCATGGGTCCCAAATCTCCAGGTTCAAGGGCATCTTCCTACATCGAAAACATGCATGAGAAACCAAGAAGATGGTACATCGTGTGTTGGGGAAAGGTTTCTAAAATGCACCTCATTTCTCATCTCCTTGTGCTCGGGTTCGCCATTCCAGCCACTTTAGTAGCAATCTCCCTACTTGGAGCATCAGCATCTTTAACCTCCTGTTCCGTACAGGTTGCAATTTGTCCTGAGGATGAACGGGAAGACGGGGAACCAATGAGAGACTAGCTCTTGGTGTTGGGAGAGGCACAGGTCACTCTATTTTCCCATCAGGAAGAAGAATTAACCACAGGCTCAGCCTGCCCCCCGGAACCAGAACAGGGCCTGAAGCCATCCTGTGCTTTTGCGGCCACCTCCCAAAAAAGCGAGTTGTAAAATGGAGCTTCAGGGCACTGCAATTCACAATCCTACAGAGTTATAAATGATAACTCTCGTCCACAAATATATTGAGGGAAGGCAAAGACGAGGAATTGAAATCAAGGCAGAATTGCAGGAAACAGATTTCAGGAGGTAGATTCGAATCGCCTTTAAAGCACATGAAAAGCGCCAAAACGTTGACAATGATGCCCTTGGCCAAAAAGGGCGTATGCGTTTTTTCCTGAATATATTCAGGAAAAAACGCATACGCCCTTTTTGGCCAACCAAGCAACCTGGAAAGGCAAATCAGCGCTACAAAGAAGTCTCGCTTCCCATCGGTCAAAAGGGCCATGCTGAAAAAAGTGTCAAAACCAGAAATGCAGGACAGGCCATGGAGAAATGGGAGCCTTGCTACACTGATGGGCGGGATGTAAATTGCCAACAGCCACTCTGGAGAAGTGTACGGTGTGTCCTGAAACATCTAAAAAACACAGCTTAGAGAGCATAGGGCACTTCCACGCATGGGGGTATAAAGTGGGAAAATTAAAAATCAGCAAGACACAAGCACCCCAAAGTTTAGGGATGCTCTGTTGACAAGGACCTCCACTTCATTCCACCTTAAATATCCCAGGAAAGCGAAAAATGGATAAAAAATTTGAGGTCCTTATGTACAATGGCATACCACTCAGCCATGAAATCAATGTCATAAGGCTAGTAGCAGCATGATGAGTGGATTTAGGTACGACGATTCTAAGTGAAATAAGTCACACAGAAAAGGACACTTCTCATAAGGTGTCACTTATAGAGGGAATGTAAAAACCGTTACACTTGAACTGAATTACAAAACAGAACAGAGTCACACATGCAGAAAACACACTATGGCTGCTTAACGGGAAAGGTGAGGTGGGGTGATACATAAAACAAGAGTTTCAAATTAGCTCAGATACCGTTCCATAAACCCAATATGTAACAGACAAGACCTACTCCTTGCTCAGAGAACTGGACTCAACACGCCCGATTCACCGCACAAGAATATATCTGACTAGTAATAATCTTAAAACCTATGTATTGATATCTCTCTGTTAGTGTGTCAAGTGGGTGTAAAGCGGCATAAACACAGCCGTGAAAAGCAGCTAAACCCCATTATAAAAATAAATTACTTTTAAAAACCCATGAAAAAAAGACAGGGAAAGAGAGAGAAATTCTTACACAATTCGTTCATGGGCTGTGATGCAACCTGGATTGACCATATCTAGACCCACAGCTGGATGAGACATAAGGGTGGACACTCTTGGGGCTGAGAGGTTTGGTGAGGTTGGGTGAGCAAACGCAGACCCTTTAAAGTAATAGTGCGTGCTACCCATCGCATGGGTCCCAAATCTCCAGGTTCAAGGGCATCTTCCTACATCGAAAACATGCATGAGAAACCCAGAAGATGTTACACCGTGTGATGGGGAAAGGTTTCTAAAACGCACCTCATTTCTCATCTCCTTGTGCTCGGGTTCGCCATTCCAGCCACTTGACTAGCAATCTTCCTACTTGGAGCATCAGCACCTTTAACCTCCTGTTCCGTACAGGTTGCAATTTGTCCTGAGGATGAACGGGAAGACGGGGAACCAATGAGAGACTAGCTCTTGGTGTTGGGACAGGCACAGGTCACTCTATTTTCCCATCAGGAAGAAGAATTAACCACAGGCTCAGCCTGCCCCCCGGAACCAGAACAGGGCCTGAAGCCATCCTGCGCTTTTGTGGCCAGCTCCCAAAAAAGCGACTTTTAAAATGGAGCTTCAGGGCACTTCAATTCACAAACCTGCAGAGTTATAAATGATAACTCTCGTCCACAAATATATTGAGGGAAGGCAAAGAAGAGGATTTGAAATCAAGGCAGAATTGCAGGAAACAGATTTCAGGAGGTAGATTCGAATTGCCTTTAAAGCACATGAAAAGCGGCAAAACGTTGACAATGATGCCCTTGGCCAAAAAGGGCGTATGCGTTTTTTCCTGAATATATTCAGGAAAAAACGCATACGCCCTTTTTGGCCAACCAAGCAACCTGGAAAGGCAAATCAGCGCTACAAAGAAGTCTCGCTTCCCATCGGTCAAAAGGGCCATGCTGAAAAAAGTGTCAAAACCAGAAATGCAGGACAGGCAATGGAGAAATGGGAGCCTTGTTACACTGATGGGCGGGATGTAAATTGCCAACAGCCACTCTGGAGAAGTGTACGGTGTGTCCTGAAACATCTAAAAAACACAGCTTAGAGAGCATAGGGCACTTCCACGCATGGGGGGATAAAGTGAGAAAATTGAAAATCAGCAAGACACAAGCACCCCAAAGTTTAGGGCTGCTCTGTTGACAAGGACCTCCACTTCATTCCACCTTAAATATCCCAGGAAAGCGAAAAATGGATAAAAAAGTTGTGGTCCTTATGTACAATGGAATATCACTCAGCCATGAAATCAATGTCATAAGGCTAGTAGCAGCATGATGAGTGGATTTAGGTAAGACGATTCTAAGTGAAATAAGTCACACAGAAAAGGACACTTCTCATAAGGTGTCACTTATAGAGGGAATGTAAAAACCGTTACACTTGAACTGAATTACAAAACAGAACAGAGTCACACATGCAGAAAACATACTATGGCTGCTTAACGGGAAAGGTGAGGTGGGGTGATACATAAAACAAGAGTTTCAAATTAGCTCAGATACCGTTCCATAAACCCAATATGTAATAGACAAGACCTACTCCTTGCTCAGAGAACTGGACTCAACACGCCCGATTCACCGCACAAGAATATATCTGACTAGTAATAATCTTAAAACCTATGTATTGATATCTCTCTGTTAGTGTGTCAAGTGGGTGTAAAGCGGCATAAACACAGCCGTGAAAAGCAGCTAAACCCCATTATAAAAATAAATTACTTTTAAAAACCCATGAAACAAAGACAGGGAAAGAGAGAGAAATTCTTACACAATTCGTTCAGGGGCTGTGATGCAACCTGGATTGACCATATCTAGACCCACAGCTGGATGAGACATAAGGGTGGACACTCTTGGGGCTGAGAGGTTTGGTGAGGTTGGGTGAGCAAACGCAGACCCTTTAAAGTAATACTGCGTGCTACCCATCGCATGGGTCCCAAATCTCCAGGTTCAAGGGCATCTTCCTACATCGAAAACATGCATGAGAAACCCAGAAGATGGTACACCGTGTGATGGGGAAAGGTTTCTAAAACGCACCTCATTTCTCATCTCCTTGTGCTCGGGTTCGCCATTCCAGCCACTTTACTAGCAATCTCCCTACTTGGAGCATCAGCACCTTTAACCTCCTGTTCCGTACAGGTTGCAATTTGTCCTGAGGATGAACGGGAGGACGGGGAACCAATGAGAGACTAGCTCTTGGTGTTGGGACAGGCACAGGTCACTCTATTTTCCCATCAGGAAGAAGAATTAACCACAGGCTCAGCCTGCCCCCGGAACCAGAACAGGGCCTGAAGCCATCCTGCGCTTTTGCGGCCAGCTCCCAAAAAAGCGACTTGTAAAATGGAGCTTCAGGGCACTGCAATTCACAAACCTGCAGAGTTATAAATGATAACTCTCGTCCACAAATATATTGAGGGAAGGCAAAGAAGAGGATTTGAAATCAAGGCAGAATTGCAGGAAACAGATTTCAGGAGGTAGATTCGAATCGCCTTTAAAGCACATGAAAACCAGCAAAACGTTGACAATGATGCCCTTGGCCAAAAAGGGCGTATGCGTTTTTTCCTGAATATATTCAGGAAAAAACGCATACGCCCTTTTTGGCCAACCAAGCTACCTGGAAAGGCAAATCAGCACTACAAAGAAGTCTCGCTTCCCATTGGTCAAAAGGGCCATGCTGAAAAAAGTGTCAAAACCAGAAATGCAGGACAGGCCATGGAGAAATGGGAGCCTTGCTACACTGATGGGCGGGATGTAAATTTCCAACAGCCACTCTGGAGAAGTGTACGGTGTGTCCTGAAACATCTAAAAAACACAGCTTAGAGAGCATAGGGCACTTCCACGCATGGGGGGATAAAGTGGGAAAATTGAAAATCAACAAGACACAAGCACCCCAAAGTTTAGGGCTGCTCTGTTGACAAGGACCTCCACTTCATTCCACCTTAAACATCCCAGGAAAGCGAAAAATGGATCAAAAAGTTGTGGTCCTTATGTACAATGGAATATCACTCAGCCATGAAATCAATGTCATAAGGCTAGTAGCAGCATGATGAGTGGATTTAGGTAAGACGATTCTAAGTGAAATAAGTCACACAGAAAAGGACACTTCTCATAAGGTGTCACTTATAGAGGGAATGTAAAAACCGTTACACTTGAACTGAATTACAAAACAGAACAGAGTCACACATGCAGAAAACACACTATGGCTGCTTAACGGGAAAGGTGAGGTGGGGTGATACATAAAACAAGAGTTTCAAATTAGCTCACATACCGTTCCATAAACCCAATATGTAATAGACAAGACCTACTCCTTGCTCAGAGAACTGGACTCAACACGCCCGATTCACCGCACAAGAATATATCTGACTAGTAATAATCTTAAAACCTATGTATTGATATCTCTCTGTTAGTGTGTCAAGTGGGTGTAAAGCGGCATAAACACAGCCCTGAAAAGCAGCTAAACCCCATTATAAAAATAAATTACTTTTAAAAACCCATGAAACAAAGACAGGGAAAGAGAGAGAAATTCTTACACAATTCGTTCAGGGGCTGTGATGCAACCTGGATTGACCATATCTAGACCCACAGCTGGATGAGACATAAGGGTGGACACTCTTGGGGCTGAGAGGTTTGGTGAGGTTGGGTGAGCAAACGCAGACCCTTTAAAGTAATAGTGCGTGCTACCCATCGCATGGGTCCCAAATCTCCAGGTTCAAGGGCATCTTCCTACATCGAAAACATGCATGAGAAACCCAGAAGATGGTACACCGTGTGATGGGGAAAGGTTTCTAAAACGCACCTCATTTCTCATCTCCTTGTGCTCGGGTTCGCCATTCCAGCCACTTTACTAGCAATCTCCCTACTTGGAGCATCAGCACCTTTAACCTCCTGTTCCGTACAGGTTGCAATTTGTCCTGAGGATGAACGGGAAGACGGGGAACCAATGAGAGACTAGCTCTTGGTGTTGGGACAGGCAGAGGTCACTCTATTTTCCCATCAGGAAGAAGAATTAACCACAGGCTCAGCCTGCCCCCTGGAACCAGAACAGGGCCTGAAGCCATCCTGCGCTTTTGCGGCCAGCTCCCAAAAAAGCGACTTGTAAAATGGAGCTTCAGGGCACTGCAATTCACAAACCTGCAGAGTTATAAATGATAACTCTCGTCCACAAATATACTGAGGGAAGGCAAAGAAGAGGATTTGAAATCAAGGCAGAATTGCAGGAAACAGATTTCAGGAGGTAGATTCGAATCGCCTTTAAAGCACATGAAAAGCGGCAAAACGTTGACAATGATGCCCTTGGCCAAAAAGGGCGTATGCGTTTTTTCCTGAATATATTCAGGAAAAAACGCATACGCCCTTTTTGGCCAACCAAGCAACCTGGAAAGGCAAATCAGCGCTACAAAGAAGTCTCGCTTCCCATCGGTCAAAAGGGCCATGCTGAAAAAAGTGTCAAAACCAGAAATGCAGGACAGGCAATGGAGAAATGGGAGCCTTGTTACACTGATGGGCGGGATGTAAATTGCCAACAGCCGCTCTGGAGAAGTGTACGGTGTGTCCTGAAACATCTAAAAAACACAGCTTAGAGAGCATAGGGCACTTCCACGCATGGGGGGATAAAGTGGGAAAATTGAAAATCAGCAAGACACAAGCACCCCAAAGTTTAGGGCTGCTCTGTTGACAAGGACCTCCACTTCATTCCACCTTAAATATCCCAGGAAAGCGAAAAATGGATAAAAAAGTTGTGGTCCTTATGTACAATGGAATATCACTCAGCCATGAAATCAATGTCATAAGGCTAGTAGCAGCATGATGAGTGGATTTAGGTAAGACGATTCTAAGTGAAATAAGTCACACAGAAAAGGACACTTCTCATAAGGTGTCACTTATAGAGGGAATGTAAAAACCGTTACACTTGAACTGAATTACAAAACAGAACAGAGTCACACATGCAGAAAACATACTATGGCTGCTTAACGGGAAAGGTGAGGTGGGGTGATACATAAAACAAGAGTTTCAAATTAGCTCAGATACCGTTCCATAAACCCAATATGTAATAGACAAGACCTACTCCTTGCTCAGAGAACTGGACTCAACACGCCCGATTCACCGCACAAGAATATATCTGACTAGTAATAATCTTAAAACCTATGTATTGATATCTCTCTGTTAGTGTGTCAAGTGGGTGTAAAGCGGCATAAACACAGCCGTGAAAAGCAGCTAAACCCCATTATAAAAATAAATTACTTTTAAAAACCCATGAAACAAAGACAGGGAAAGAGAGAGAAATTCTTACACAATTCGTTCAGGGGCTGTGATGCAACCTGGATTGACCATATCTAGACCCACAGCTGGATGAGACATAAGGGTGGACACTCTTGGGGCTGAGAGGTTTGGTGAGGTTGGGTGAGCAAACGCAGACCCTTTAAAGTAATACTGCGTGCTACCCATCGCATGGGTCCCAAATCTCCAGGTTCAAGGGCATCTTCCTACATCGAAAACATGCATGAGAAACCAAGAAGATGGTACACCGTGTGTTGGGGAAAGGTTTCTAAAATGCACCTCATTTCTCATCTCCTTGTGCTCGGGTTCGCCATTCCAGCCACTTTAGTAGCAATCTCCCTACTTGGAGCATCAGCATCTTTAACCTCCTGTTCCGTACAGGTTGCAATTTGTCCTGAGGATGAACGGGAAGACGGGGAACCAATGAGAGACTAGCTCTTGGTGTTGGGATAGGCACAGGTCACTCTATTTTCCCATCAGGAAGAAGAATTAACCACAGGCTCAGCCTGCACCCCGGAACCAGAACAGGGCCTGAAGCCATCCTGCGCTTTTGCGGCCTCCTCCAAAAAAGCGAGTTGTAAAATGGAGCTTCAGGGCACTGCAATTCACAATCCTACAGAGTTATAAATGATAACTCTCGTCCACAAATATATTGAGGGAAGGCAAAGACGAGGAATTGAAATCAAGGCAGAATTGCAGGAAACAGATTTCAGGAGGTAGATTCGAATCGCCTTTAAAGCACATGAAAAGCGCCAAAACGTTGACAATGATGCCCTTTGCCAAAAAGGGCGTATGTGTTTTTTCCTGAATATATTCAGGAAAAAACGCATACGCCCTTTTTGGCCAACCAAGCAACCTGGAAAGGCAAATCAGCGCTACAAAGAAGTCTCGCTTCCCATCGGTCAAAAGGGCGATGCTGTAAAAAGTGTCAAAACCAGAAATGCAGGACAGGCCATGGAGAAATGGGAGCCTTGCTATACTGATGGGCGGGATGTAAATTGCCAACAGCCACTCTGGAGAAGTGTACGGTGTGTCCTGAAACATCTAAAAAACACAGCTTAGAGAGCATAGGGCACTTCCACGCATGGGAGTATAAAGTGGGAAAATTAAAAATCAGCAAGACACAAGCACCCCAAAGTTTAGGGATGCTCTGTTGACAAGGACCTCCACTTCATTCCACCTTAAATATCCCAGGAAAGCGAAAAATGGATAAAAAATTTGAGGTCCTTATGTACAATGGCATACCACTCAGCCATCAAATCAATGTCATAAGGCTAGTAGCAGCATGATGAGTGGATTTAGGTACGACGATTCTAAGTGAAATAAGTCACACAGAAAAGGACACTTCTCATAAGGTGTCACTTATAGAGGGAATGTAAAAACCGTTACACTTGAACTGAGTTACAAAACAGAACAGAGTCACACATGCAGAAAACACACTATGGCTGCTTAACGGGAAAGCGAGGTGGGGTGATACATAAAGCAAGAGTTTCAAATTAGCTCAGATACCGTTCCATAAACCCAATATGTAATAGACAAGACCTACTCCTTGCTCAGAGAACTGGACTCAACACGCCCGATTCACCGCACAAGAATATATCTGACTAGTAATAATCTTAAAACCTATGTATTGATATCTCTCTGTTAGTGTGTCAAGTGGGTGTAAAGCGGCATAAACACAGCCGTGAAAAGCAGCTAAACCCCATTATAAAAATAAATTTCTTTTAAAAACTCATGAAACAAAGACAGTGAAAGAGAGAGAAATTCTTACACAATTCGTTCAGGGGCTGTGATGCAACCTGGATTGACGATATCTAGACCCACAGCTGGATGAGACATAAGGGTGGACACTCTTGGAGCTGAGAGGTTTGGTGAGGTTGGGTGAGCAAACGCAGACCCTTTAAAGTAATACTGCGTGCTACCCATCGCATGGGTCCCAAATCTCCAGGTTCAAGGGCATCTTCCTACATCGAAAACATGCATGAGAAACCAAGAAGATGGTACACCGTGTGATGGGGAAAGGTTTCTAAAATGCACCTCATTTCTCATCTCCTTGTGCTCGGGTTCGCCATTCCAGCCACTTTAGTAGCAATCTCCCTACTTGGAGCATCAGCACCTTTAACCTCCTGTTCCGTACAGGTTGCTATTTGTCCTGAGGATGAACGGGAAGACGGGGAACCAATGAGAGATTAGCTCTTGGTGTTGGGACAGGCACAGGTCACACTATTTTCCCATCAGGAAGAAGAATTAACCACAGGCTCAGCCTGCCCCCCGAAACCAGAACAGGGCCTGAAGCCATCCTGCGCTTTTGCGGCCACCTCCCAAAAATGCGAGTTGTAAAATGGAGCTTCAGGGCACTGCAATTCACAATCCTACAGAGTTATAAATGATAACTCTCGTCCACAAATATATTGAGGGAAGGCAAAGACGAGGAATTGAAATCAAGGCAGAATTGCAGGAAACAGATTTCAGGAGGTAGATTCGAATCGCCTTTAAAGCACATGAAAAGCGCCAAAACGTTGACAATGATGCCCTTGGCCAAAAAGGGCGTATGCGTTTTTTCCTGAATATATTCAGGAAAAAACGCATACGCCCTTTTTGGCCAACCAAGCAACCTGGAAAGGCAAATCAGCGCTACAAAGAAGTCTCGCTTCCCATCGGTCAAAAGGGCCATGCTGAAAAAAGTGTCAAAACCAGAAATGCAGGACAGGCCATGGAGAAATGGGAGCCTTGCTACACTGATGGGCGGGATGTAAATTGCCAACAGCCACTCTGGAGAAGTGTACGGTGTGTCCTGAAACATCTAAAAAACACAGCTTAGAGAGCATAGGGCACTTCCACGCATGGGGGTATAAAGTGGGAAAATTAAAAATCAGCAAGACACAAGCACCCCAAAGTTTAGGGATGCTCTGTTGACAAGGACCTCCACTTCATTCCACCTTAAATATCCCAGGAAAGCGAAAAATGGATAAAAAATTTGAGGTCCTTATGTACAATGGCATACCACTCAGCCATGAAATCAATGTCATAAGGCTAGTAGCAGCATGATGAGTGGATTTAGGTACGACGATTCTAAGTGAAATAAGTCACACAGAAAAGGACACTTCTCATAAGGTGTCACTTATAGAGGGAATGTAAAAACCGTTACACTTGAACTGAGTTACAAAACAGAACAGAGTCACACATGCAGAAAACACACTATGGCTGCTTAACGGGAAAGCAAGGTGGGGTGATACATAAAGCAAGAGTTTCAAATTAGCTCAGATACCGTTCCATAAACCCAATATGTAATAGACAAGACCTACTCCTTGCTCAGAGAACTGGACTCAACACGCCCGATTCACCGCACAAGAATATATCTGACTAGTAATAATCTTAAAACCTATGTATTGATATCTCTCTGTTAGTGTGTCTAGTGGGTGTAAAGCAGCATAAACACAGCCGTGAAAAGCAGCTAAACCCCATTATAAAAATAAATTTCTTTTAAAAACCCATGAAACAAAGACAGTGAAAGAGAGAGAAATTCTTACACAATTCGTTCAGGGGCTGTGATGCAACCTGGATTGACCATATCTAGACCCACAGCTGGATGAGACATAAGGGTGGACACTCTTGGGGCTGAGAGGTTTGGTGAGGTTGGGTGAGCAAACGCAGACCCTTTAAAGTAATACTGCGTGCTACCCATCGCATGGGTCCCAAATCTCCAGGTTCAAGGGCATCTTCCTACATCGAAAACATGCATGAGAAACCAAGAAGATGGTACACCGTGTGATGGGGAAAGGTTTCTAAAATGCACCTCATTTCTCATCTCCTTGTGCTCGGGTTCGCCATTCCAGCCACTTTAGTAGCAATCTCCCTACTTGGAGCATCAGCACCTTTAACCTCCTGTTCCGTACAGGTTGCAATTTGTCCTGAGGATGAACGGGAAGACGGGGAACCAATGAGAGACTAGCTCTTGGTGTTGGGAGAGGCACAGGTCACTCTATTTTCCCATCAGGAAGAAGAATTAACCACAGGCTCAGCCTGCCCCCCGGAACCAGAACAGGGCCTGAAGCCATCCTGTGCTTTTGCGGCCACCTCCCAAAAAAGCGAGTTGTAAAATGGAGCTTCAGGGCACTGCAATTCACAATCCTACAGAGTTATAAATGATAACTCTCGTCCACAAATATATTGAGGGAAGGCAAAGACGAGGAATTGAAATCAAGGCAGAATTGCAGGAAACAGATTTCAGGAGGTAGATTCGAATCGCCTTTAAAGCACATGAAAAGCGCCAAAACGTTGACAATGATGCCCTTGGCCAAAAAGGGCGTATGCGTTTTTTCCTGAATATATTCAGGAAAAAACGCATACGCCCTTTTTGGCCAACCAAGCAACCTGGAAAGGCAAATCAGCGCTACAAAGAAGTCTCGCTTCCCATCGGTCAAAAGGGCCATGCTGAAAAAAGTGTCAAAACCAGAAATGCAGGACAGGCCATGGAGAAATGGGAGCCTTGCTACACTGATGGGCGGGATGTAAATTGCCAACAGCCACTCTGGAGAAGTGTACGGTGTGTCCTGAAACATCTAAAAAACACAGCTTAGAGAGCATAGGGCACTTCCACGCATGGGGGTATAAAGTGGGAAAATTAAAAATCAGCAAGACACAAGCACCCCAAAGTTTAGGGATGCTCTGTTGACAAGGACCTCCACTTCATTCCACCTTAAATATCCCAGGAAAGCGAAAAATGGATAAAAAATTTGAGGTCCTTATGTACAATGGCATACCACTCAGCCATGAAATCAATGTCATAAGGCTAGTAGCAGCATGATGAGTGGATTTAGGTACGACGATTCTAAGTGAAATAAGTCACACAGAAAAGGACACTTCTCATAAGGTGTCACTTATAGAGGGAATGTAAAAACCGTTACACTTGAACTGAATTACAAAACAGAACAGAGTCACACATGCACAAAACACACTATGGCTGCTTAACGGGAAAGGTGAGGTGGGGTGATACATAAAACAAGAGTTTCAAATTAGCTCAGATACCGTTCCATAAACCCAATATGTAACAGACAAGACCTACTCCTTGCTCAGAGAACTGGACTCAACACGCCCGATTCACCGCACAAGAATATATCTGACTAGTAATAATCTTAAAACCTATGTATTGATATCTCTCTGTTAGTGTGTCAAGTGGGTGTAAAGCGGCATAAACACAGCCGTGAAAAGCAGCTAAACCCCATTATAAAAATAAATTACTTTTAAAAACCCATGAAAAAAAGACAGGGAAAGAGAGAGAAATTCTTACACAATTCGTTCATGGGCTGTGATGCAACCTGGATTGACCATATCTAGACCCACAGCTGGATGAGACATAAGGGTGGACACTCTTGGGGCTGAGAGGTTTGGTGAGGTTGGGTGAGCAAACGCAGACCCTTTAAAGTAATAGTGCGTGCTACCCATCGCATGGGTCCCAAATCTCCAGGTTCAAGGGCATCTTCCTACATCGAAAACATGCATGAGAAACCCAGAAGATGTTACACCGTGTGATGGGGAAAGGTTTCTAAAACGCACCTCATTTCTCATCTCCTTGTGCTCGGGTTCGCCATTCCAGCCACTTGACTAGCAATCTTCCTACTTGGAGCATCAGCACCTTTAACCTCCTGTTCCGTACAGGTTGCAATTTGTCCTGAGGATGAACGGGAAGACGGGGAACCAATGAGAGACTAGCTCTTGGTGTTGGGACAGGCACAGGTCACTCTATTTTCCCATCAGGAAGAAGAATTAACCACAGGCTCAGCCTGCCCCCCGGAACCAGAACAGGGCCTGAAGCCATCCTGCGCTTTTGTGGCCAGCTCCCAAAAAAGCGACTTTTAAAATGGAGCTTCAGGGCACTTCAATTCACAAACCTGCAGAGTTATAAATGATAACTCTCGTCCACAAATATATTGAGGGAAGGCAAAGAAGAGGATTTGAAATCAAGGCAGAATTGCAGGAAACAGATTTCAGGAGGTAGATTCGAATTGCCTTTAAAGCACATGAAAAGCGGCAAAACGTTGACAATGATGCCCTTGGCCAAAAAGGGCGTATGCGTTTTTTCCTGAATATATTCAGGAAAAAACGCATACGCCCTTTTTGGCCAACCAAGCAACCTGGAAAGGCAAATCAGCGCTACAAAGAAGTCTCGCTTCCCATCGGTCAAAAGGGCCATGCTGAAAAAAGTGTCAAAACCAGAAATGCAGGACAGGCAATGGAGAAATGGGAGCCTTGTTACACTGATGGGCGGGATGTAAATTGCCAACAGCCACTCTGGAGAAGTGTACGGTGTGTCCTGAAACATCTAAAAAACACAGCTTAGAGAGCATAGGGCACTTCCACGCATGGGGGGATAAAGTGGGAAAATTGAAAATCAGCAAGACACAAGCACCCCAAAGTTTAGGGCTGCTCTGTTGACAAGGACCTCCACTTCATTCCACCTTAAATATCCCAGGAAAGCGAAAAATGGATAAAAAAGTTGTGGTCCTTATGTACAATGGAATATCACTCAGCCATGAAATCAATGTCATAAGGCTAGTAGCAGCATGATGAGTGGATTTAGGTAAGACGATTCTAAGTGAAATAAGTCACACAGAAAAGGACACTTCTCATAAGGTGTCACTTATAGAGGGAATGTAAAAACCGTTACACTTGAACTGAATTACAAAACAGAACAGAGTCACACATGCAGAAAACATACTATGGCTGCTTAACGGGAAAGGTGAGGTGGGGTGATACATAAAACAAGAGTTTCAAATTAGCTCAGATACCGTTCCATAAACCCAATATGTAATAGACAAGACCTACTCCTTGCTCAGAGAACTGGACTCAACACGCCCGATTCACCGCACAAGAATATATCTGACTAGTAATAATCTTAAAACCTATGTATTGATATCTCTCTGTTAGTGTGTCAAGTGGGTGTAAAGCGGCATAAACACAGCCGTGAAAAGCAGCTAAACCCCATTATAAAAATAAATTACTTTTAAAAACCCATGAAACAAAGACAGGGAAAGAGAGAGAAATTCTTACACAATTCGTTCAGGGGCTGTGATGCAACCTGGATTGACCATATCTAGACCCACAGCTGGATGAGACATAAGGGTGGACACTCTTGGGGCTGAGAGGTTTGGTGAGGTTGGGTGAGCAAACGCAGACCCTTTAAAGTAATACTGCGTGCTACCCATCGCATGGGTCCCAAATCTCCAGGTTCAAGGGCATCTTCCTACATCGAAAACATGCATGAGAAACCCAGAAGATGGTACACCGTGTGATGGGGAAAGGTTTCTAAAACGCACCTCATTTCTCATCTCCTTGTGCTCGGGTTCGCCATTCCAGCCACTTTACTAGCAATCTCCCTACTTGGAGCATCAGCACCTTTAACCTCCTGTTCCGTACAGGTTGCAATTTGTCCTGAGGATGAACGGGAAGACGGGGAACCAATGAGAGACTAGCTCTTGGTGTTGGGACAGGCACAGGTCACTCTATTTTCCCATCAGGAAGAAGAATTAACCACAGGCTCAGCCTGCCCCCGGAACCAGAACAGGGCCTGAAGCCATCCTGCGCTTTTGCGGCCAGCTCCCAAAAAAGCGACTTGTAAAATGGAGCTTCAGGGCACTGCAATTCACAAACCTGCAGAGTTATAAATGATAACTCTCGTCCACAAATATATTGAGGGAAGGCAAAGAAGAGGATTTGAAATCAAGGCAGAATTGCAGGAAACAGATTTCAGGAGGTAGATTCGAATCGCCTTTAAAGCACATGAAAACCAGCAAAACGTTGACAATGATGCCCTTGGCCAAAAAGGGCGTATGCGTTTTTTCCTGAATATATTCAGGAAAAAACGCATACGCCCTTTTTGGCCAACCAAGCTACCTGGAAAGGCAAATCAGCACTACAAAGAAGTCTCGCTTCCCATTGGTCAAAAGGGCCATGCTGAAAAAAGTGTCAAAACCAGAAATGCAGGACAGGCCATGGAGAAATGGGAGCCTTGCTACACTGATGGGCGGGATGTAAATTTCCAACAGCCACTCTGGAGAAGTGTACGGTGTGTCCTGAAACATCTAAAAAACACAGCTTAGAGAGCATAGGGCACTTCCACGCATGGGGGGATAAAGTGGGAAAATTGAAAATCAACAAGACACAAGCACCCCAAAGTTTAGGGCTGCTCTGTTGACAAGGACCTCCACTTCATTCCACCTTAAACATCCCAGGAAAGCGAAAAATGGATCAAAAAGTTGTGGTCCTTATGTACAATGGAATATCACTCAGCCATGAAATCAATGTCATAAGGCTAGTAGCAGCATGATGAGTGGATTTAGGTAAGACGATTCTAAGTGAAATAAGTCACACAGAAAAGGACACTTCTCATAAGGTGTCACTTATAGAGGGAATGTAAAAACCGTTACACTTGAACTGAATTACAAAACAGAACAGAGTCACACATGCAGAAAACACACTATGGCTGCTTAACGGGAAAGGTGAGGTGGGGTGATACATAAAACAAGAGTTTCAAATTAGCTCACATACCGTTCCATAAACCCAATATGTAATAGACAAGACCTACTCCTTGCTCAGAGAACTGGACTCAACACGCCCGATTCACCGCACAAGAATATATCTGACTAGTAATAATCTTAAAACCTATGTATTGATATCTCTCTGTTAGTGTGTCAAGTGGGTGTAAAGCGGCATAAACACAGCCCTGAAAAGCAGCTAAACCCCATTATAAAAATAAATTACTTTTAAAAACCCATGAAACAAAGACAGGGAAAGAGAGAGAAATTCTTACACAATTCGTTCAGGGGCTGTGATGCAACCTGGATTGACCATATCTAGACCCACAGCTGGATGAGACATAAGGGTGGACACTCTTGGGGCTGAGAGGTTTGGTGAGGTTGGGTGAGCAAACGCAGACCCTTTAAAGTAATAGTGCGTGCTACCCATCGCATGGGTCCCAAATCTCCAGGTTCAAGGGCATCTTCCTACATCGAAAACATGCATGAGAAACCCAGAAGATGGTACACCGTGTGATGGGGAAAGGTTTCTAAAACGCACCTCATTTCTCATCTCCTTGTGCTCGGGTTCGCCATTCCAGCCACTTTACTAGCAATCTCCCTACTTGGAGCATCAGCACCTTTAACCTCCTGTTCCGTACAGGTTGCAATTTGTCCTGAGGATGAACGGGAAGACGGGGAACCAATGAGAGACTAGCTCTTGGTGTTGGGACAGGCAGAGGTCACTCTATTTTCCCATCAGGAAGAAGAATTAACCACAGGCTCAGCCTGCCCCCCGGAACCAGAACAGGGCCTGAAGCCATCCTGCGCTTTTGCGGCCAGCTCCCAAAAAAGCGACTTGTAAAATGGAGCTTCAGGGCACTGCAATTCACAAACCTGCAGAGTTATAAATGATAACTCTCGTCCACAAATATACTGAGGGAAGGCAAAGAAGAGGATTTGAAATCAAGGCAGAATTGCAGGAAACAGATTTCAGGAGGTAGATTCGAATCGCCTTTAAAGCACATGAAAAGCGGCAAAACGTTGACAATGATGCCCTTGGCCAAAAAGGGCGTATGCGTTTTTTCCTGAATATATTCAGGAAAAAACGCATACGCCCTTTTTGGCCAACCAAGCACCCTGGAAAGGCAAATCAGCGCTACAAAGAAGTCTCGCTTCCCATCGGTCAAAAGGGCCATGCTGAAAAAAGTGTCAAAACCAGAAATGCAGGACAGGCCATGGAGAAATGGGAGCCTTGCTACACTGATGGGCGGGATGTAAATTGCCAACAGCCACTCTGGAGAAGTGTACGGTGTGTCCTGAAACATCTAAAAAACACAGCTTAGAGAGCATAGGGCACTTCCACGCATGGGGGGATAAAGTGGGAAAATTGAAAATCAGCAAGACACAAGCACCCCAAAGTTTAGGGCTGCTCTGTTGACAAGGACCTCCACTTCATTCTACCTTAAATATCCCAGGAAAGCGAAAAATGGATCAAAAAGTTGTGGTCCTTATGTACAATGGAATATCACTCAGCCATGAAATCAATGTCATAAGGCTAGTAGCAGCATGATGAGTGGATTTAGGTAAGACGATTCTAAGTGAAATAAGTCACACAGAAAAGGACACTTCTCATAAGGTGTCACTTATAGAGGGAATGTAAAAACCGTTACACTTGAACTGAATTACAAAACAGAACAGAGTCACACATGCAGAAAACACACTATGGCTGCTTAACGGGAAAGGTGAGGTGGGGTGATACATAAAACAAGAGTTTCAAATTAGCTCAGATACCGTTCCATAAACCCAATATGTAACAGACAAGACCTACTCCTTGCTCAGAGAACTGGACTCAACACGCCCGATTCACCGCACAAGAATATATCTGACTAGTAATAATCTTAAAACCTATGTATTGATATCTCTCTGTTAGTGTGTCAAGTGGGTGTAAAGCGGCATAAACACAGCCGTGAAAAGCAGCTAAACCCCATTATAAAAATAAATTACTTTTAAAAACCCATGAAAAAAAGACAGGGAAAGAGAGAGAAATTCTTACACAATTCGTTCAGGGGCTGTGATGCAACCTGGATTGACCATATCTAGACCCACAGCTGGATGAGACATAAGGGTGGACACTCTTGGGGCTGAGAGGTTTGGTGAGGTTGGGTGAGCAAACGCAGACCCTTTAAAGTAATAGTGCGTGCTACCCATCGCATGGGTCCCAAATCTCCAGGTTCAAGGGCATCTTCCTACATCGAAAACATGCATGAGAAACCCAGAAGATGGTACACCGTGTGATGGGGAAAGGTTTCTAAAACGCACCTCATTTCTCATCTCCTTGTGCTCGGGTTCGCCATTCCAGCCACTTTACTAGCAATCTCCCTACTTGGAGCATCAGCACCTTTAACCTCCTGTTCCGTACAGGTTGCAATTTGTCCTGAGGATGAACGGGAAGACGGGGAACCAATGAGAGACTAGCTCTTGGTGTTGGGACAGGCAGAGGTCACTCTATTTTCCCATCAGGAAGAAGAATTAACCACAGGCTCAGCCTGCCCCCCGGAACCAGAACAGGGCCTGAAGCCATCCTGCGCTTTTGCGGCCAGCTCCCAAAAAAGCGACTTGTAAAATGGAGCTTCAGGGCACTGCAATTCACAAACCTGCAGAGTTATAAATGATAACTCTCGTCCACAAATATACTGAGGGAAGGCAAAGAAGAGGATTTGAAATCAAGGCAGAATTGCAGGAAACAGATTTCAGGAGGTAGATTCGAATCGCCTTTAAAGCACATGAAAAGCGGCAAAACGTTGACAATGATGCCCTTGGCCAAAAAGGGCGTATGCGTTTTTTCCTGAATATATTCAGGAAAAAACGCATACGCCCTTTTTGGCCAACCAAGCACCCTGGAAAGGCAAATCAGCGCTACAAAGAAGTCTCGCTTCCCATCGGTCAAAAGGGCCATGCTGAAAAAAGTGTCAAAACCAGAAATGCAGGACAGGCCATGGAGAAATGGGAGCCTTGCTACACTGATGGGCGGGATGTAAATTGCCAACAGCCACTCTGGAGAAGTGTACGGTGTGTCCTGAAACATCTAAAAAACACAGCTTAGAGAGCATAGGGCACTTCCACGCATGGGGGGATAAAGTGGGAAAATTGAAAATCAGCAAGACACAAGCACCCCAAAGTTTAGGGCTGCTCTGTTGACAAGGACCTCCACTTCATTCTACCTTAAATATCCCAGGAAAGCGAAAAATGGATCAAAAAGTTGTGGTCCTTATGTACAATGGAATATCACTCAGCCATGAAATCAATGTCATAAGGCTAGTAGCAGCATGATGAGTGGATTTAGGTAAGACGATTCTAAGTGAAATAAGTCACACAGAAAAGGACACTTCTCATAAGGTGTCACTTATAGAGGGAATGTAAAAACCGTTACACTTGAACTGAATTACAAAACAGAACAGAGTCACACATGCAGAAAACACACTATGGCTGCTTAACGGGAAAGGTGAGGTGGGGTGATACATAAAACAAGAGTTTCAAATTAGCTCAGATACCGTTCCATAAACCCAATATGTAACAGACAAGACCTACTCCTTGCTCAGAGAACTGGACTCAACACGCCCGATTCACCGCACAAGAATATATCTGACTAGTAATAATCTTAAAACCTATGTATTGATATCTCTCTGTTAGTGTGTCAAGTGGGTGTAAAGCGGCATAAACACAGCCGTGAAAAGCAGCTAAACCCCATTATAAAAATAAATTACTTTTAAAAACCCATGAAAAAAAGACAGGGAAAGAGAGAGAAATTCTTACACAATTCGTTCAGGGGCTGTGATGCAACCTGGATTGACCATATCTAGACCCACAGCTGGATGAGACATAAGGGTGGACACTCTTGGGGCTGAGAGGTTTGGTGAGGTTGGGTGAGCAAACGCAGACCCTTTAAAGTAATAGTGCGTGCTACCCATCGCATGGGTCCCAAATCTCCAGGTTCAAGGGCATCTTCCTACATCGAAAACATGCATGAGAAACCCAGAAGATTGTACACCGTGTGATGGGGAAAGGTTTCTAAAACGCACCTCATTTCTCATCTCCTTGTGCTCGGGTTCGCCATTCCAGCCACTTTACTAGCAATCTCCCTACTTGGAGCATCAGCACCTTTAACCTCCTGTTCCGTACAGGTTGCAATTTGTCCTGAGGATGAACGGGAAGACGGGGAACCAATGAGAGACTAGCTCTTGGTGTTGGGACAGGCAGAGGTCACTCATTTTCCCATCAGGAAGAAGAATTAACCACAGGCTCAGCCTGCCCCCTGGAACCAGAACAGGGCCTGAAGCCATCCTGCGCTTTTGCGGCCAGCTCCCAAAAAAGCGACTTGTAAAATGGAGCTTCAGGGCACTGCAATTCACAAACCTGCAGAGTTATAAATGATAACTCTCGTCCACAAATATATTGAGGGAAGGCAAAGAAGAGGATTTGAAATCAAGGCAGAATTGCAGGAAACAGATTTCAGGAGGTAGATTCGAATCGCCTTTAAAGCACATGAAAAGCGGCAAAACGTTGACAATGATGCCCTTGGCCAAAAAGGGCGTATGCGTTTTTTCCTGAATGTATTCAGGAAAAAACGCATACGCCCTTTTTGGCCAACCAAGCAACCTGGAAAGGCAAATCAGCGCTACAAAGAAGTCTCGCTTCCCATCGGTCAAAAGGGCCATGCTGAAAAAAGTGTCAAAACCAGAAATGCAGGACAGGCCATGGAGAAATGGGAGCCGTGCTACACTGATGGGCGGGATGTAAATTGCCAACAGCCACTCTGGAGAAGTGTACGGTGTGTCCTGAAACATCTAAAAAACACAGCTTAGAGAGCATAGGGCACTTCCACGCATGGGGGGATAAAGTGGGAAAATTGAAAATCAGCAAGACACAAGCACCCCAAAGTTTAGGGCTGCTCTGTTGACAAGGACCTCCACTTCATTCTACCTTAAATATCCCAGGAAAGCGAAAAATGGATCAAAAAGTTGTGGTCCTTATGTACAATGGAATATCACTCAGCCATGAAATCAATGTCATAAGGCTAGTAGCAGCATGATGAGTGGATTTAGGTAAGACGATTCTAAGTGAAATAAGTCACACAGAAAAGGACACTTCTCATAAGGTGTCACTTATAGAGGGAATGTAAAAACCGTTACACTTGAACTGAATTACAAAACAGAACAGAGTCACACATGCAGAAAACACACTATGGCTGCTTAACGGGAAAGGTGAGGTGGGGTGATACATAAAACAAGAGTTTCAAATTAGCTCAGATACCGTTCCATAAACCCAATATGTAACAGACAAGACCTACTCCTTGCTCAGAGAACTGGACTCAACACGCCCGATTCACCGCACAAGAATATATCTGACTAGTAATAATCTTAAAACCTATGTATTGATATCTCTCTGTTAGTGTGTCAAGTGGGTGTAAAGCGGCATAAACACAGCCGTGAAAAGCAGCTAAACCCCATTATAAAAATAAATTACTTTTAAAAACCCATGAAAAAAAGACAGGGAAAGAGAGAGAAATTCTTACACAATTCGTTCAGGGGCTGTGATGCAACCTGGATTGACCATATCTAGACCCACAGCTGGATGAGACATAAGGGTGGACACTCTTGGGGCTGAGAGGTTTGGTGAGGTTGGGTGAGCAAACGCAGACCCTTTAAAGTAATAGTGCGTGCTACCCATCGCATGGGTCCCAAATCTCCAGGTTCAAGGGCATCTTCCTACATCGAAAACATGCATGAGAAACCCAGAAGATGGTACACCGTGTGATGGGGAAAGGTTTCTAAAACGCACCTCATTTCTCATCTCCTTGTGCTCGGGTTCGCCATTCCAGCCACTTTACTAGCAATCTCCCTACTTGGAGCATCAGCACCTTTAACCTCCTGTTCCGTACAGGTTGCAATTTGTCCTGAGGATGAACGGGAAGATGGGGAACCAATGAGAGACTAGCTCTTGGTGTTGGGACAGGCAGAGGTCACTCTATTTTCCCATCAGGAAGAAGAATTAACCACAGGCTCAGCCTGCGCCCTGGAACCAGAACAGGGCCTGAAGCCATCCTGCGCTTTTGCGGCCAGCTCCCAAAAAAGCGACTTGTAAAATGGAGCTTCAGGGCACTGCAATTCACAAACCTGCAGAGTTATAAATGATAACTCTCGTCCACAAATATATTGAGGGAAGGCAAAGAAGAGGATTTGAAATCAAGGCAGAATTGCAGGAAACAGATTTCAGGAGGTAGATTCGAATCGCCTTTAAAGCACATGAAAAGCGGCAAAACGTTGACAATGATGCCCTTGGCCAAAAAGGGCGTATGCGTTTTTTCCTGAATATATTCAGGAAAAAACGCATACGCCCTTTTTGGCCAACCAAGCAACCTGGAAAGGCAAATCAGCGCTACAAAGAAGTCTGGCTTCCCATCGGTCAAAAGGGCCATGCTGAAAAAAGTGTCAAAACCAGAAATGCAGGACAGGCCATGGAGAAATGGGAGCCTTGCTACACTGATGGGCGGGATGTAAATTGCCAACAGCCACTCTGGAGAAGTGTACGGTGTGTCCTGAAACATCTAAAAAACACAGCTTAGAGAGCATAGGGCACTTCCACGCATGGGGGGATAAAGTGGGAAAATTGAAAATCAGCAAGACACAAGCACCCCAAAGTTTAGGGCTGCTCTGTTGACAAGGACCTCCACTTCATTCCACCTTAAATATCCCAGGAAAGCGAAAAATGGATCAAAATTTGTGGTCCTTATGTACAATGGAATATCACTCAGCCATGAAATCAATGTCATAAGGCTAGTAGCAGCATGATGAGTGGATTTAGGTAAGACGATTCTAAGTGAAATAAGTCACACAGAAAAGGACACTTCTCATAAGGTGTCACTTATAGAGGGAATGTAAAAACCGTTACACTTGAACTGAGTTACAAAACAGAACAGAGTCACACATGCAGAAAACACACTATGGCTGCTTAACGGGAAAGCAAGGTGGGGTGATACATAAAGCAAGAGTTTCAAATTAGCTCAGATACCGTTCCATAAACCCAATATGTAATAGACAAGACCTACTCCTTGCTCAGAGAACTGGACTCAACACGCCCGATTCACCGCACAAGAATATATCTGACTAGTAATAATCTTAAAACCTATGTATTGATATCTCTCTGTTAGTGTGTCTAGTGGGTGTAAAGCGGCATAAACACAGCCGTGAAAAGCAGCTAAACCCCATTATAAAAATAAATTTCTTTTAAAAACCCATGAAACAAAGACAGTGAAAGAGAGAGAAATTCTTACACAATTCGTTCAGGGGCTGTGATGCAACCTGGATTGACCATATCTAGACCCACAGCTGGATGAGACATAAGGGTGGACACTCTTGGGGCTGAGAGGTTTGGTGAGGTTGGGTGAGCAAACGCAGACCCTTTAAAGTAATACTGCGTGCTACCCATCGCATGGGTCCCAAATCTCCAGGTTCAAGGGCATCTTCCTACATCGAAAACATGCATGAGAAACCAAGAAGATGGTACACCGTGTGATGGGGAAAGGTTTCTAAAATGCACCTCATTTCTCATCTCCTTGTGCTCGGGTTCGCCATTCCAGCCACTTTAGTAGCAATCTCCCTACTTGGAGCATCAGCACCTTTAACCTCCTGTTCCGTACAGGTTGCAATTTGTCCTGAGGATGAACGGGAAGACGGGGAACCAATGAGAGATTAGCTCTTGGTGTTGGGACAGGCACAGGTCACTCTATTTTCCCATCAGGAAGAAGAATTAACCACAGGCTCAGCCTGCCCCCCGGAACCAGAACAGGGCCTGAAGCCATCCTGCGCTTTTGCGGCCACCTCCCAAAAAAGCGAGTTGTAAAATGGAGCTTCAGGGCACTGCAATTCACAATCCTACAGAGTTATAAATGATAACTCTCGTCCACAAATATATTGAGGGAAGGCAAAGACGAGGAATTGAAATCAAGGCAGAATTGCAGGAAACAGATTTCAGGAGGTAGATTCGAATCGCCTTTAAAGCACATGAAAAGCGCCAAAACGTTGACAATGATGCCCTTGGCCAAAAAGGGCGTATGCGTTGTTTCCTGAATATATTCAGGAAAAAACGCATACGCCCTTTTTGGCCAACCAAGCAACCTGGAAAGGCAAATCAGCGCTACAAAGAAGTCTCGCTTCCCATCGGTCAAAAGGGCCATGCTGAAAAAAGTGTCAAAACCAGAAATGCAGGACAGGCCATGGAGAAATGGGAGCCTTGCTACACTGATGGGCGGGATGTAAATTGCCAACAGCCACTCTGGAGAAGTGTACGGTGTGTCCTGAAACATCTAAAAAACACAGCTTAGAGAGCATAGGGCACTTCCACGCATGGGGGTATAAAGTGGGAAAATTAAAAATCAGCAAGACACAAGCACCCCAAAGTTTAGGGCTGCTCTGTTGACAAGGACCTCCACTTCATTCCACCTTAAATATCCCAGGAAAGCGAAAAATGGATAAAAAATTTGAGGTCCTTATGTACAATGGAATACCACTCAGCCATGAAATCAATGTCATAAGGCTAGTAGCAGCATGATGAGTGGATTTAGGTATGACGATTCTAAGTGAAATAAGTCACACAGAAAAGGACACTTCTCATAAGGTGTCACTTATAGAGGGAATGTAAAAACCATTACACTTGAACTGAATTACAAAACAGAACAGAGTCACACATGCAGAAAACACACTATTGCTGCTTAACGGGAAAGGTGAGGTGGGGTGATACATAAAGCAAGAGTTTCAAATTAGCTCAGATACCGTTCCATAAACCCAATATGTAATAGACAAGACCTACTCTTTGCTCAGAGAACTGGACTCAACACGCCCGATTCACCGCACAAGAATATATCTGACTAGTAATAATCTTAAAACCTATGTATTGATATCTCTCTGTTACTGTGTTAAGTGGGTGTAAAGCGGCATAAACACAGCCGTGAAAAGCAGCTAAACCCCATTATAAAAATAAATTTCTTTTAAAAACCCATGAAACAAAGACAGTGAAAGAGAGAGAAATTCTTACACAATTCGTTCAGGGGCTTTGATGCAACCTGGATTGACCATATCTAGACCCACAGCTGGATGAGACATAAGGGTGGATACTCTTGGGGCTGAGAGGTTTGGTGAGGTTGGGTGAGCAAACGCAGACCCTTTAAAGTAATACTGCGTGCTACCCATCGCATGGGTCCCAAATTTCCAGGTTCAAGGGCATCTTCCTACATCGAAAACATGCATGAGAAACCAAGAAGATGGTACACCGTGTGTTGGGGAAAGGTTTCTAAAATGCACCTCATTTCTCATCTCCTTGTGCTCGGGTTCGCCATTCCAGCCACTTTAGTAGCAATCTCCCTATTTGGAGCATCAGCATATTTAACCTCCTGTTCCGTACAGGTTGCAATTTGTCCTGAGGATGAACGGGAAGACGGGGAACCAATGAGAGACTAGCTCTTGGTGTTGGGACAGGCACAGGTCACTCTATTTTCCCATCAGGAAGAAGAATTAACCACAGGCTCAGCCTGCCCCCCGGAACCAGAGCAGGGCCTGAAGCCATCCTGCGCTTTTGCGGCCACCTCCCAAAAAAGCGAGTTGTAAAATGGAGCTTCAGGGCACTGCAATTCACAATCCTACAGAGTTATAAATGATAACTCTCGTCCACAAATATATTGAGGGAAGGCAAAGACGTGGAATTGAAATCAAGGCAGAATTGCAGGAAACAGATTTCAGGAGGTAGATTCGAATCGCCTTTAAAGCACATGAAAAGCGCCAAAACGTTGACAATGATGCCATTGGCCAAAAAGGGCGTATGCGTTTTTTCCTGAATATATTCAGGAAAAAACGCATACGCCCTTTTTGGCCAACCAAGCAACCTGGAAAGGCAAATCAGCGCTACAAAGAAGTCTCGCTTCCCATCGGTCAAAAGGGCCATGCTGAAAAAAGTGTCAAAACCAGAAATGCAGGACAGGCCATGGAGAAATGGGAGCCTTGCTACACTGATGGGCGGGATGTAAATTGCCAACAGCCACTCTGGAGAAGTGTACGGTGTGTCCTGAAACATCTAAAAAACACAGCTTAGAGAGCATAGGGCACTTCCACGCATGGGGGGATAAAGTGGGAAAATTAAAAATCAGCAAGACACAAGCACCCCAAAGTTTAGGGCTGCTCTGTTGACAAGGACCTCCACTTCATTCCACCTTAAATATCCCAGGAAAGCGAAAAATGGATAAAAAATTTGAGGTCCTTATGTACAATGGAATACCACTCAGCCATGAAATCAATGTCATAAGGCTAGTAGCAGCATGATGAGTGGATTTAGGTACGACGATTCTAAGTGAAATAAGTCACACAGAAAAGGACACTTCTCATAAGGTGTCACTTATAGAGGGAATGTAAAAACCATTACACTTGAACTGAGTTACAAAACAGAACAGAGTCACACATGCAGAAAACACACTATGGCTGCTTAACGGGAAAGCGAGGTGGGGTGATACATAAAACAAGAGTTTCAAATTAGCTCAGATACCGTTCCATAAACCCAATATGTAATAGACAAGACCTACTCCTTGCTCAGAGAACTGGACTCAACACGCCCGATTCACCGCACAAGAATATATCTGACTAGTAATAATCTTAAAACCTATGTATTGATATCTCTCTGTTAGTGTGTCTAGTGGGTGTAAAGCGGCATAAACACAGCCGTGAAAAGCAGCTAAACCCCATTATAAAAATAAATTTCTTTTAAAAACCCATGAAACAAAGACAGGGAAAGAGAGAGAAATTCTTACACAATTCGTTCAGGGGCTGTGATGCAACCTGGATTGACCATATCTAGACCCACAGCTGGATGAGACATAAGGGTGGATACTCTTGGGGCTGAGAGGTTTGGTGAGGTTGGGTGAGCAAACGCAGACCCTTTAAAGTAATACTGCGTGCTACCCATCGCATGGGTCCCAAATCTCCAGGTTCAAGGGCATCTTCCTACATCGAAAACATGCATGAGAAACCAAGAAGATGGTACACCGTGTGTTGGGGAAAGGTTTCTAAAATGCACCTCATTTCTCATCTCCTTGTGCTCGGGTTCGCCATTCCAGCCACTTTAGTAGCAATCTCCCTACTTGGAGCATCAGCATCTTTAACCTCCTGTTCCGTACAGGTTGCAATTTGTCCTGAGGATGAACGGGAAGACGGGGAACCAATGAGAGACTAGCTCTTGGTGTTGGGATAGGCACAGGTCACTCTATTTTCCCATCAGGAAGAAGAATTAACCACAGGCTCAGCCTGCCCCCCGGAACCAGAACAGGGCCTGAAGCCATCCTGCGCTTTTGCGGCCTCCTCCAAAAAAGCGAGTTGTAAAATGGAGCTTCAGGGCACTGCAATTCACAATCCTACAGAGTTATAAATGATAACTCTCGTCCACAAATATATTGAGGGAAGGCAAAGACGAGGAATTGAAATCAAGGCAGAATTGCAGGAAACAGATTTCAGGAGGTAGATTCGAATCGCCTTTAAAGCACATGAAAAGCGCCAAAACGTTGACAATGATGCCCTTTGCCAAAAAGGGCGTATGCGTTTTTTCCTGAATATATTCAGGAAAAAACGCATACGCCCTTTTTGGCCAACCAAGCAACCTGGAAAGGCAAATCAGCGCTACAAAGAAGTCTCGCTTCCCATCGGTCAAAAGGGCGATGCTGTAAAAAGTGTCAAAACCAGAAATGCAGGACAGGCCATGGAGAAATGGGAGCCTTGCTATACTGATGGGCGGGATGTAAATTGCCAACAGCCACTCTGGAGAAGTGTACGGTGTGTCCTGAAACATCTAAAAAACACAGCTTAGAGAGCATAGGGCACTTCCACGCATGGGAGTATAAAGTGGGAAAATTAAAAATCAGCAAGACACAAGCACCCCAAAGTTTAGGGATGCTCTGTTGACAAGGACCTCCACTTCATTCCACCTTAAATATCCCAGGAAAGCGAAAAATGGATAAAAAATTTGAGGTCCTTATGTACAATGGCATACCACTCAGCCATGAAATCAATGTCATAAGGCTAGTAGCAGCATGATGAGTGGATTTAGGTACGACGATTCTAAGTGAAATAAGTCACACAGAAAAGGACACTTCTCATAAGGTGTCACTTATAGAGGGAATGTAAAAACCGTTACACTTGAACTGAGTTACAAAACAGAACAGAGTCACACATGCAGAAAACACACTATGGCTGCTTAACGGGAAAGCGAGGTGGGGTGATACATAAAGCAAGAGTTTCAAATTAGCTCAGATACCGTTCCATAAACCCAATATGTAATAGACAAGACCTACTCCTTGCTCAGAGAACTGGACTCAACACGCCCGATTCACCGCACAAGAATATATCTGACTAGTAATAATCTTAAAACCTATGTATTGATATCTCTCTGTTAGTGTGTCAAGTGGGTGTAAAGCGGCATAAACACAGCCGTGAAAAGCAGCTAAACCCCATTATAAAAATAAATTTCTTTTAAAAACTCATGAAACAAAGACAGTGAAAGAGAGAGAAATTCTTACACAATTCGTTCAGGGGCTGTGATGCAACCTGGATTGACGATATCTAGACCCACAGCTGGATGAGACATAAGGGTGGACACTCTTGGAGCTGAGAGGTTTGGTGAGGTTGGGTGAGCAAACTCAGACCCTTTAAAGTAATACTGCGTGCTACCCATCGCATGGGTCCCAAATCTCCAGGTTCAAGGGCATCTTCCTACATCGAAAACATGCATGAGAAACCAAGAAGATGGTACACCGTGTGATGGGGAAAGGTTTCTAAAATGCACCTCATTTCTCATCTCCTTGTGCTCGGGTTCACCATTCCAGCCACTTTAGTAGCAATCTCCCTACTTGGAGCATCAGCACCTTTAACCTCCTGTTCCGTACAGGTTGCTATTTGTCCTGAGGATGAACGGGAAGACGGGGAACCAATGAGAGATTAGCTCTTGGTGTTGGGACAGGCACAGGTCACACTATTTTCCCATCAGGAAGAAGAATTAACCACAGGCTCAGCCTGCCCCCCGAAACCAGAACAGGGCCTGAAGCCATCCTGCGCTTTTGCGGCCACCTCCCAAAAATGCGAGTTGTAAAATGGAGCTTCAGGGCACTGCAATTCACAATCCTACAGAGTTATAAATGATAACTCTCGTCCACAAATATATTGAGGGAAGGCAAAGACGAGGAATTGAAATCAAGGCAGAATTGCAGGAAACAGATTTCAGGAGGTAGATTCGAATCGCCTTTAAAGCACATGAAAAGCGCCAAAACGTTGACAATGATGCCCTTGGCCAAAAAGGGCGTATGCGTTTTTTCCTGAATATATTCAGGAAAAAACGCATACGCCCTTTTTGGCCAACCAAGCAACCTGGAAAGGCAAATCAGCGCTACAAAGAAGTCTCGCTTCCCATCGGTCAAAAGGGCCATGCTGAAAAAAGTGTCAAAACCAGAAATGCAGGACAGGCCATGGAGAAATGGGAGCCTTGCTACACTGATGGGCGGGATGTAAATTGCCAACAGCCACTCTGGAGAAGTGTACGGTGTGTCCTGAAACATCTAAAAAACACAGCTTAGAGAGCATAGGGCACTTCCACGCATGGGGGTATAAAGTGGGAAAATTAAAAATCAGCAAGACACAAGCACCCCAAAGTTTAGGGATGCTCTGTTGACAAGGACCTCCACTTCATTCCACCTTAAATATCCCAGGAAAGCGAAAAATGGATAAAAAATTTGAGGTCCTTATGTACAATGGCATACCACTCAGCCATGAAATCAATGTCATAAGGCTAGTAGCAGCATGATGAGTGGATTTAGGTACGACGATTCTAAGTGAAATAAGTCACACAGAAAAGGACACTTCTCATAAGGTGTCACTTATAGAGGGAATGTAAAAACCGTTACACTTGAACTGAGTTACAAAACAGAACAGAGTCACACATGCAGAAAACACACTATGGCTGCTTAACGGGAAAGCAAGGTGGGGTGATACATAAAGCAAGAGTTTCAAATTAGCTCAGATACCGTTCCATAAACCCAATATGTAATAGACAAGACCTACTCCTTGCTCAGAGAACTGGACTCAACACGCCCGATTCACCGCACAAGAATATATCTGACTAGTAATAATCTTAAAACCTATGTATTGATATCTCTCTGTTAGTGTGTCTAGTGGGTGTAAAGCAGCATAAACACAGCCGTGAAAAGCAGCTAAACCCCATTATAAAAATAAATTTCTTTTAAAAACCCATGAAACAAAGACAGTGAAAGAGAGAGAAATTCTTACACAATTCGTTCAGGGGCTGTGATGCAACCTGGATTGACCATATCTAGACCCACAGCTGGATGAGACATAAGGGTGGACACTCTTGGGGCTGAGAGGTTTGGTGAGGTTGGGTGAGCAAACGCAGACCCTTTAAAGTAATACTGCGTGCTACCCATCGCATGGGTCCCAAATCTCCAGGTTCAAGGGCATCTTCCTACATCGAAAACATGCATGAGAAACCAAGAAGATGGTACACCGTGTGATGGGGAAAGGTTTCTAAAATGCACCTCATTTCTCATCTCCTTGTGCTCGGGTTCGCCATTCCAGCCACTTTAGTAGCAATCTCCCTACTTGGAGCATCAGCACCTTTAACCTCCTGTTCCGTACAGGTTGCAATTTGTCCTGAGGATGAACGGGAAGACGGGGAACCAATGAGAGATTAGCTCTTGGTGTTGGGACAGGCACAGGTCACTCTATTTTCCCATCAGGAAGAAGAATTAACCACAGGCTCAGCCTGCCCCCCGGAACCAGAACAGGGCCTGAAGCCATCCTGCGCTTTTGCGGCCACCTCCCAAAAAAGCGAGTTGTAAAATGGAGCTTCAGGGCACTGCAATTCACAATCCTACAGAGTTATAAATGATAACTCTCGTCCACAAATATATTGAGGGAAGGCAAAGACGAGGAATTGAAATCAAGGCAGAATTGCAGGAAACAGATTTCAGGAGGTAGATTCGAATCGCCTTTAAAGCACATGAAAAGCGCCAAAACGTTGACAATGATGCCCTTGGCCAAAAAGGGCGTATGCGTTGTTTCCTGAATATATTCAGGAAAAAACGCATACGCCCTTTTTGGCCAACCAAGCAACCTGGAAAGGCAAATCAGCGCTACAAAGAAGTCTCGCTTCCCATCAGTCAAAAGGGCCATGCTGAAAAAAGTGTCAAAACCAGAAATGCAGGACAGGCCATGGAGAAATGGGAGCCTTGCTACACTGATGGGCGGGATGTAAATTGCCAACAGCCACTCTGGAGAAGTGTACGGTGTGTCCTGAAACATCTAAAAAACACAGCTTAGAGAGCATAGGGCACTTCCACGCATGGGGGTATAAAGTGGGAAAATTAAAAATCAGAAAGACACAAGCACCCCAAAGTTTAGGGCTGCTCTGTTGACAAGGACCTCCACTTCATTCCACCTTAAATATCCCAGGAAAGCGAAAAATGGATAAGAAATTTGAGGTCCTTATGTACAATGGCATACCACTCAGCCATGAAATCAATGTCATAAGGCTAGTAGCAGCATGATGAGTGGATTTAGGTACGACGATTCTAAGTGAAATAAGTCACACAGAAAAGGACACTTCTCATAAGGTGTCACTTATAAAGGGAATGTAAAAACCGTTACACTTGAACTGAGTTACAAAACAGAACAGAGTCACACATGCAGAAAACACACTATGGCTGCTTAACGGGAAAGCGAGGTGGGGTGATACATAAAGCAAGAGTTTCAAATTAGCTCAGATACCGTTCCATAAACCCAATATGTAATAGACAAGACCTACTCCTTGCTCAGAGAACTGGACTCAACACGCCCGATTCACCGCACAAGAATATATCTGACTAGTAATAATCTTAAAACCTATGTATTGATATCTCTCTGTTAGTGTGTCAAGTGGGTGTAAAGCGGCATAAACACAGCCGTGAAAAGCAGCTAAACCCCATTATAAAAATAAATTTCTTTTAAAAACTCATGAAACAAAGACAGTGAAAGAGAGAGAAATTCTTACACAATTCGTTCAGGGGCTGTGATGCAACCTGGATTGACGATATCTAGACCCACAGCTGGATGAGACATAAGGGTGGACACTCTTGGAGCTGAGAGGTTTGGTGAGGTTGGGTGAGCAAACGCAGACCCTTTAAAGTAATACTGCGTGCTACCCATCGCATGGGTCCCAAATCTCCAGGTTCAAGGGCATCTTCCTACATCGAAAACATGCATGAGAAACCAAGAAGATGGTACACCGTGTGATGGGGAAAGGTTTCTAAAATGCACCTCATTTCTCATCTCCTTGTGCTCGGGTTCGCCATTCCAGCCACTTTAGTAGCAATCTCCCTACTTGGAGCATCAGCACCTTTAACCTCCTGTTCCGTACAGGTTGCTATTTGTCCTGAGGATGAACGGGAAGACGGGGAACCAATGAGAGATTAGCTCTTGGTGTTGGGACAGGCACAGGTCACACTATTTTCCCATCAGGAAGAAGAATTAACCACAGGCTCAGCCTGCCCCCCGAAACCAGAACAGGGCCTGAAGCCATCCTGCGCTTTTGCGGCCACCTCCCAAAAATGCGAGTTGTAAAATGGAGCTTCAGGGCACTGCAATTCACAATCCTACAGAGTTATAAATGATAACTCTCGTCCACAAATATATTGAGGGAAGGCAAAGACGAGGAATTGAAATCAAGGCAGAATTGCAGGAAACAGATTTCAGGAGGTAGATTCGAATCGCCTTTAAAGCACATGAAAAGCGCCAAAACGTTGACAATGATGCCCTTGGCCAAAAAGGGCGTATGCGTTTTTTCCTGAATATATTCAGGAAAAAACGCATACGCCCTTTTTGGCCAACCAAGCAACCTGGAAAGGCAAATCAGCGCTACAAAGAAGTCTCGCTTCCCATCGGTCAAAAGGGCCATGCTGAAAAAAGTGTCAAAACCAGAAATGCAGGACAGGCCATGGAGAAATGGGAGCCTTGCTACACTGATGGGCGGGATGTAAATTGCCAACAGCCACTCTGGAGAAGTGTACGGTGTGTCCTGAAACATCTAAAAAACACAGCTTAGAGAGCATAGGGCACTTCCACGCATGGGGGTATAAAGTGGGAAAATTAAAAATCAGCAAGACACAAGCACCCCAAAGTTTAGGGATGCTCTGTTGACAAGGACCTCCACTTCATTCCACCTTAAATATCCCAGGAAAGCGAAAAATGGATAAAAAATTTGAGGTCCTTATGTACAATGGCATACCACTCAGCCATGAAATCAATGTCATAAGGCTAGTAGCAGCATGATGAGTGGATTTAGGTACGACGATTCTAAGTGAAATAAGTCACACAGAAAAGGACACTTCTCATAAGGTGTCACTTATAGAGGGAATGTAAAAACCGTTACACTTGAACTGAGTTACAAAACAGAACAGAGTCACACATGCAGAAAACACACTATGGCTGCTTAACGGGAAAGCAAGGTGGGGTGATACATAAAGCAAGAGTTTCAAATTAGCTCAGATACCGTTCCATAAACCCAATATGTAATAGACAAGACCTACTCCTTGCTCAGAGAACTGGACTCAACACGCCCGATTCACCGCACAAGAATATATCTGACTAGTAATAATCTTAAAACCTATGTATTGATATCTCTCTGTTAGTGTGTCTAGTGGGTGTAAAGCAGCATAAACTCAGCCGTGAAAAGCAGCTAAACCCCATTATAAAAATAAATTTCTTTTAAAAACCCATGAAACAAAGACAGTGAAAGAGAGAGAAATTCTTACACAATTCGTTCAGGGGCTGTGATGCAACCTGGATTGACCATATCTAGACCCACAGCTGGATGAGACATAAGGGTGGACACTCTTGGGGCTGAGAGGTTTGGTGAGGTTGGGTGAGCAAACGCAGACCCTTTAAAGTAATACTGCGTGCTACCCATCGCATGGGTCCCAAATCTCCAGGTTCAAGGGCATCTTCCTACATCGAAAACATGCATGAGAAACCAAGAAGATGGTACACCGTGTGATGGGGAAAGGTTTCTAAAATGCACCTCATTTCTCATCTCCTTGTGCTCGGGTTCGCCATTCCAGCCACTTTAGTAGCAATCTCCCTACTTGGAGCATCAGCACCTTTAACCTCCTGTTCCGTACAGGTTGCAATTTGTCCTGAGGATGAACGGGAAGACGGGGAACCAATGAGAGATTAGCTCTTGGTGTTGGGACAGGCACAGGTCACTCTATTTTCCCATCAGGAAGAAGAATTAACCACAGGCTCAGCCTGCCCCCCGGAACCAGAACAGGGCCTGAAGCCATCCTGCGCTTTTGCGGCCACCTCCCAAAAAAGCGAGTTGTAAAATGGAGCTTCAGGGCACTGCAATTCACAATCCTACAGAGTTATAAATGATAACTCTCGTCCACAAATATATTGAGGGAAGGCAAAGACGAGGAATTGAAATCAAGGCAGAATTGCAGGAAACAGATTTCAGGAGGTAGATTCGAATCGCCTTTAAAGCACATGAAAAGCGCCAAAACGTTGACAATGATGCCCTTGGCCAAAAAGGGCGTATGCGTTGTTTCCTGAATATATTCAGGAAAAAACGCATACGCCCTTTTTGGCCAACCAAGCAACCTGGAAAGGCAAATCAGCGCTACAAAGAAGTCTCGCTTCCCATCAGTCAAAAGGGCCATGCTGAAAAAAGTGTCAAAACCAGAAATGCAGGACAGGCCATGGAGAAATGGGAGCCTTGCTACACTGATGGGCGGGATGTAAATTGCCAACAGCCACTCTGGAGAAGTGTACGGTGTGTCCTGAAACATCTAAAAAACACAGCTTAGAGAGCATAGGGCACTTCCACGCATGGGGGTATAAAGTGGGAAAATTAAAAATCAGAAAGACACAAGCACCCCAAAGTTTAGGGCTGCTCTGTTGACAAGGACCTCCACTTCATTCCACCTTAAATATCCCAGGAAAGCGAAAAATGGATAAGAAATTTGAGGTCCTTATGTACAATGGCATACCACTCAGCCATGAAATCAATGTCATAAGGCTAGTAGCAGCATGATGAGTGGATTTAGGTACGACGATTCTAAGTGAAATAAGTCACACAGAAAAGGACACTTCTCATAAGGTGTCACTTATAGAGGGAATGTAAAAACCGTTACACTTGAACTGAATTACAAAACAGAACAGAGCCACACATGCAGAAAACACACTATGGCTGCTTAACGGGAAAGCGAGGTTGGGTGATACATAAAGCAAGAGTTTCAAATTAGCTCAGATACCGTTCCATAAACCCAATATGTAATAGACAAGACCTACTCCTTGCTCAGAGAACTGGACTCAACACGCCCGATTCACCGCACAAGAATATATCTGACTAGTAATAATCTTAAAACCTATGTATTGATATCTCTCTGTTAGTGTGTCTAGTGGGTGTAAAGCAGCATAAACACAGCCGTGAAAAGCAGCTAAACCCCATTATAAAAATAAATTTCTTTTAAAAACCCATGAAACAAAGACAGTGAAAGAGAGAGAAATTCTTACACAATTCGTTCAGGGGCTGTGATGCAACCTGGATTGACCATATCTAGACCCACAGCTGGATGAGACATAAGGGTGGACACTCTTGGGGCTGAGAGGTTTGGTGAGGTTGGGTGAGCAAACGCAGACCCTTTAAAGTAATACTGCGTGCTACCCATCGCATGGGTCCCAAATCTCCAGGTTCAAGGGCATCTTCCTACATCGAAAACATGCATGAGAAACCAAGAAGATGGTACACCGTGTGATGGGGAAAGGTTTCTAAAATGCACCTCATTTCTCATCTCCTTGTGCTCGGGTTCGCCATTCCAGCCACTTTAGTAGCAATCTCCCTACTTGGAGCATCAGCACCTTTAACCTCCTGTTCCGTACAGGTTGCAATTTGTCCTGAGGATGAACGGGAAGACGGGGAACCAATGAGAGATTAGCTCTTGGTGTTGGGACAGGCACAGGTCACTCTATTTTCCCATCAGGAAGAAGAATTAACCACAGGCTCAGCCTGCCCCCCGGAACCAGAACAGGGCCTGAAGCCATCCTGCGCTTTTGCGGCCACCTCCCAAAAAAGCGAGTTGTAAAATGGAGCTTCAGGGCACTGCAATTCACAATCCTACAGAGTTATAAATGATAACTCTCGTCCACAAATATATTGAGGGAAGGCAAAGACGAGGAATTGAAATCAAGGCAGAATTGCAGGAAACAGATTTCAGGAGGTAGATTCGAATCGCCTTTAAAGCACATGAAAAGCGCCAAAACGTTGACAATGATGCCCTTGGCCAAAAAGGGCGTATGCGTTGTTTCCTGAATATATTCAGGAAAAAACGCATACGCCCTTTTTGGCCAACCAAGCAACCTGGAAAGGCAAATCAGCGCTACAAAGAAGTCTCGCTTCCCATCAGTCAAAAGGGCCATGCTGAAAAAAGTGTCAAAACCAGAAATGCAGGACAGGCCATGGAGAAATGGGAGCCTTGCTACACTGATGGGCGGGATGTAAATTGCCAACAGCCACTCTGGAGAAGTGTACGGTGTGTCCTGAAACATCTAAAAAACACAGCTTAGAGAGCATAGGGCACTTCCACGCATGGGGGTATAAAGTGGGAAAATTAAAAATCAGAAAGACACAAGCACCCCAAAGTTTAGGGCTGCTCTGTTGACAAGGACCTCCACTTCATTCCACCTTAAATATCCCAGGAAAGCGAAAAATGGATAAAAAATTTGAGGTCCTTATGTACAATGGCATACCACTCAGCCATGAAATCAATGTCATAAGGCTAGTAGCAGCATGATGAGTGGATTTAGGTACGACGATTCTAAGTGAAATAAGTCACACAGAAAAGGACACTTCTCATAAGGTGTCACTTATAGAGGGAATGTAAAAACCGTTACACTTGAACTGAATTACAAAACAGAACAGAGCCACACATGCAGAAAACACACTATGGCTGCTTAACGGGAAAGCGAGGTTGGGTGATACATAAAGCAAGAGTTTCAAATTAGCTCAGATACCGTTCCATAAACCCAATATGTAATAGACAAGACCTACTCCTTGCTCAGAGAACTGGACTCAACACGCCCGATTCACCGCACAAGAATATATCTGACTAGTAATAATCTTAAAACCTATGTATTGATATCTCTCTGTTAGTGTGTCTAGTGGGTGTAAAGCAGCATAAACACAGCCGTGAAAAGCAGCTAAACCCCATTATAAAAATAAATTTCTTTTAAAAACCCATGAAACAAAGACAGTGAAAGAGAGAGAAATTCTTACACAATTCGTTCAGGGGCTGTGATGCAACCTGGATTGACCATATCTAGACCCACAGCTGGATGAGACATAAGGGTGGACACTCTTGGGGCTGAGAGGTTTGGTGAGGTTGGGTGAGCAAACGCAGACCCTTTAAAGTAATACTGCGTGCTACCCATCGCATGGGTCCCAAATCTCCAGGTTCAAGGGCATCTTCCTACATCGAAAACATGCATGAGAAACCAAGAAGATGGTACACCGTGTGTTGGGGAAAGGTTTCTAAAATGCACCTCATTTCTCATCTCCTTGTGCTCGGGTTCGCCATTCCAGCCACTTTAGTAGCAATCTCCCTACTTGGAGCATCAGCATCTTTAACCTCCTGTTCCGTACAGGTTGCAATTTGTCCTGAGGATGAACGGGAAGACGGGGAACCAATGAGAGACTAGCTCTTGGTGTTGGGAGAGGCACAGGTCACTCTATTTTCCCATCAGGAAGAAGAATTAACCACAGGCTCAGCCTGCCCCCCGGAACCAGAACAGGGCCTGAAGCCATCCTGTGCTTTTGCGGCCACCTCCCAAAAAAGCGAGTTGTAAAATGGAGCTTCAGGGCACTGCAATTCACAATCCTACAGAGTTATAAATGATAACTCTCGTCCACAAATATATTGAGGGAAGGCAAAGACGAGGAATTGAAATCAAGGCAGAATTGCAGGAAACAGATTTCAGGAGGTAGATTCGAATCGCCTTTAAAGCACATGAAAAGCGCCAAAACGTTGACAATGATGCCCTTGGCCAAAAAGGGCGTATGCGTTTTTTCCTGAATATATTCAGGAAAAAACGCATACGCCCTTTTTGGCCAACCAAGCAACCTGGAAAGGCAAATCAGCGCTACAAAGAAGTCTCGCTTCCCATCGGTCAAAAGGGCCATGCTGAAAAAAGTGTCAAAACCAGAAATGCAGGACAGGCCATGGAGAAATGGGAGCCTTGCTACACTGATGGGCGGGATGTAAATTGCCAACAGCCACTCTGGAGAAGTGTACGGTGTGTCCTGAAACATCTAAAAAACACAGCTTAGAGAGCATAGGGCACTTCCACGCATGGGGGTATAAAGTGGGAAAATTAAAAATCAGCAAGACACAAGCACCCCAAAGTTTAGGGATGCTCTGTTGACAAGGACCTCCACTTCATTCCACCTTAAATATCCCAGGAAAGCGAAAAATGGATAAAAAATTTGAGGTCCTTATGTACAATGGCATACCACTCAGCCATGAAATCAATGTCATAAGGCTAGTAGCAGCATGATGAGTGGATTTAGGTACGACGATTCTAAGTGAAATAAGTCACACAGAAAAGGACACTTCTCATAAGGTGTCACTTATAGAGGGAATGTAAAAACCGTTACACTTGAACTGAATTACAAAACAGAACAGAGTCACACATGCAGAAAACACACTATGGCTGCTTAACGGGAAAGGTGAGGTGGGGTGATACATAAAACAAGAGTTTCAAATTAGCTCAGATACCGTTCCATAAACCCAATATGTAACAGACAAGACCTACTCCTTGCTCAGAGAACTGGACTCAACACGCCCGATTCACCGCACAAGAATATATCTGACTAGTAATAATCTTAAAACCTATGTATTGATATCTCTCTGTTAGTGTGTCAAGTGGGTGTAAAGCGGCATAAACACAGCCGTGAAAAGCAGCTAAACCCCATTATAAAAATAAATTACTTTTAAAAACCCATGAAACAAAGACAGGGAAAGAGAGAGAAATTCTTACACAATTCGTTCATGGGCTGTGATGCAACCTGGATTGACCATATCTAGACCCACAGCTGGATGAGACATAAGGGTGGACACTCTTGGGGCTGAGAGGTTTGGTGAGGTTGGGTGAGCAAATGCAGACCCTTTAAAGTAATAGTGCGTGCTACCCATCGCATGGGTCCCAAATCTCCAGGTTCAAGGGCATCTTCCTACATCGAAAACATGCATGAGAAACCCAGAAGATGTTACACCGTGTGATGGGGAAAGGTTTCTAAAACGCACCTCATTTCTCATCTCCTTGTGCTCGGGTTCGCCATTCCAGCCACTTGACTAGCAATCTTCCTACTTGGAGCATCAGCACCTTTAACCTCCTGTTCCGTACAGGTTGCAATTTGTCCTGAGGATGAACGGGAAGACGGGGAACCAATGAGAGACTAGCTCTTGGTGTTGGGACAGGCACAGGTCACTCTATTTTCCCATCAGGAAGAAGAATTAACCACAGGCTCAGCCTGCCCCCCGGAACCAGAACAGGGCCTGAAGCCATCCTGCGCTTTTGTGGCCAGCTCCCAAAAAAGCGACTTTTAAAATGGAGCTTCAGGGCACTTCAATTCACAAACCTGCAGAGTTATAAATGATAACTCTCGTCCACAAATATATTGAGGGAAGGCAAAGAAGAGGATTTGAAATCAAGGCAGAATTGCAGGAAACAGATTTCAGGAGGTAGATTCGAATTGCCTTTAAAGCACATGAAAAGCGGCAAAACGTTGACAATGATGCCCTTGGCCAAAAAGGGCGTATGCGTTTTTTCCTGAATATATTCAGGAAAAAACGCATACGCCCTTTTTGGCCAACCAAGCAACCTGGAAAGGCAAATCAGCGCTACAAAGAAGTCTCGCTTCCCATCGGTCAAAAGGGCCATGCTGAAAAAAGTGTCAAAACCAGAAATGCAGGACAGGCCATGGAGAAATGGGAGCCTTGCTACACTGATGGGCGGGATGTAAATTTCCAACAGCCACTCTGGAGAAGTGTACGGTGTGTCCTGAAACATCTAAAAAACACAGCTTAGAGAGCATAGGGCACTTCCACGCATGGGGGGATAAAGTGGGAAAATTGAAAATCAACAAGACACAAGCACCCCAAAGTTTAGGGCTGCTCTGTTGACAAGGACCTCCACTTCATTCCACCTTAAACATCCCAGGAAAGCGAAAAATGGATCAAAAAGTTGTGGTCCTTATGTACAATGGAATATCACTCAGCCATGAAATCAATGTCATAAGGCTAGTAGCAGCATGATGAGTGGATTTAGGTAAGACGATTCTAAGTGAAATAAGTCACACAGAAAAGGACACTTCTCATAAGGTGTCACTTATAGAGGGAATGTAAAAACCGTTACACTTGAACTGAATTACAAAACAGAACTGAGTCACACATGCAGAAAACACACTATGGCTGCTTAACGGGAAAGGTGAGGTGGGGTGATACATAAAACAAGAGTTTCAAATTAGCTCAGATACCGTTCCATAAACCCAATATGTAATAGACAAGACCTACTCCTTGCTCAGAGAACTGGACTCAACACGCCCGATTCACCGCACAAGAATATATCTGACTACTAATAATCTTAAAACCTATGTATTGATATCTCTCTGTTAGTGTGTCAAGTGGGTGTAAAGCGGCATAAACACAGCCGTGAAAAGCAGCTAAACCCCATTATAAAAATAAATTACTTTTAAAAACCCATGAAACAAAGACAGGGAAAGAGAGAGAAATTCTTACACAATTCGTTCAGGGGCTGTGATGCAACCTGGATTGACCATATCTAGACCCACAGCTGGATGAGACATAAGGGTGGACACTCTTGGGGCTGAGAGGTTTGGTGAGGTTGGGTGAGCAAACGCAGACCCTTTAAAGTAATAGTGCGTGCTACCCATCGCATGGGTCCCAAATCTCCAGGTTCAAGGGCATCTTCCTACATCGAAAACATGCATGAGAAACCCAGAAGATGGTACACCGTGTGATGGGGAAAGGTTTCTAAAACGCACCTCATTTCTCATCTCCTTGTGCTCGGGTTCGCCATTCCAGCCACTTTACTAGCAATCTCCCTACTTGGAGCATCAGCACCTTTAACCTCCTGTTCCGTACAGGTTGCAATTTGTCCTGAGGATGAACGGGAAGACGGGGAACCAATGAGAGACTAGCTCTTGGTGTTGGGACAGGCACAGGTCACTCTATTTTCCCATCAGGAAGAAGAATTAACCACAGGCTCAGCCTGCCCCCTGGAACCAGAACAGGGCCTGAAGCCATCCTGCGCTTTTGCGGCCAGCTCCCAAAAAAGCGACTTGTAAAATGGAGCTTCAGGGCACTGCAATTCACAAACCTGCAGAGTTATAAATGATAACTCTCGTCCACAAATATACTGAGGGAAGGCAAAGAAGAGGATTTGAAATCAAGGCAGAATTGCAGGAAACAGATTTCAGGAGGTAGATTCGAATCGCCTTTAAAGCACATGAAAAGCGGCAAAACGTTGACAATGATGCCCTTGGCCAAAAAGGGCGTATGCGTTTTTTCCTGAATATATTCAGGAAAAAACGCATACGCCCTTTTTGGCCAACCAAGCAACCTGGAAAGGCAAATCAGCGCTACAAAGAAGTCTCGCTTCCCATCGGTCAAAAGGGCCATGCTGAAAAAAGTGTCAAAACCAGAAATGCAGGACAGGCAATGGAGAAATGGGAGCCTTGTTACACTGATGGGCGGGATGTAAATTGCCAACAGCCACTCTGGAGAAGTGTACGGTGTGTCCTGAAACATCTAAAAAACACAGCTTAGAGAGCATAGGGCACTTCCACGCATGGGGGGATAAAGTGGGAAAATTGAAAATCAGCAAGACACAAGCACCCCAAAGTTTAGGGCTGCTCTGTTGACAAGGACCTCCACTTCATTCCACCTTAAATATCCCAGGAAAGCGAAAAATGGATAAAAAAGTTGTGGTCCTTATGTACAATGGAATATCACTCAGCCATGAAATCAATGTCATAAGGCTAGTAGCAGCATGATGAGTGGATTTAGGTAAGACGATTCTAAGTGAAATAAGTCACACAGAAAAGGACACTTCTCATAAGGTGTCACTTATAGAGGGAATGTAAAAACCGTTACACTTGAACTGAATTACAAAACAGAACAGAGTCACACATGCAGAAAACATACTATGGCTGCTTAACGGGAAAGGTGAGGTGGGGTGATACATAAAACAAGAGTTTCAAATTAGCTCAGATACCGTTCCATAAACCCAATATGTAATAGACAAGACCTACTCCTTGCTCAGAGAACTGGACTCAACACGCCCGATTCACCGCACAAGAATATATCTGACTACTAATAATCTTAAAACCTATGTATTGATATCTCTCTGTTAGTGTGTCAAGTGGGTGTAAAGCGGCATAAACACAGCCGTGAAAAGCAGCTAAACCCCATTATAAAAATAAATTACTTTTAAAAACCCATGAAACAAAGACAGGGAAAGAGAGAGAAATTCTTACACAATTCGTTCAGGGGCTGTGATGCAACCTGGATTGACCATATCTAGACCCACAGCTGGATGAGACATAAGGGTGGACACTCTTGGGGCTGAGAGGTTTGGTGAGGTTGGGTGAGCAAACGCAGACCCTTTAAAGTAATACTGCGTGCTACCCATCGCATGGGTCCCAAATCTCCAGGTTCAAGGGCATCTTCCTACATCGAAAACATGCATGAGAAACCCAGAAGATGGTACACCGTGTGATGGGGAAAGGTTTCTAAAACGCACCTCATTTCTCATCTCCTTGTGCTCGGGTTCGCCATTCCAGCCACTTTACTAGCAATCTCCCTACTTGGAGCATCAGCACCTTTAACCTCCTGTTCCGTACAGGTTGCAATTTGTCCTGAGGATGAACGGGAAGACGGGGAACCAATGAGAGACTAGCTCTTGGTGTTGGGACAGGCACAGGTCACTCTATTTTCCCATCAGGAAGAAGAATTAACCACAGGCTCAGCCTGCCCCCGGAACCAGAACAGGGCCTGAAGCCATCCTGCGCTTTTGCGGCCAGCTCCCAAAAAAGCGACTTGTAAAATGGAGCTTCAGGGCACTGCAATTCACAAACCTGCAGAGTTATAAATGATAACTCTCGTCCACAAATATATTGAGGGAAGGCAAAGAAGAGGATTTGAAATCAAGGCAGAATTGCAGGAAACAGATTTCAGGAGGTAGATTCGAATCGCCTTTAAAGCACATGAAAACCAGCAAAACGTTGACAATGATGCCCTTGGCCAAAAAGGGCGTATGCGTTTTTTCCTGAATATATTCAGGAAAAAACGCATACGCCCTTTTTGGCCAACCAAGCTACCTGGAAAGGCAAATCAGCACTACAAAGAAGTCTCGCTTCCCATTGGTCAAAAGGGCCATGCTGAAAAAAGTGTCAAAACCAGAAATGCAGGACAGGCCATGGAGAAATGGGAGCCTTGCTACACTGATGGGCGGGATGTAAATTTCCAACAGCCACTCTGGAGAAGTGTACGGTGTGTCCTGAAACATCTAAAAAACACAGCTTAGAGAGCATAGGGCACTTCCACGCATGGGGGGATAAAGTGGGAAAATTAAAAATCAGAAAGACACAAGCACCCCAAAGTTTAGGGCTGCTCTGTTGACAAGGACCTCCACTTCATTCCACCTTAAACATCCCAGGAAAGCGAAAAATGGATCAAAAAGTTGTGGTCCTTATGTACAATGGAATATCACTCAGCCATGAAATCAATGTCATAAGGCTAGTAGCAGCATGATGAGTGGATTTAGGTAAGACGATTCTAAGTGAAATAAGTCACACAGAAAAGGACACTTCTCATAAGGTGTCACTTATAGAGGGAATGTAAAAACCGTTACACTTGAACTGAATTACAAAACAGAACAGAGTCACACATGCAGAAAACACACTATGGCTGCTTAACGGGAAAGGTGAGGTGGGGTGATACATAAAACAAGAGTTTCAAATTAGCTCACATACCGTTCCATAAACCCAATATGTAATAGACAAGACCTACTCCTTGCTCAGAGAGCTGGACTCAACACGCCCGATTCACCGCACAAGAATATATCTGACTAGTAATAATCTTAAAACCTATGTATTGATATCTCTCTGTTAGTGTGTCAAGTGGGTGTAAAGCGGCATAAACACAGCCCTGAAAAGCAGCTAAACCCCATTATAAAAATAAATTACTTTTAAAAACCCATGAAACAAAGACAGGGAAAGAGAGAGAAATTCTTACACAATTCGTTCAGGGGCTGTGATGCAACCTGGATTGACCATATCTAGACCCACAGCTGGATGAGACATAAGGGTGGACACTCTTGGGGCTGAGAGGTTTGGTGAGGTTGGGTGAGCAAACGCAGACCCTTTAAAGTAATAGTGCGTGCTACCCATCGCATGGGTCCCAAATCTCCAGGTTCAAGGGCATCTTCCTACATCGAAAACATGCATGAGAAACCCAGAAGATGGTACACCGTGTGATGGGGAAAGGTTTCTAAAACGCACCTCATTTCTCATCTCCTTGTGCTCGGGTTTGCCATTCCAGCCACTTTACTAGCAATCTCCCTACTTGGAGCATCAGCACCTTTAACCTCCTGTTCCGTACAGGTTGCAATTTGTCCTGAGGATGAACGGGAAGACGGGGAACCAATGAGAGACTAGCTCTTGGTGTTGGGACAGGCAGAGGTCACTCTATTTTCCCATCAGGAAGAAGAATTAACCACAGGCTCAGCCTGCCCCCTGGAACCAGAACAGGGCCTGAAGCCATCCTGCGCTTTTGCGGCCAGCTCCCAAAAAAGCGACTTGTAAAATGGAGCTTCAGGGCACTGCAATTCACAAACCTGCAGAGTTATAAATGATAACTCTCGTCCACAAATATACTGAGGGAAGGCAAAGAAGAGGATTTGAAATCAAGGCAGAATTGCAGGAAACAGATTTCAGGAGGTAGATTCGAATCGCCTTTAAAGCACATGAAAAGCGGCAAAACGTTGACAATGATGCCCTTGGCCAAAAAGGGCGTATGCGTTTTTTCCTGAATATATTCAGGAAAAAACGCATACGCCCTTTTTGGCCAACCAAGCAACCTGGAAAGGCAAATCAGCGCTACAAAGAAGTCTCGCTTCCCATCGGTGAAAAGGGCCATGCTGAAAAAAGTGTCAAAACCAGAAATGCAGGACAGGCCATGGAGAAATGGGAGCCTTGCTACACTGATGGGCGGGATGTAAATTGCCAACAGCCACTCTGGAGAAGTGTACGGTGTGTCCTGAAACATCTAAAAAACACAGCTTAGAGAGCATAGGGCACTTCCACGCATGGGGGGATAAAGTGGGAAAATTGAAAATCAGCAAGACACAAGCACCCCAAAGTTTAGGGCTGCTCTGTTGACAAGGACCTCCACTTCATTCTACCTTAAATATCCCAGGAAAGCGAAAAATGGATCAAAAAGTTGTGGTCCTTATGTACAATGGAATATCACTCAGCCATGAAATCAATGTCATAAGGCTAGTAGCAGCATGATGAGTGGATTTAGGTAAGACGATTCTAAGTGAAATAAGTCACACAGAAAAGGACACTTCTCATAAGGTGTCACTTATAGAGGGAATGTAAAAACCGTTACACTTGAACTGAATTACAAAACAGAACAGAGTCACACATGCAGAAAACACACTATGGCTGCTTAACGGGAAAGGTGAGGTGGGGTGATACATAAAACAAGAGTTTCAAATTAGCTCACATACCGTTCCATAAACCCAATATGTAATAGACAAGACCTACTCCTTGCTCAGAGAACTGGACTCAACACGCCCGATTCACCGCACAAGAATATATCTGACTAGTAATAATCTTAAAACCTATGTATTGATATCTCTCTGTTAGTGTGTCAAGTGGGTGTAAAGCGGCATAAACACAGCCCTGAAAAGCAGCTAAACCCCATTATAAAAATAAATTACTTTTAAAAACCCATGAAACAAAGACAGGGAAAGAGAGAGAAATTCTTACACAATTCGTTCAGGGGCTGTGATGCAACCTGGATTGACCATATCTAGACCCACAGCTGGATGAGACATAAGGGTGGACACTCTTGGGGCTGAGAGGTTTGGTGAGGTTGGGTGAGCAAACGCAGACCCTTTAAAGTAATACTGCGTGCTACCCATCGCATGGGTCCCAAATCTCCAGGTTCAAGGGCATCTTCCTACATCGAAAACATGCATGAGAAACCCAGAAGATGGTACACCGTGTGATGGGGAAAGGTTTCTAAAACGCACCTCATTTCTCATCTCCTTGTGCTCGGGTTCGCCATTCCAGCCACTTTACTAGCAATCTCCCTACTTGGAGCATCAGCACCTTTAACCTCCTGTTCCGTACAGGTTGCAATTTGTCCTGAGGATGAACGGGAAGACGGGGAACCAATGAGAGACTAGCTCTTGGTGTTGGGACAGGCACAGGTCACTCTATTTTCCCATCAGGAAGAAGAATTAACCACAGGCTCAGCCTGCCCCCGGAACCAGAACAGGGCCTGAAGCCATCCTGCGCTTTTGCGGCCAGCTCCCAAAAAAGCGACTTGTAAAATGGAGCTTCAGGGCACTGCAATTCACAAACCTGCAGAGTTATAAATGATAACTCTCGTCCACAAATATATTGAGGGAAGGCAAAGAAGAGGATTTGAAATCAAGGCAGAATTGCAGGAAACAGATTTCAGGAGGTAGATTCGAATCGCCTTTAAAGCACATGAAAACCAGCAAAACGTTGACAATGATGCCCTTGGCCAAAAAGGGCGTATGCGTTTTTTCCTGAATATATTCAGGAAAAAACGCATACGCCCTTTTTGGCCAACCAAGCTACCTGGAAAGGCAAATCAGCACTACAAAGAAGTCTCGCTTCCCATTGGTCAAAAGGGCCATGCTGAAAAAAGTGTCAAAACCAGAAATGCAGGACAGGCCATGGAGAAATGGGAGCCTTGCTACACTGATGGGCGGGATGTAAATTTCCAACAGCCACTCTGGAGAAGTGTACGGTGTGTCCTGAAACATCTAAAAAACACAGCTTAGAGAGCATAGGGCACTTCCACGCATGGGGGGATAAAGTGGGAAAATTGAAAATCAACAAGACACAAGCACCCCAAAGTTTAGGGCTGCTCTGTTGACAAGGACCTCCACTTCATTCCACCTTAAACATCCCAGGAAAGCGAAAAATGGATCAAAAAGTTGTGGTCCTTATGTACAATGGAATATCACTCAGCCATGAAATCAATGTCATAAGGCTAGTAGCAGCATGATGAGTGGATTTAGGTAAGACGATTCTAAGTGAAATAAGTCACACAGAAAAGGACACTTCTCATAAGGTGTCACTTATAGAGGGAATGTAAAAACCGTTACACTTGAACTGAATTACAAAACAGAACAGAGTCACACATGCAGAAAACACACTATGGCTGCTTAACGGGAAAGGTGAGGTGGGGTGATACATAAAACAAGAGTTTCAAATTAGCTCACATACCGTTCCATAAACCCAATATGTAATAGACAAGACCTACTCCTTGCTCAGAGAGCTGGACTCAACACGCCCGATTCACCGCACAAGAATATATCTGACTAGTAATAATCTTAAAACCTATGTATTGATATCTCTCTGTTAGTGTGTCAAGTGGGTGTAAAGCGGCATAAACACAGCCCTGAAAAGCAGCTAAACCCCATTATAAAAATAAATTACTTTTAAAAACCCATGAAACAAAGACAGGGAAAGAGAGAGAAATTCTTACACAATTCGTTCAGGGGCTGTGATGCAACCTGGATTGACCATATCTAGACCCACAGCTGGATGAGACATAAGGGTGGACACTCTTGGGGCTGAGAGGTTTGGTGAGGTTGGGTGAGCAAACGCAGACCCTTTAAAGTAATAGTGCGTGCTACCCATCGCATGGGTCCCAAATCTCCAGGTTCAAGGGCATCTTCCTACATCGAAAACATGCATGAGAAACCCAGAAGATGGTACACCGTGTGATGGGGAAAGGTTTCTAAAACGCACCTCATTTCTCATCTCCTTGTGCTCGGGTTTGCCATTCCAGCCACTTTACTAGCAATCTCCCTACTTGGAGCATCAGCACCTTTAACCTCCTGTTCCGTACAGGTTGCAATTTGTCCTGAGGATGAACGGGAAGACGGGGAACCAATGAGAGACTAGCTCTTGGTGTTGGGACAGGCAGAGGTCACTCTATTTTCCCATCAGGAAGAAGAATTAACCACAGGCTCAGCCTGCCCCCTGGAACCAGAACAGGGCCTGAAGCCATCCTGCGCTTTTGCGGCCAGCTCCCAAAAAAGCGACTTGTAAAATGGAGCTTCAGGGCACTGCAATTCACAAACCTGCAGAGTTATAAATGATAACTCTCGTCCACAAATATACTGAGGGAAGGCAAAGAAGAGGATTTGAAATCAAGGCAGAATTGCAGGAAACAGATTTCAGGAGGTAGATTCGAATCGCCTTTAAAGCACATGAAAAGCGGCAAAACGTTGACAATGATGCCCTTGGCCAAAAAGGGCGTATGCGTTTTTTCCTGAATATATTCAGGAAAAAACGCATACGCCCTTTTTGGCCAACCAAGCAACCTGGAAAGGCAAATCAGCGCTACAAAGAAGTCTCGCTTCCCATCGGTGAAAAGGGCCATGCTGAAAAAAGTGTCAAAACCAGAAATGCAGGACAGGCCATGGAGAAATGGGAGCCTTGCTACACTGATGGGCGGGATGTAAATTGCCAACAGCCACTCTGGAGAAGTGTACGGTGTGTCCTGAAACATCTAAAAAACACAGCTTAGAGAGCATAGGGCACTTCCACGCATGGGGGGATAAAGTGGGAAAATTGAAAATCAGCAAGACACAAGCACCCCAAAGTTTAGGGCTGCTCTGTTGACAAGGACCTCCACTTCATTCTACCTTAAATATCCCAGGAAAGCGAAAAATGGATCAAAAAGTTGTGGTCCTTATGTACAATGGAATATCACTCAGCCATGAAATCAATGTCATAAGGCTAGTAGCAGCATGATGAGTGGATTTAGGTAAGACGATTCTAAGTGAAATAAGTCACACAGAAAAGGACACTTCTCATAAGGTGTCACTTATAGAGGGAATGTAAAAACCGTTACACTTGAACTGAATTACAAAACAGAACAGAGTCACACATGCAGAAAACACACTATGGCTGCTTAACGGGAAAGGTGAGGTGGGGTGATACATAAAACAAGAGTTTCAAATTAGCTCACATACCGTTCCATAAACCCAATATGTAATAGACAAGACCTACTCCTTGCTCAGAGAACTGGACTCAACACGCCCGATTCACCGCACAAGAATATATCTGACTAGTAATAATCTTAAAACCTATGTATTGATATCTCTCTGTTAGTGTGTCAAGTGGGTGTAAAGCGGCATAAACACAGCCCTGAAAAGCAGCTAAACCCCATTATAAAAATAAATTACTTTTAAAAACCCATGAAACAAAGACAGGGAAAGAGAGAGAAATTCTTACACAATTCGTTCAGGGGCTGTGATGCAACCTGGATTGACCATATCTAGACCCACAGCTGGATGAGACATAAGGGTGGACACTCTTGGGGCTGAGAGGTTTGGTGAGGTTGGGTGAGCAAACGCAGACCCTTTAAAGTAATACTGCGTGCTACCCATCGCATGGGTCCCAAATCTCCAGGTTCAAGGGCATCTTCCTACATCGAAAACATGCATGAGAAACCCAGAAGATGGTACACCGTGTGATGGGGAAAGGTTTCTAAAACGCACCTCATTTCTCATCTCCTTGTGCTCGGGTTCGCCATTCCAGCCACTTTACTAGCAATCTCCCTACTTGGAGCATCAGCACCTTTAACCTCCTGTTCCGTACAGGTTGCAATTTGTCCTGAGGATGAACGGGAAGACGGGGAACCAATGAGAGACTAGCTCTTGGTGTTGGGACAGGCACAGGTCACTCTATTTTCCCATCAGGAAGAAGAATTAACCACAGGCTCAGCCTGCCCCCGGAACCAGAACAGGGCCTGAAGCCATCCTGCGCTTTTGCGGCCAGCTCCCAAAAAAGCGACTTGTAAAATGGAGCTTCAGGGCACTGCAATTCACAAACCTGCAGAGTTATAAATGATAACTCTCGTCCACAAATATATTGAGGGAAGGCAAAGAAGAGGATTTGAAATCAAGGCAGAATTGCAGGAAACAGATTTCAGGAGGTAGATTCGAATCGCCTTTAAAGCACATGAAAACCAGCAAAACGTTGACAATGATGCCCTTGGCCAAAAAGGGCGTATGCGTTTTTTCCTGAATATATTCAGGAAAAAACGCATACGCCCTTTTTGGCCAACCAAGCTACCTGGAAAGGCAAATCAGCACTACAAAGAAGTCTCGCTTCCCATTGGTCAAAAGGGCCATGCTGAAAAAAGTGTCAAAACCAGAAATGCAGGACAGGCCATGGAGAAATGGGAGCCTTGCTACACTGATGGGCGGGATGTAAATTTCCAACAGCCACTCTGGAGAAGTGTACGGTGTGTCCTGAAACATCTAAAAAACACAGCTTAGAGAGCATAGGGCACTTCCACGCATGGGGGGATAAAGTGGGAAAATTGAAAATCAACAAGACACAAGCACCCCAAAGTTTAGGGCTGCTCTGTTGACAAGGACCTCCACTTCATTCCACCTTAAACATCCCAGGAAAGCGAAAAATGGATCAAAAAGTTGTGGTCCTTATGTACAATGGAATATCACTCAGCCATGAAATCAATGTCATAAGGCTAGTAGCAGCATGATGAGTGGATTTAGGTAAGACGATTCTAAGTGAAATAAGTCACACAGAAAAGGACACTTCTCATAAGGTGTCACTTATAGAGGGAATGTAAAAACCGTTACACTTGAACTGAATTACAAAACAGAACAGAGTCACACATGCAGAAAACACACTATGGCTGCTTAACGGGAAAGGTGAGGTGGGGTGATACATAAAACAAGAGTTTCAAATTAGCTCACATACCGTTCCATAAACCCAATATGTAATACACAAGACCTACTCCTTGCTCAGAGAACTGGACTCAACACGCCCGATTCACCGCACAAGAATATATCTGACTAGTAATAATCTTAAAACCTATGTATTGATATCTCTCTGTTAGTGTGTCAAGTGGGTGTAAAGCGGCATAAACACAGCCCTGAAAAGCAGCTAAACCCCATTATAAAAATAAATTACTTTTAAAAACCCATGAAACAAAGACAGGGAAAGAGAGAGAAATTCTTACACAATTCGTTCAGGGGCTGTGATGCAACCTGGATTGACCATATCTAGACCCACAGCTGGATGAGACATAAGGGTGGACACTCTTGGGGCTGAGAGGTTTGGTGAGGTTGGGTGAGCAAACGCAGACCCTTTAAAGTAATAGTGCGTGCTACCCATCGCATGGGTCCCAAATCTCCAGGTTCAAGGGCATCTTCCTACATCGAAAACATGCATGAGAAACCCAGAAGATGGTACACCGTGTGATGGGGAAAGGTTTCTAAAACGCACCTCATTTCTCATCTCCTTGTGCTCGGGTTTGCCATTCCAGCCACTTTACTAGCAATCTCCCTACTTGGAGCATCAGCACCTTTAACCTCCTGTTCCGTACAGGTTGCAATTTGTCCTGAGGATGAACGGGAAGACGGGGAACCAATGAGAGACTAGCTCTTGGTGTTGGGACAGGCAGAGGTCACTCTATTTTCCCATCAGGAAGAAGAATTAACCACAGGCTCAGCCTGCCCCCTGGAACCAGAACAGGGCCTGAAGCCATCCTGCGCTTTTGCAGCCAGCTCCCAAAAAAGCGACTTGTAAAATGGAGCTTCAGGGCACTGCAATTCACAAACCTGCAGAGTTATAAATGATAACTCTCGTCCACAAATATACTGAGGGAAGGCAAAGAAGAGGATTTGAAATCAAGGCAGAATTGCAGGAAACAGATTTCAGGAGGTAGATTCGAATCGCCTTTAAAGCACATGAAAAGCGGCAAAACGTTGACAATGATGCCCTTGGCCAAAAAGGGCGTATGCGTTTTTTCCTGAATATATTCAGGAAAAAACGCATACGCCCTTTTTGGCCAACCAAGCAACCTGGAAAGGCAAATCAGCGCTACAAAGAAGTCTCGCTTCCCATCGGTGAAAAGGGCCATGCTGAAAAAAGTGTCAAAACCAGAAATGCAGGACAGGCCATGGAGAAATGGGAGCCTTGCTACACTGATGGGCGGGATGTAAATTGCCAACAGCCACTCTGGAGAAGTGTACGGTGTGTCCTGAAACATCTAAAAAACACAGCTTAGAGAGCATAGGGCACTTCCACGCATGGGGGGATAAAGTGGGAAAATTGAAAATCAGCAAGACACAAGCACCCCAAAGTTTAGGGCTGCTCTGTTGACAAGGACCTCCACTTCATTCTACCTTAAATATCCCAGGAAAGCGAAAAATGGATCAAAAAGTTGTGGTCCTTATGTACAATGGAATATCACTCAGCCATGAAATCAATGTCATAAGGCTAGTAGCAGCATGATGAGTGGATTTAGGTAAGACGATTCTAAGTGAAATAAGTCACACAGAAAAGGACACTTCTCATAAGGTGTCACTTATAGAGGGAATGTAAAAACCGTTACACTTGAACTGAATTACAAAACAGAACAGAGTCACACATGCAGAAAACACACTATGGCTGCTTAACGGGAAAGGTGAGGTGGGGTGATACATAAAACAAGAGTTTCAAATTAGCTCAGATACCGTTCCATAAACCCAATATGTAACAGACAAGACCTACTCCTTGCTCAGAGAACTGGACTCAACACGCCCGATTCACCGCACAAGAATATATCTGACTAGTAATAATCTTAAAACCTATGTATTGATATCTCTCTGTTAGTGTGTCAAGTGGGTGTAAAGCGGCATAAACACAGCCGTGAAAAGCAGCTAAACCCCATTATAAAAATAAATTACTTTTAAAAACCCATGAAAAAAAGACAGGGAAAGAGAGAGAAATTCTTACACAATTCGTTCAGGGGCTGTGATGCAACCTGGATTGACCATATCTAGACCCACAGCTGGATGAGACATAAGGGTGGACACTCTTGGGGCTGAGAGGTTTGGTGAGGTTGGGTGAGCAAACGCAGACCCTTTAAAGTAATAGTGCGTGCTACCCATCGCATGGGTCCCAAATCTCCAGGTTCAAGGGCATCTTCCTACATCGAAAACATGCATGAGAAACCCAGAAGATGGTACACCGTGTGATGGGGAAAGGTTTCTAAAACGCACCTCATTTCTCATCTCCTTGTGCTCGGGTTCGCCATTCCAGCCACTTTACTAGCAATCTCCCTACTTGGAGCATCAGCACCTTTAACCTCCTGTTCCGTACAGGTTGCAATTTGTCCTGAGGATGAACGGGAAGACGGGGAACCAATGAGAGACTAGCTCTTGGTGTTGGGACAGGCAGAGGTCACTCTATTTTCCCATCAGGAAGAAGAATTAACCACAGGCTCAGCCTGCCCCCTGGAACCAGAACAGGGCCTGAAGCCATCCTGCGCTTTTGCGGCCAGCTCCCAAAAAAGCGACTTGTAAAATGGAGCTTCAGGGCACTGCAATTCACAAACCTGCAGAGTTATAAATGATAACTCTCGTCCACAAATATATTGAGGGAAGGCAAAGAAGAGGATTTGAAATCAAGGCAGAATTGCAGGAAACAGATTTCAGGAGGTAGATTCGAATCGCCTTTAAAGCACATGAAAAGCGGCAAAACGTTGACAATGATGCCCTTGGCCAAAAAGGGCGTATGCGTTTTTTCCTGAATGTATTCAGGAAAAAACGCATACGCCCTTTTTGGCCAACCAAGCAACCTGGAAAGGCAAATCAGCGCTACAAAGAAGTCTCGCTTCCCATCGGTCAAAAGGGCCATGCTGAAAAAAGTGTCAAAACCAGAAATGCAGGACAGGCCATGGAGAAATGGGAGCCGTGCTACACTGATGGGCGGGATGTAAATTGCCAACAGCCACTCTGGAGAAGTGTACGGTGTGTCCTGAAACATCTAAAAAACACAGCTTAGAGAGCATAGGGCACTTCCACGCATGGGGGGATAAAGTGGGAAAATTGAAAATCAGCAAGACACAAGCACCCCAAAGTTTAGGGCTGCTCTGTTGACAAGGACCTCCACTTCATTCTACCTTAAATATCCCAGGAAAGCGAAAAATGGATCAAAAAGTTGTGGTCCTTATGTACAATGGAATATCACTCAGCCATGAAATCAATGTCATAAGGCTAGTAGCAGCATGATGAGTGGATTTAGGTAAGACGATTCTAAGTGAAATAAGTCACACAGAAAAGGACACTTCTCATAAGGTGTCACTTATAGAGGGAATGTAAAAACCGTTACACTTGAACTGAATTACAAAACAGAACAGAGTCACACATGCAGAAAACACACTATGGCTGCTTAACGGGAAAGGTGAGGTGGGGTGATACATAAAACAAGAGTTTCAAATTAGCTCAGATACCGTTCCATAAACCCAATATGTAACAGACAAGACCTACTCCTTGCTCAGAGAACTGGACTCAACACGCCCGATTCACCGCACAAGAATATATCTGACTAGTAATAATCTTAAAACCTATGTATTGATATCTCTCTGTTAGTGTGTCAAGTGGGTGTAAAGCGGCATAAACACAGCCGTGAAAAGCAGCTAAACCCCATTATAAAAATAAATTACTTTTAAAAACCCATGAAAAAAAGACAGGGAAAGAGAGAGAAATTCTTACACAATTCGTTCAGGGGCTGTGATGCAACCTGGATTGACCATATCTAGACCCACAGCTGGATGAGACATAAGGGTGGACACTCTTGGGGCTGAGAGGTTTGGTGAGGTTGGGTGAGCAAACGCAGACCCTTTAAAGTAATAGTGCGTGCTACCCATCGCATGGGTCCCAAATCTCCAGGTTCAAGGGCATCTTCCTACATCGAAAACATGCATGAGAAACCCAGAAGATGGTACACCGTGTGATGGGGAAAGGTTTCTAAAACGCACCTCATTTCTCATCTCCTTGTGCTCGGGTTTGCCATTCCAGCCACTTTACTAGCAATCTCCCTACTTGGAGCATCAGCACCTTTAACCTCCTGTTCCGTACAGGTTGCAATTTGTCCTGAGGATGAACGGGAAGACGGGGAACCAATGAGAGACTAGCTCTTGGTGTTGGGACAGGCAGAGGTCACTCTATTTTCCCATCAGGAAGAAGAATTAACCACAGGCTCAGCCTGCCCCCTGGAACCAGAACAGGGCCTGAAGCCATCCTGCGCTTTTGCGGCCAGCTCCCAAAAAAGCGACTTGTAAAATGGAGCTTCAGGGCACTGCAATTCACAAACCTGCAGAGTTATAAATGATAACTCTCGTCCACAAATATACTGAGGGAAGGCAAAGAAGAGGATTTGAAATCAAGGCAGAATTGCAGGAAACAGATTTCAGGAGGTAGATTCGAATCGCCTTTAAAGCACATGAAAAGCGGCAAAACGTTGACAATGATGCCCTTGGCCAAAAAGGGCGTATGCGTTTTTTCCTGAATATATTCAGGAAAAAACGCATACGCCCTTTTTGGCCAACCAAGCAACCTGGAAAGGCAAATCAGCGCTACAAAGAAGTCTCGCTTCCCATCGGTGAAAAGGGCCATGCTGAAAAAAGTGTCAAAACCAGAAATGCAGGACAGGCCATGGAGAAATGGGAGCCTTGCTACACTGATGGGCGGGATGTAAATTGCCAACAGCCACTCTGGAGAAGTGTACGGTGTGTCCTGAAACATCTAAAAAACACAGCTTAGAGAGCATAGGGCACTTCCACGCATGGGGGGATAAAGTGGGAAAATTGAAAATCAGCAAGACACAAGCACCCCAAAGTTTAGGGCTGCTCTGTTGACAAGGACCTCCACTTCATTCTACCTTAAATATCCCAGGAAAGCGAAAAATGGATCAAAAAGTTGTGGTCCTTATGTACAATGGAATATCACTCAGCCATGAAATCAATGTCATAAGGCTAGTAGCAGCATGATGAGTGGATTTAGGTAAGACGATTCTAAGTGAAATAAGTCACACAGAAAAGGACACTTCTCATAAGGTGTCACTTATAGAGGGAATGTAAAAACCGTTACACTTGAACTGAATTACAAAACAGAACAGAGTCACACATGCAGAAAACACACTATGGCTGCTTAACGGGAAAGGTGAGGTGGGGTGATACATAAAACAAGAGTTTCAAATTAGCTCACATACCGTTCCATAAACCCAATATGTAATAGACAAGACCTACTCCTTGCTCAGAGAACTGGACTCAACACGCCCGATTCACCGCACAAGAATATATCTGACTAGTAATAATCTTAAAACCTATGTATTGATATCTCTCTGTTAGTGTGTCAAGTGGGTGTAAAGCGGCATAAACACAGCCCTGAAAAGCAGCTAAACCCCATTATAAAAATAAATTACTTTTAAAAACCCATGAAACAAAGACAGGGAAAGAGAGAGAAATTCTTACACAATTCGTTCAGGGGCTGTGATGCAACCTGGATTGACCATATCTAGACCCACAGCTGGATGAGACATAAGGGTGGACACTCTTGGGGCTGAGAGGTTTGGTGAGGTTGGGTGAGCAAACGCAGACCCTTTAAAGTAATACTGCGTGCTACCCATCGCATGGGTCCCAAATCTCCAGGTTCAAGGGCATCTTCCTACATCGAAAACATGCATGAGAAACCCAGAAGATGGTACACCGTGTGATGGGGAAAGGTTTCTAAAACGCACCTCATTTCTCATCTCCTTGTGCTCGGGTTCGCCATTCCAGCCACTTTACTAGCAATCTCCCTACTTGGAGCATCAGCACCTTTAACCTCCTGTTCCGTACAGGTTGCAATTTGTCCTGAGGATGAACGGGAAGACGGGGAACCAATGAGAGACTAGCTCTTGGTGTTGGGACAGGCACAGGTCACTCTATTTTCCCATCAGGAAGAAGAATTAACCACAGGCTCAGCCTGCCCCCGGAACCAGAACAGGGCCTGAAGCCATCCTGCGCTTTTGCGGCCAGCTCCCAAAAAAGCGACTTGTAAAATGGAGCTTCAGGGCACTGCAATTCACAAACCTGCAGAGTTATAAATGATAACTCTCGTCCACAAATATATTGAGGGAAGGCAAAGAAGAGGATTTGAAATCAAGGCAGAATTGCAGGAAACAGATTTCAGGAGGTAGATTCGAATCGCCTTTAAAGCACATGAAAACCAGCAAAACGTTGACAATGATGCCCTTGGCCAAAAAGGGCGTATGCGTTTTTTCCTGAATATATTCAGGAAAAAACGCATACGCCCTTTTTGGCCAACCAAGCTACCTGGAAAGGCAAATCAGCACTACAAAGAAGTCTCGCTTCCCATTGGTCAAAAGGGCCATGCTGAAAAAAGTGTCAAAACCAGAAATGCAGGACAGGCCATGGAGAAATGGGAGCCTTGCTACACTGATGGGCGGGATGTAAATTTCCAACAGCCACTCTGGAGAAGTGTACGGTGTGTCCTGAAACATCTAAAAAACACAGCTTAGAGAGCATAGGGCACTTCCACGCATGGGGGGATAAAGTGGGAAAATTGAAAATCAACAAGACACAAGCACCCCAAAGTTTAGGGCTGCTCTGTTGACAAGGACCTCCACTTCATTCCACCTTAAACATCCCAGGAAAGCGAAAAATGGATCAAAAAGTTGTGGTCCTTATGTACAATGGAATATCACTCAGCCATGAAATCAATGTCATAAGGCTAGTAGCAGCATGATGAGTGGATTTAGGTAAGACGATTCTAAGTGAAATAAGTCACACAGAAAAGGACACTTCTCATAAGGTGTCACTTATAGAGGGAATGTAAAAACCGTTACACTTGAACTGAATTACAAAACAGAACAGAGTCACACATGCAGAAAACACACTATGGCTGCTTAACGGGAAAGGTGAGGTGGGGTGATACATAAAACAAGAGTTTCAAATTAGCTCACATACCGTTCCATAAACCCAATATGTAATAGACAAGACCTACTCCTTGCTCAGAGAACTGGACTCAACACGCCCGATTCACCGCACAAGAATATATCTGACTAGTAATAATCTTAAAACCTATGTATTGATATCTCTCTGTTAGTGTGTCAAGTGGGTGTAAAGCGGCATAAACACAGCCCTGAAAAGCAGCTAAACCCCATTATAAAAATAAATTACTTTTAAAAACCCATGAAACAAAGACAGGGAAAGAGAGAGAAATTCTTACACAATTCGTTCAGGGGCTGTGATGCAACCTGGATTGACCATATCTAGACCCACAGCTGGATGAGACATAAGGGTGGACACTCTTGGGGCTGAGAGGTTTGGTGAGGTTGGGTGAGCAAACGCAGACCCTTTAAAGTAATAGTGCGTGCTACCCATCGCATGGGTCCCAAATCTCCAGGTTCAAGGGCATCTTCCTACATCGAAAACATGCATGAGAAACCCAGAAGATGGTACACCGTGTGATGGGGAAAGGTTTCTAAAACGCACCTCATTTCTCATCTCCTTGTGCTCGGGTTTGCCATTCCAGCCACTTTACTAGCAATCTCCCTACTTGGAGCATCAGCACCTTTAACCTCCTGTTCCGTACAGGTTGCAATTTGTCCTGAGGATGAACGGGAAGACGGGGAACCAATGAGAGACTAGCTCTTGGTGTTGGGACAGGCAGAGGTCACTCTATTTTCCCATCAGGAAGAAGAATTAACCACAGGCTCAGCCTGCCCCCTGGAACCAGAACAGGGCCTGAAGCCATCCTGCGCTTTTGCAGCCAGCTCCCAAAAAAGCGACTTGTAAAATGGAGCTTCAGGGCACTGCAATTCACAAACCTGCAGAGTTATAAATGATAACTCTCGTCCACAAATATACTGAGGGAAGGCAAAGAAGAGGATTTGAAATCAAGGCAGAATTGCAGGAAACAGATTTCAGGAGGTAGATTCGAATCGCCTTTAAAGCACATGAAAAGCGGCAAAACGTTGACAATGATGCCCTTGGCCAAAAAGGGCGTATGCGTTTTTTCCTGAATATATTCAGGAAAAAACGCATACGCCCTTTTTGGCCAACCAAGCAACCTGGAAAGGCAAATCAGCGCTACAAAGAAGTCTCGCTTCCCATCGGTGAAAAGGGCCATGCTGAAAAAAGTGTCAAAACCAGAAATGCAGGACAGGCCATGGAGAAATGGGAGCCTTGCTACACTGATGGGCGGGATGTAAATTGCCAACAGCCACTCTGGAGAAGTGTACGGTGTGTCCTGAAACATCTAAAAAACACAGCTTAGAGAGCATAGGGCACTTCCACGCATGGGGGGATAAAGTGGGAAAATTGAAAATCAGCAAGACACAAGCACCCCAAAGTTTAGGGCTGCTCTGTTGACAAGGACCTCCACTTCATTCTACCTTAAATATCCCAGGAAAGCGAAAAATGGATCAAAAAGTTGTGGTCCTTATGTACAATGGAATATCACTCAGCCATGAAATCAATGTCATAAGGCTAGTAGCAGCATGATGAGTGGATTTAGGTAAGACGATTCTAAGTGAAATAAGTCACACAGAAAAGGACACTTCTCATAAGGTGTCACTTATAGAGGGAATGTAAAAACCGTTACACTTGAACTGAATTACAAAACAGAACAGAGTCACACATGCAGAAAACACACTATGGCTGCTTAACGGGAAAGGTGAGGTGGGGTGATACATAAAACAAGAGTTTCAAATTAGCTCAGATACCGTTCCATAAACCCAATATGTAACAGACAAGACCTACTCCTTGCTCAGAGAACTGGACTCAACACGCCCGATTCACCGCACAAGAATATATCTGACTAGTAATAATCTTAAAACCTATGTATTGATATCTCTCTGTTAGTGTGTCAAGTGGGTGTAAAGCGGCATAAACACAGCCGTGAAAAGCAGCTAAACCCCATTATAAAAATAAATTACTTTTAAAAACCCATGAAAAAAAGACAGGGAAAGAGAGAGAAATTCTTACACAATTCGTTCAGGGGCTGTGATGCAACCTGGATTGACCATATCTAGACCCACAGCTGGATGAGACATAAGGGTGGACACTCTTGGGGCTGAGAGGTTTGGTGAGGTTGGGTGAGCAAACGCAGACCCTTTAAAGTAATAGTGCGTGCTACCCATCGCATGGGTCCCAAATCTCCAGGTTCAAGGGCATCTTCCTACATCGAAAACATGCATGAGAAACCCAGAAGATGGTACACCGTGTGATGGGGAAAGGTTTCTAAAACGCACCTCATTTCTCATCTCCTTGTGCTCGGGTTCGCCATTCCAGCCACTTTACTAGCAATCTCCCTACTTGGAGCATCAGCACCTTTAACCTCCTGTTCCGTACAGGTTGCAATTTGTCCTGAGGATGAACGGGAAGACGGGGAACCAATGAGAGACTAGCTCTTGGTGTTGGGACAGGCAGAGGTCACTCTATTTTCCCATCAGGAAGAAGAATTAACCACAGGCTCAGCCTGCCCCCTGGAACCAGAACAGGGCCTGAAGCCATCCTGCGCTTTTGCGGCCAGCTCCCAAAAAAGCGACTTGTAAAATGGAGCTTCAGGGCACTGCAATTCACAAACCTGCAGAGTTATAAATGATAACTCTCGTCCACAAATATATTGAGGGAAGGCAAAGAAGAGGATTTGAAATCAAGGCAGAATTGCAGGAAACAGATTTCAGGAGGTAGATTCGAATCGCCTTTAAAGCACATGAAAAGCGGCAAAACGTTGACAATGATGCCCTTGGCCAAAAAGGGCGTATGCGTTTTTTCCTGAATGTATTCAGGAAAAAACGCATACGCCCTTTTTGGCCAACCAAGCAACCTGGAAAGGCAAATCAGCGCTACAAAGAAGTCTCGCTTCCCATCGGTCAAAAGGGCCATGCTGAAAAAAGTGTCAAAACCAGAAATGCAGGACAGGCCATGGAGAAATGGGAGCCGTGCTACACTGATGGGCGGGATGTAAATTGCCAACAGCCACTCTGGAGAAGTGTACGGTGTGTCCTGAAACATCTAAAAAACACAGCTTAGAGAGCATAGGGCACTTCCACGCATGGGGGGATAAAGTGGGAAAATTGAAAATCAGCAAGACACAAGCACCCCAAAGTTTAGGGCTGCTCTGTTGACAAGGACCTCCACTTCATTCTACCTTAAATATCCCAGGAAAGCGAAAAATGGATCAAAAAGTTGTGGTCCTTATGTACAATGGAATATCACTCAGCCATGAAATCAATGTCATAAGGCTAGTAGCAGCATGATGAGTGGATTTAGGTAAGACGATTCTAAGTGAAATAAGTCACACAGAAAAGGACACTTCTCATAAGGTGTCACTTATAGAGGGAATGTAAAAACCGTTACACTTGAACTGAATTACAAAACAGAACAGAGTCACACATGCAGAAAACACACTATGGCTGCTTAACGGGAAAGGTGAGGTGGGGTGATACATAAAACAAGAGTTTCAAATTAGCTCAGATACCGTTCCATAAACCCAATATGTAACAGACAAGACCTACTCCTTGCTCAGAGAACTGGACTCAACACGCCCGATTCACCGCACAAGAATATATCTGACTAGTAATAATCTTAAAACCTATGTATTGATATCTCTCTGTTAGTGTGTCAAGTGGGTGTAAAGCGGCATAAACACAGCCGTGAAAAGCAGCTAAACCCCATTATAAAAATAAATTACTTTTAAAAACCCATGAAAAAAAGACAGGGAAAGAGAGAGAAATTCTTACACAATTCGTTCAGGGGCTGTGATGCAACCTGGATTGACCATATCTAGACCCACAGCTGGATGAGACATAAGGGTGGACACTCTTGGGGCTGAGAGGTTTGGTGAGGTTGGGTGAGCAAACGCAGACCCTTTAAAGTAATAGTGCGTGCTACCCATCGCATGGGTCCCAAATCTCCAGGTTCAAGGGCATCTTCCTACATCGAAAACATGCATGAGAAACCCAGAAGATGGTACACCGTGTGATGGGGAAAGGTTTCTAAAACGCACCTGATTTCTCATCTCCTTGTGCTCGGGTTCGCCATTCCAGCCACTTTACTAGCAATCTCCCTACTTGGAGCATCAGCACCTTTAACCTCCTGTTCCGTACAGGTTGCAATTTGTCCTGAGGATGAACGGGAAGACGGGGAACCAATGAGAGACTAGCTCTTGGTGTTGGGACAGGCAGAGGTCACTCTATTTTCCCATCAGGAAGAAGAATTAACCACAGGCTCAGCCTGCGCCCTGGAACCAGAACAGGGCCTGAAGCCATCCTGCGCTTTTGCGGCCAGCTCCCAAAAAAGCGACTTGTAAAATGGAGCTTCAGGGCACTGCAATTCACAAACCTGCAGAGTTATAAATGATAACTCTCGTCCACAAATATATTGAGGGAAGGCAAAGAAGAGGATTTGAAATCAAGGCAGAATTGCAGGAAACAGATTTCAGGAGGTAGATTCGAATCGCCTTTAAAGCACATGAAAAGCGGCAAAACGTTGACAATGATGCCCTTGGCCAAAAAGGGCGTATGCGTTTTTTCCTGAATATATTCAGGAAAAAACGCATACGCCCTTTTTGGCCAACCAAGCAACCTGGAAAGGCAAATCAGCGCTACAAAGAAGTCTGGCTTCCCATCGGTCAAAAGGGCCATGCTGAAAAAAGTGTCAAAACCAGAAATGCAGGACAGGCCATGGAGAAATGGGAGCCTTGCTACACTGATGGGCGGGATGTAAATTGCCAACAGCCACTCTGGAGAAGTGTACGGTGTGTCCTGAAACATCTAAAAAACACAGCTTAGAGAGCATAGGGCACTTCCACGCATGGGGGGATAAAGTGGGAAAATTGAAAATCAGCAAGACACAAGCACCCCAAAGTTTAGGGCTGCTCTGTTGACAAGGACCTCCACTTCATTCCACGTTAAATATCCCAGGAAAGCGAAAAATGGATCAAAATTTGTGGTCCTTATGTACAATGGAATATCACTCAGCCATGAAATCAATGTCATAAGGCTAGTAGCAGCATGATGAGTGGATTTAGGTAAGACGATTCTAAGTGAAATAAGTCACACAGAAAAGGACACTTCTCATAAGGTGTCACTTATAGGGGGAATGTAAAAACCGTTACACTTGAACTGAGTTACAAAACAGAACAGAGTCACACATGCAGAAAACACACTATGGCTGCTTAACGGGAAAGCAAGGTGGGGTGATACATAAAGCAAGAGTTTCAAATTAGCTCAGATACCGTTCCATAAACCCAATATGTAATAGACAAGACCTACTCCTTGCTCAGAGAACTGGACTCAACACGCCCGATTCACCGCACAAGAATATATCTGACTAGTAATAATCTTAAAACCTATGTATTGATATCTCTCTGTTAGTGTGTCTAGTGGGTGTAAAGCAGCATAAACACAGCCGTGAAAAGCAGCTAAACCCCATTATAAAAATAAATTTCTTTTAAAAACCCATGAAACAAAGACAGTGAAAGAGAGAGAAATTCTTACACAATTCGTTCAGGGGCTGTGATGCAACCTGGATTGACCATATCTAGACCCACAGCTGGATGAGACATAAGGGTGGACACTCTTGGGGCTGAGAGGTTTGGTGAGGTTGGGTGAGCAAACGCAGACCCTTTAAAGTAATACTGCGTGCTACCCATCGCATGGGTCCCAAATCTCCAGGTTCAAGGGCATCTTCCTACATCGAAAACATGCATGAGAAACCAAGAAGATGGTACACCGTGTGATGGGGAAAGGTTTCTAAAATGCACCTCATTTCTCATCTCCTTGTGCTCGGGTTCGCCATTCCAGCCACTTTAGTAGCAATCTCCCTACTTGGAGCATCAGCACCTTTAACCTCCTGTTCCGTACAGGTTGCAATTTGTCCTGAGGATGAACGGGAAGATGGGGAACCAATGAGAGATTAGCTCTTGGTGTTGGGACAGGCACAGGTCACTCTATTTTCCCATCAGGAAGAAGAATTAACCACAGGCTCAGCCTGCCCCCCGGAACCAGAACAGGGCCTGAAGCCATCCTGCGCTTTTGCGGCCACCTCCCAAAAAAGCGAGTTGTAAAATGGAGCTTCAGGGCACTGCAATTCACAATCCTACAGAGTTATAAATGATAACTCTCGTCCACAAATATATTGAGGGAAGGCAAAGACGAGGAATTGAAATCAAGGCAGAATTGCAGGAAACAGATTTCAGGAGGTAGATTCGAATCGCCTTTAAAGCACATGAAAAGCGCCAAAACGTTGACAATGATGCCCTTGGCCAAAAAGGGCGTATGCGTTGTTTCCTGAATATATTCAGGAAAAAACGCATACGCCCTTTTTGGCCAACCAAGCAACCTGGAAAGGCAAATCAGCGCTACAAAGAAGTCTCGCTTCCCATCAGTCAAAAGGGCCATGCTGAAAAAAGTGTCAAAACCAGAAATGCAGGACAGGCCATGGAGAAATGGGAGCCTTGCTACACTGATGGGCGGGATGTAAATTGCCAACAGCCACTCTGGAGAAGTGTACGGTGTGTCCTGAAACATCTAAAAAACACAGCTTAGAGAGCATAGGGCACTTCCACGCATGGGGGTATAAAGTGGGAAAATTAAAAATCAGAAAGACACAAGCACCCCAAAGTTTAGGGCTGCTGTGTTGACAAGGACCTCCACTTCATTCTACCTTAAATATCCCAGGAAAGCGAAAAATGGATCAAAAAGTTGTGGTCCTTATGTACAATGGAATATCACTCAGCCATGAAATCAATGTCATAAGGCTAGTAGCAGCATGATGAGTGGATTTAGGTAAGACGATTCTAAGTGAAATAAGTCACACAGAAAAGGACACTTCTCATAAGGTGTCACTTATAGAGGGAATGTAAAAACCGTTACACTTGAACTGAATTACAAAACAGAACAGAGTCACACATGCAGAAAACACACTATGGCTGCTTAACGGGAAAGGTGAGGTGGGGTGATACATAAAACAAGAGTTTCAAATTAGCTCAGATACCGTTCCATAAACCCAATATGTAACAGACAAGACCTACTCCTTGCTCAGAGAACTGGACTCAACACGCCCGATTCACCGCACAAGAATATATCTGACTAGTAATAATCTTAAAACCTATGTATTGATATCTCTCTGTTAGTGTGTCAAGTGGGTGTAAAGCGGCATAAACACAGCCGTGAAAAGCAGCTAAACCCCATTATAAAAATAAATTACTTTTAAAAACCCATGAAAAAAAGACAGGGAAAGAGAGAGAAATTCTTACACAATTCGTTCAGGGGCTGTGATGCAACCTGGATTGACCATATCTAGACCCACAGCTGGATGAGACATAAGGGTGGACACTCTTGGGGCTGAGAGGTTTGGTGAGGTTGGGTGAGCAAACGCAGACCCTTTAAAGTAATAGTGCGTGCTACCCATCGCATGGGTCCCAAATCTCCAGGTTCAAGGGCATCTTCCTACATCGAAAACATGCATGAGAAACCCAGAAGATGGTACACCGTGTGATGGGGAAAGGTTTCTAAAACGCACCTGATTTCTCATCTCCTTGTGCTCGGGTTCGCCATTCCAGCCACTTTACTAGCAATCTCCCTACTTGGAGCATCAGCACCTTTAACCTCCTGTTCCGTACAGGTTGCAATTTGTCCTGAGGATGAACGGGAAGACGGGGAACCAATGAGAGACTAGCTCTTGGTGTTGGGACAGGCAGAGGTCACTCTATTTTCCCATCAGGAAGAAGAATTAACCACAGGCTCAGCCTGCGCCCTGGAACCAGAACAGGGCCTGAAGCCATCCTGCGCTTTTGCGGCCAGCTCCCAAAAAAGCGACTTGTAAAATGGAGCTTCAGGGCACTGCAATTCACAAACCTGCAGAGTTATAAATGATAACTCTCGTCCACAAATATATTGAGGGAAGGCAAAGAAGAGGATTTGAAATCAAGGCAGAATTGCAGGAAACAGATTTCAGGAGGTAGATTCGAATCGCCTTTAAAGCACATGAAAAGCGGCAAAACGTTGACAATGATGCCCTTGGCCAAAAAGGGCGTATGCGTTTTTTCCTGAATATATTCAGGAAAAAACGCATACGCCCTTTTTGGCCAACCAAGCAACCTGGAAAGGCAAATCAGCGCTACAAAGAAGTCTGGCTTCCCATCGGTCAAAAGGGCCATGCTGAAAAAAGTGTCAAAACCAGAAATGCAGGACAGGCCATGGAGAAATGGGAGCCTTGCTACACTGATGGGCGGGATGTAAATTGCCAACAGCCACTCTGGAGAAGTGTACGGTGTGTCCTGAAACATCTAAAAAACACAGCTTAGAGAGCATAGGGCACTTCCACGCATGGGGGGATAAAGTGGGAAAATTGAAAATCAGCAAGACACAAGCACCCCAAAGTTTAGGGCTGCTCTGTTGACAAGGACCTCCACTTCATTCCACGTTAAATATCCCAGGAAAGCGAAAAATGGATCAAAATTTGTGGTCCTTATGTACAATGGAATATCACTCAGCCATGAAATCAATGTCATAAGGCTAGTAGCAGCATGATGAGTGGATTTAGGTAAGACGATTCTAAGTGAAATAAGTCACACAGAAAAGGACACTTCTCATAAGGTGTCACTTATAGGGGGAATGTAAAAACCGTTACACTTGAACTGAGTTACAAAACAGAACAGAGTCACACATGCAGAAAACACACTATGGCTGCTTAACGGGAAAGCAAGGTGGGGTGATACATAAAGCAAGAGTTTCAAATTAGCTCAGATACCGTTCCATAAACCCAATATGTAATAGACAAGACCTACTCCTTGCTCAGAGAACTGGACTCAACACGCCCGATTCACCGCACAAGAATATATCTGACTAGTAATAATCTTAAAACCTATGTATTGATATCTCTCTGTTAGTGTGTCTAGTGGGTGTAAAGCAGCATAAACACAGCCGTGAAAAGCAGCTAAACCCCATTATAAAAATAAATTTCTTTTAAAAACCCATGAAACAAAGACAGTGAAAGAGAGAGAAATTCTTACACAATTCGTTCAGGGGCTGTGATGCAACCTGGATTGACCATATCTAGACCCACAGCTGGATGAGACATAAGGGTGGACACTCTTGGGGCTGAGAGGTTTGGTGAGGTTGGGTGAGCAAACGCAGACCCTTTAAAGTAATACTGCGTGCTACCCATCGCATGGGTCCCAAATCTCCAGGTTCAAGGGCATCTTCCTACATCGAAAACATGCATGAGAAACCAAGAAGATGGTACACCGTGTGATGGGGAAAGGTTTCTAAAATGCACCTCATTTCTCATCTCCTTGTGCTCGGGTTCGCCATTCCAGCCACTTTAGTAGCAATCTCCCTACTTGGAGCATCAGCACCTTTAACCTCCTGTTCCGTACAGGTTGCAATTTGTCCTGAGGATGAACGGGAAGACGGGGAACCAATGAGAGATTAGCTCTTGGTGTTGGGACAGGCACAGGTCACTCTATTTTCCCATCAGGAAGAAGAATTAACCACAGGCTCAGCCTGCCCCCCGGAACCAGAACAGGGCCTGAAGCCATCCTGCGCTTTTGCGGCCACCTCCCAAAAAAGCGAGTTGTAAAATGGAGCTTCAGGGCACTGCAATTCACAATCCTACAGAGTTATAAATGATAACTCTCGTCCACAAATATATTGAGGGAAGGCAAAGACGAGGAATTGAAATCAAGGCAGAATTGCAGGAAACAGATTTCAGGAGGTAGATTCGAATCGCCTTTAAAGCACATGAAAAGCGCCAAAACGTTGACAATGATGCCCTTGGCCAAAAAGGGCGTATGCGTTGTTTCCTGAATATATTCAGGAAAAAACGCATACGCCCTTTTTGGCCAACCAAGCAACCTGGAAAGGCAAATCAGCGCTACAAAGAAGTCTCGCTTCCCATCAGTCAAAAGGGCCATGCTGAAAAAAGTGTCAAAACCAGAAATGCAGGACAGGCCATGGAGAAATGGGAGCCTTGCTACACTGATGGGCGGGATGTAAATTGCCAACAGCCACTCTGGAGAAGTGTACGGTGTGTCCTGAAACATCTAAAAAACACAGCTTAGAGAGCATAGGGCACTTCCACGCATGGGGGTATAAAGTGGGAAAATTAAAAATCAGAAAGACACAAGCACCCCAAAGTTTAGGGCTGCTGTGTTGACAAGGACCTCCACTTCATTCCACCTTAAATATCCCAGGAAAGCGAAAAATGGATAAAAAATTTGAGGTCCTTATGTACAATGGCATACCACTCAGCCATGAAATCAATGTCATAAGGCTAGTAGCAGCATGATGAGTGGATTTAGGTACGACGATTCTAAGTGAAATAAGTCACACAGAAAAGGACACTTCTCATAAGGTGTCACTTATAGAGGGAATGTAAAAACCGTTACACTTGAACTGAATTACAAAACAGAACAGAGCCACACATGCAGAAAACACACTATGGCTGCTTAACGGGAAAGCGAGGTTGGGTGATACATAAAGCAAGAGTTTCAAATTAGCTCAGATACCGTTCCATAAACCCAATATGTAATAGACAAGACCTACTCCTTGCTCAGAGAACTGGACTCAACACGCCCGATTCACCGCACAAGAATATATCTGACTAGTAATAATCTTAAAACCTATGTATTGATATCTCTCTGTTAGTGTGTCTAGTGGGTGTAAAGCAGCATAAACACAGCCGTGAAAAGCAGCTAAACCCCATTATAAAAATAAATTTCTTTTAAAAACCCATGAAACAAAGACAGTGAAAGAGAGAGAAATTCTTACACAATTCGTTCAGGGGCTGTGATGCAACCTGGATTGACCATATCTAGACCCACAGCTGGATGAGACATAAGGGTGGATACTCTTGGGGCTGAGAGGTTTGGTGAGGTTGGGTGAGCAAACGCAGAACCTTTAAAGTAATACTGCGTGCTACCCATCGCATGGGTCCCAAATCTCCAGGTTCAAGGGCATCTTCCTACATCGAAAACATGCATGAGAAACCAAGAAGATGGTACACCGTGTGTTGGGGAAAGGTTTCTAAAATGCACCTCATTTCTCATCTCCTTGTGCTCGGGTTCGCCATTCCAGCCACTTTAGTAGCAATCTCCCTACTTGGAGCATCAGCATCTTTAACCTCCTGTTCCGTACAGGTTGCAATTTGTCCTGAGGATGAACGGGAAGACGGGGAACCAATGAGAGACTAGCTCTTGGTGTTGGGAGAGGCACAGGTCACTCTATTTTCCCATCAGGAAGAAGAATTAACCACAGGCTCAGCCTGCCCCCCGGAACCAGAACAGGGCCTGAAGCCATCCTGTGCTTTTGCGGCCACCTCCCAAAAAAGCGAGTTGTAAAATGGAGCTTCAGGGCACTGCAATTCACAATCCTACAGAGTTATAAATGATAACTCTCGTCCACAAATATATTGAGGGAAGGCAAAGACGAGGAATTGAAATCAAGGCAGAATTGCAGGAAACAGATTTCAGGAGGTAGATTCGAATCGCCTTTAAAGCACATGAAAAGCGCCAAAACGTTGACAATGATGCCCTTGGCCAAAAAGGGCGTATGCGTTTTTTCCTGAATATATTCAGGAAAAAACGCATACGCCCTTTTTGGCCAACCAAGCAACCTGGAAAGGCAAATCAGCGCTACAAAGAAGTCTCGCTTCCCATCGGTCAAAAGGGCCATGCTGAAAAAAGTGTCAAAACCAGAAATGCAGGACAGGCCATGGAGAAATGGGAGCCTTGCTACACTGATGGGCGGGATGTAAATTGCCAACAGCCACTCTGGAGAAGTGTACGGTGTGTCCTGAAACATCTAAAAAACACAGCTTAGAGAGCATAGGGCACTTCCACGCATGGGGGTATAAAGTGGGAAAATTAAAAATCAGCAAGACACAAGCACCCCAAAGTTTAGGGATGCTCTGTTGACAAGGACCTCCACTTCATTCCACCTTAAATATCCCAGGAAAGCGAAAAATGGATAAAAAATTTGAGGTCCTTATGTACAATGGCATACCACTCAGCCATGAAATCAATGTCATAAGGCTAGTAGCAGCATGATGAGTGGATTTAGGTACGACGATTCTAAGTGAAATAAGTCACACAGAAAAGGACACTTCTCATAAGGTGTCACTTATAGAGGGAATGTAAAAACCGTTACACTTGAACTGAATTACAAAACAGAACAGAGTCACACATGCAGAAAACACACTATGGCTGCTTAACGGGAAAGGTGAGGTGGGGTGATACATAAAACAAGAGTTTCAAATTAGCTCAGATACCGTTCCATAAACCCAATATGTAACAGACAAGACCTACTCCTTGCTCAGAGAACTGGACTCAACACGCCCGATTCACCGCACAAGAATATATCTGACTAGTAATAATCTTAAAACCTATGTATTGATATCTCTCTGTTAGTGTGTCAAGTGGGTGTAAAGCGGCATAAACACAGCCGTGAAAAGCAGCTAAACCCCATTATAAAAATAAATTACTTTTAAAAACCCATGAAAAAAAGACAGGGAAAGAGAGAGAAATTCTTACACAATTCGTTCATGGGCTGTGATGCAACCTGGATTGACCATATCTAGACCCACAGCTGGATGAGACATAAGGGTGGACACTCTTGGGGCTGAGAGGTTTGGTGAGGTTGGGTGAGCAAACGCAGACCCTTTAAAGTAATAGTGCGTGCTACCCATCGCATGGGTCCCAAATCTCCAGGTTCAAGGGCATCTTCCTACATCGAAAACATGCATGAGAAACCCAGAAGATGTTACACCGTGTGATGGGGAAAGGTTTCTAAAACGCACCTCATTTCTCATCTCCTTGTGCTCGGGTTCGCCATTCCAGCCACTTGACTAGCAATCTTCCTACTTGGAGCATCAGCACCTTTAACCTCCTGTTCCGTACAGGTTGCAATTTGTCCTGAGGATGAACGGGAAGACGGGGAACCAATGAGAGACTAGCTCTTGGTGTTGGGACAGGCACAGGTCACTCTATTTTCCCATCAGGAAGAAGAATTAACCACAGGCTCAGCCTGCCCCCCGGAACCAGAACAGGGCCTGAAGCCATCCTGCGCTTTTGTGGCCAGCTCCCAAAAAAGCGACTTTTAAAATGGAGCTTCAGGGCACTTCAATTCCCAAACCTGCAGAGTTATAAATGATAACTCTCGTCCACAAATATATTGAGGGAAGGCAAAGAAGAGGATTTGAAATCAAGGCAGAATTGCAGGAAACAGATTTCAGGAGGTAGATTCGAATTGCCTTTAAAGCACATGAAAAGCGGCAAAACGTTGACAATGATGCCCTTGGCCAAAAAGGGCGTATGCGTTTTTTCCTGAATATATTCAGGAAAAAACGCATACGCCCTTTTTGGCCAACCAAGCAACCTGGAAAGGCAAATCAGCGCTACAAAGAAGTCTCGCTTCCCATCGGTCAAAAGGGCCATGCTGAAAAAAGTGTCAAAACCAGAAATGCAGGACAGGCAATGGAGAAATGGGAGCCTTGTTACACTGATGGGCGGGATGTAAATTGCCAACAGCCACTCTGGAGAAGTGTACGGTGTGTCCTGAAACATCTAAAAAACACAGCTTAGAGAGCATAGGGCACTTCCACGCATGGGGGGATAAAGTGGGAAAATTGAAAATCAGCAAGACACAAGCACCCCAAAGTTTAGGGCTGCTCTGTTGACAAGGACCTCCACTTCATTCCACCTTAAATATCCCAGGAAAGCGAAAAATGGATAAAAAAGTTGTGGTCCTTATGTACAATGGAATATCACTCAGCCATGAAATCAATGTCATAAGGCTAGTAGCAGCATGATGAGTGGATTTAGGTAAGACGATTCTAAGTGAAATAAGTCACACAGAAAAGGACACTTCTCATAAGGTGTCACTTATAGAGGGAATGTAAAAACCGTTACACTTGAACTGAATTACAAAACAGAACAGAGTCACACATGCAGAAAACATACTATGGCTGCTTAACGGGAAAGGTGAGGTGGGGTGATACATAAAACAAGAGTTTCAAATTAGCTCAGATACCGTTCCATAAACCCAATATGTAATAGACAAGACCTACTCCTTGCTCAGAGAACTGGACTCAACACGCCCGATTCACCGCACAAGAATATATCTGACTAGTAATAATCTTAAAACCTATGTATTGATATCTCTCTGTTAGTGTGTCAAGTGGGTGTAAAGCGGCATAAACACAGCCGTGAAAAGCAGCTAAACCCCATTATAAAAATAAATTACTTTTAAAAACCCATGAAACAAAGACAGGGAAAGAGAGAGAAATTCTTACACAATTCGTTCAGGGGCTGTGATGCAACCTGGATTGACCATATCTAGACCCACAGCTGGATGAGACATAAGGGTGGACACTCTTGGGGCTGAGAGGTTTGGTGAGGTTGGGTGAGCAAACCCAGACCCTTTAAAGTAATACTGCGTGCTACCCATCGCATGGGTCCCAAATCTCCAGGTTCAAGGGCATCTTCCTACATCGAAAACATGCATGAGAAACCCAGAAGATGGTACACCGTGTGATGGGGAAAGGTTTCTAAAACGCACCTCATTTCTCATCTCCTTGTGCTCGGGTTCGCCATTCCAGCCACTTTACTAGCAATCTCCCTACTTGGAGGATCAGCACCTTTAACCTCCTGTTCCGTACAGGTTGCAATTTGTCCTGAGGATGAACGGGAAGACGGGGAACCAATGAGAGACTAGCTCTTGGTGTTGGGACAGGCACAGGTCACTCTATTTTCCCATCAGGAAGAAGAATTAACCACAGGCTCAGCCTGCCCCCGGAACCAGAACAGGGCCTGAAGCCATCCTGCGCTTTTGCGGCCAGCTCTCAAAAAAGCGACTTGTAAAATGGAGCTTCAGGGCACTGCAATTCACAAACCTGCAGAGTTATAAATGATAACTCTCGTCCACAAATATATTGAGGGAAGGCAAAGAAGAGGATTTGAAATCAAGGCAGAATTGCAGGAAACAGATTTCAGGAGGTAGATTCGAATCGCCTTTAAAGCACATGAAAACCAGCAAAACGTTGACAATGATGCCCTTGGCCAAAAAGGGCGTATGCGTTTTTTCCTGAATATATTCAGGAAAAAACGCATACGCCCTTTTTGGCCAACCAAGCTACCTGGAAAGGCAAATCAGCACTACAAAGAAGTCTCGCTTCCCATTGGTCAAAAGGGCCATGCTGAAAAAAGTGTCAAAACCAGAAATGCAGGACAGGCCATGGAGAAATGGGAGCCTTGCTACACTGATGGGCGGGATGTAAATTTCCAACAGCCACTCTGGAGAAGTGTACGGTGTGTCCTGAAACATCTAAAAAACACAGCTTAGAGAGCATAGGGCACTTCCACGCATGGGGGGATAAAGTGGGAAAATTGAAAATCAACAAGACACAAGCACCCCAAAGTTTAGGGCTGCTCTGTTGACAAGGACCTCCACTTCATTCCACCTTAAACATCCCAGGAAAGCGAAAAATGGATCAAAAAGTTGTGGTCCTTATGTACAATGGAATATCACTCAGCCATGAAAACAATGTCATAAGGCTAGTAGCAGCATGATGAGTGGATTTAGGTAAGACGATTCTAAGTGAAATAAGTCACACAGAAAAGGACACTTCTCATAAGGTGTCACTTATAGGGGGAATGTAAAAACCGTTACACTTGAACTGAGTTACAAAACAGAACAGAGTCACACATGCAGAAAACACACTATGGCTGCTTAACGGGAAAGCAAGGTGGGGTGATACATAAAGCAAGAGTTTCAAATTAGCTCAGATACCGTTCCATAAACCCAATATGTAATAGACAAGACCTACTCCTTGCTCAGAGAACTGGACTCAACACGCCCGATTCACCGCACAAGAATATATCTGACTAGTAATAATCTTAAAACCTATGTATTGATATCTCTCTGTTAGTGTGTCTAGTGGGTGTAAAGCAGCATAAACACAGCCGTGAAAAGCAGCTAAACCCCATTATAAAAATAAATTTCTTTTAAAAACCCATGAAACAAAGACAGTGAAAGAGAGAGAAATTCTTACACAATTCGTTCAGGGGCTGTGATGCAACCTGGATTGACCATATCTAGACCCACAGCTGGATGAGACATAAGGGTGGACACTCTTGGGGCTGAGAGGTTTGGTGAGGTTGGGTGAGCAAACGCAGACCCTTTAAAGTAATACTGCGTGCTACCCATCGCATGGGTCCCAAATCTCCAGGTTCAAGGGCATCTTCCTACATCGAAAACATGCATGAGAAACCAAGAAGATGGTACACCGTGTGATGGGGAAAGGTTTCTAAAATGCACCTCATTTCTCATCTCCTTGTGCTCGGGTTCGCCATTCCAGCCACTTTAGTAGCAATCTCCCTACTTGGAGCATCAGCACCTTTAACCTCCTGTTCCGTACAGGTTGCAATTTGTCCTGAGGATGAACGGGAAGACGGGGAACCAATGAGAGATTAGCTCTTGGTGTTGGGACAGGCACAGGTCACTCTATTTTCCCATCAGGAAGAAGAATTAACCACAGGCTCAGCCTGCCCCCCGGAACCAGAACAGGGCCTGAAGCCATCCTGCGCTTTTGCGGCCACCTCCCAAAAAAGCGAGTTGTAAAATGGAGCTTCAGGGCACTGCAATTCACAATCCTACAGAGTTATAAATGATAACTCTCGTCCACAAATATATTGAGGGAAGGCAAAGACGAGGAATTGAAATCAAGGCAGAATTGCAGGAAACAGATTTCAGGAGGTAGATTCGAATCGCCTTTAAAGCACATGAAAAGCGCCAAAACGTTGACAATGATGCCCTTGGCCAAAAAGGGCGTATGCGTTGTTTCCTGAATATATTCAGGAAAAAACGCATACGCCCTTTTTGGCCAACCAAGCTACCTGGAAAGGCAAATCAGCACTACAAAGAAGTCTCGCTTCCCATTGGTCAAAAGGGCCATGCTGAAAAAAGTGTCAAAACCAGAAATGCAGGACAGGCCATGGAGAAATGGGAGCCTTGCTACACTGATGGGCGGGATGTAAATTTCCAACAGCCACTCTGGAGAAGTGTACGGTGTGTCCTGAAACATCTAAAAAACACAGCTTAGAGAGCATAGGGCACTTCCACGCATGGGGGGATAAAGTGGGAAAATTGAAAATCAACAAGACACAAGCACCCCAAAGTTTAGGGCTGCTCTGTTGACAAGGACCTCCACTTCATTCCACCTTAAACATCCCAGGAAAGCGAAAAATGGATCAAAAAGTTGTGGTCCTTATGTACAATGGAATATCACTCAGCCATGAAAACAATGTCATAAGGCTAGTAGCAGCATGATGAGTGGATTTAGGTAAGACGATTCTAAGTGAAATAAGTCACACAGAAAAGGACACTTCTCATAAGGTGTCACTTATAGGGGGAATGTAAAAACCGTTACACTTGAACTGAGTTACAAAACAGAACAGAGTCACACATGCAGAAAACACACTATGGCTGCTTAACGGGAAAGCAAGGTGGGGTGATACATAAAGCAAGAGTTTCAAATTAGCTCAGATACCGTTCCATAAACCCAATATGTAATAGACAAGACCTACTCCTTGCTCAGAGAACTGGACTCAACACGCCCGATTCACCGCACAAGAATATATCTGACTAGTAATAATCTTAAAACCTATGTATTGATATCTCTCTGTTAGTGTGTCTAGTGGGTGTAAAGCAGCATAAACACAGCCGTGAAAAGCAGCTAAACCCCATTATAAAAATAAATTTCTTTTAAAAACCCATGAAACAAAGACAGTGAAAGAGAGAGAAATTCTTACACAATTCGTTCAGGGGCTGTGATGCAACCTGGATTGACCATATCTAGACCCACAGCTGGATGAGACATAAGGGTGGACACTCTTGGGGCTGAGAGGTTTGGTGAGGTTGGGTGAGCAAACGCAGACCCTTTAAAGTAATACTGCGTGCTACCCATCGCATGGGTCCCAAATCTCCAGGTTCAAGGGCATCTTCCTACATCGAAAACATGCATGAGAAACCAAGAAGATGGTACACCGTGTGATGGGGAAAGGTTTCTAAAATGCACCTCATTTCTCATCTCCTTGTGCTCGGGTTCGCCATTCCAGCCACTTTAGTAGCAATCTCCCTACTTGGAGCATCAGCACCTTTAACCTCCTGTTCCGTACAGGTTGCAATTTGTCCTGAGGATGAACGGGAAGACGGGGAACCAATGAGAGATTAGCTCTTGGTGTTGGGACAGGCACAGGTCACTCTATTTTCCCATCAGGAAGAAGAATTAACCACAGGCTCAGCCTGCCCCCCGGAACCAGAACAGGGCCTGAAGCCATCCTGCGCTTTTGCGGCCACCTCCCAAAAAAGCGAGTTGTAAAATGGAGCTTCAGGGCACTGCAATTCACAATCCTACAGAGTTATAAATGATAACTCTCGTCCACAAATATATTGAGGGAAGGCAAAGACGAGGAATTGAAATCAAGGCAGAATTGCAGGAAACAGATTTCAGGAGGTAGATTCGAATCGCCTTTAAAGCACATGAAAAGCGCCAAAACGTTGACAATGATGCCCTTGGCCAAAAAGGGCGTATGCGTTGTTTCCTGAATATATTCAGGAAAAAACGCATACGCCCTTTTTGGCCAACCAAGCAACCTGGAAAGGCAAATCAGCGCTACAAAGAAGTCTCGCTTCCCATCAGTCAAAAGGGCCATGCTGAAAAAAGTGTCAAAACCAGAAATGCAGGACAGGCCATGGAGAAATGGGAGCCTTGCTACACTGATGGGCGGGATGTAAATTGCCAACAGCCACTCTGGAGAAGTGTACGGTGTGTCCTGAAACATCTAAAAAACACAGCTTAGAGAGCATAGGGCACTTCCACGCATGGGGGTATAAAGTGGGAAAATTAAAAATCAGAAAGACACAAGCACCCCAAAGTTTAGGGCTGCTGTGTTGACAAGGACCTCCACTTCATTCCACCTTAAATATCCCAGGAAAGCGAAAAATGGATAAAAAATTTGAGGTCCTTATGTACAATGGCATACCACTCAGCCATGAAATCAATGTCATAAGGCTAGTAGCAGCATGATGAGTGGATTTAGGTACGACGATTCTAAGTGAAATAAGTCACACAGAAAAGGACACTTCTCATAAGGTGTCACTTATAGAGGGAATGTAAAAACCGTTACACTTGAACTGAATTACAAAACAGAACAGAGCCACACATGCAGAAAACACACTATGGCTGCTTAACGGGAAAGCGAGGTTGGGTGATACATAAAGCAAGAGTTTCAAATTAGCTCAGATACCGTTCCATAAACCCAATATGTAATAGACAAGACCTACTCCTTGCTCAGAGAACTGGACTCAACACGCCCGATTCACCGCACAAGAATATATCTGACTAGTAATAATCTTAAAACCTATGTATTGATATCTCTCTGTTAGTGTGTCTAGTGGGTGTAAAGCAGCATAAACACAGCCGTGAAAAGCAGCTAAACCCCATTATAAAAATAAATTTCTTTTAAAAACCCATGAAACAAAGACAGTGAAAGAGAGAGAAATTCTTACACAATTCGTTCAGGGGCTGTGATGCAACCTGGATTGACCATATCTAGACCCACAGCTGGATGAGACATAAGGGTGGATACTCTTGGGGCTGAGAGGTTTGGTGAGGTTGGGTGAGCAAACGCAGAACCTTTAAAGTAATACTGCGTGCTACCCATCGCATGGGGCCCAAATCTCCAGGTTCAAGGGCATCTTCCTACATCGAAAACATGCATGAGAAACCAAGAAGATGGTACACCGTGTGTTGGGGAAAGGTTTCTAAAATGCACCTCATTTCTCATCTCCTTGTGCTCGGGTTCGCCATTCCAGCCACTTTAGTAGCAATCTCCCTACTTGGAGCATCAGCATCTTTAACCTCCTGTTCCGTACAGGTTGCAATTTGTCCTGAGGATGAACGGGAAGACGGGGAACCAATGAGAGACTAGCTCTTGGTGTTGGGAGAGGCACAGGTCACTCTATTTTCCCATCAGGAAGAAGAATTAACCACAGGCTCAGCCTGCCCCCCGGAACCAGAACAGGGCCTGAAGCCATCCTGTGCTTTTGCGGCCACCTCCCAAAAAAGCGAGTTGTAAAATGGAGCTTCAGGGCACTGCAATTCACAATCCTACAGAGTTATAAATGATAACTCTCGTCCACAAATATATTGAGGGAAGGCAAAGACGAGGAATTGAAATCAAGGCAGAATTGCAGGAAACAGATTTCAGGAGGTACATTCGAATCGCCTTTAAAGCACATGAAAAGCGCCAAAACGTTGACAATGATGCCCTTGGCCAAAAAGGGCGTATGCGTTTTTTCCTGAATATATTCAGGAAAAAACGCATACGCCCTTTTTGGCCAACCAAGCAACCTGGAAAGGCAAATCAGCGCTACAAAGAAGTCTCGCTTCCCATCGGTCAAAAGGGCCATGCTGAAAAAAGTGTCAAAACCAGAAATGCAGGACAGGCCATGGAGAAATGGGAGCCTTGCTACACTGATGGGCGGGATGTAAATTGCCAACAGCCACTCTGGAGAAGTGTACGGTGTGTCCTGAAACATCTAAAAAACACAGCTTAGAGAGCATAGGGCACTTCCACGCATGGGGGTATAAAGTGGGAAAATTAAAAATCAGCAAGACACAAGCACCCCAAAGTTTAGGGATGCTCTGTTGACAAGGACCTCCACTTCATTCCACCTTAAATATCCCAGGAAAGCGAAAAATGGATAAAAAATTTGAGGTCCTTATGTACAATGGCATACCACTCAGCCATGAAATCAATGTCATAAGGCTAGTAGCAGCATGATGAGTGGATTTAGGTACGACGATTCTAAGTGAAATAAGTCACACAGAAAAGGACACTTCTCATAAGGTGTCACTTATAGAGGGAATGTAAAAACCGTTACACTTGAACTGAATTACAAAACAGAACAGAGTCACACATGCAGAAAACACACTATGGCTGCTTAACGGGAAAGGTGAGGTGGGGTGATACATAAAACAAGAGTTTCAAATTAGCTCAGATACCGTTCCATAAACCCAATATGTAACAGACAAGACCTACTCCTTGCTCAGAGAACTGGACTCAACACGCCCGATTCACCGCACAAGAATATATCTGACTAGTAATAATCTTAAAACCTATGTATTGATATCTCTCTGTTAGTGTGTCAAGTGGGTGTAAAGCGGCATAAACACAGCCGTGAAAAGCAGCTAAACCCCATTATAAAAATAAATTACTTTTAAAAACCCATGAAAAAAAGACAGGGAAAGAGAGAGAAATTCTTACACAATTCGTTCATGGGCTGTGATGCAACCTGGATTGACCATATCTAGACCCACAGCTGGATGAGACATAAGGGTGGACACTCTTGGGGCTGAGAGGTTTGGTGAGGTTGGGTGAGCAAACGCAGACCCTTTAAAGTAATAGTGCGTGCTACCCATCGCATGGGTCCCAAATCTCCAGGTTCAAGGGCATCTTCCTACATCGAAAACATGCATGAGAAACCCAGAAGATGTTACACCGTGTGATGGGGAAAGGTTTCTAAAACGCACCTCATTTCTCATCTCCTTGTGCTCGGGTTCGCCATTCCAGCCACTTGACTAGCAATCTTCCTACTTGGAGCATCAGCACCTTTAACCTCCTGTTCCGTACAGGTTGCAATTTGTCCTGAGGATGAACGGGAAGACGGGGAACCAATGAGAGACTAGCTCTTGGTGTTGGGACAGGCACAGGTCACTCTATTTTCCCATCAGGAAGAAGAATTAACCACAGGCTCAGCCTGCCCCCCGGAACCAGAACAGGGCCTGAAGCCATCCTGCGCTTTTGTGGCCAGCTCCCAAAAAAGCGACTTTTAAAATGGAGCTTCAGGGCACTTCAATTCACAAACCTGCAGAGTTATAAATGATAACTCTCGTCCACAAATATATTGAGGGAAGGCAAAGAAGAGGATTTGAAATCAAGGCAGAATTGCAGGAAACAGATTTCAGGAGGTAGATTCGAATTGCCTTTAAAGCACATGAAAAGCGGCAAAACGTTGACAATGATGCCCTTGGCCAAAAAGGGCGTATGCGTTTTTTCCTGAATATATTCAGGAAAAAACGCATACGCCCTTTTTGGCCAACCAAGCAACCTGGAAAGGCAAATCAGCGCTACAAAGAAGTCTCGCTTCCCATCGGTCAAAAGGGCCATGCTGAAAAAAGTGTCAAAACCAGAAATGCAGGACAGGCAATGGAGAAATGGGAGCCTTGTTACACTGATGGGCGGGATGTAAATTGCCAACAGCCACTCTGGAGAAGTGTACGGTGTGTCCTGAAACATCTAAAAAACACAGCTTAGAGAGCATAGGGCACTTCCACGCATGGGGGGATAAAGTGGGAAAATTGAAAATCAGCAAGACACAAGCACCCCAAAGTTTAGGGCTGCTCTGTTGACAAGGACCTCCACTTCATTCCACCTTAAATATCCCAGGAAAGCGAAAAATGGATAAAAAAGTTGTGGTCCTTATGTACAATGGAATATCACTCAGCCATGAAATCAATGTCATAAGGCTAGTAGCAGCATGATGAGTGGATTTAGGTAAGACGATTCTAAGTGAAATAAGTCACACAGAAAAGGACACTTCTCATAAGGTGTCACTTATAGAGGGAATGTAAAAACCGTTACACTTGAACTGAATTACAAAACAGAACAGAGTCACACATGCAGAAAACATACTATGGCTGCTTAACGGGAAAGGTGAGGTGGGGTGATACATAAAACAAGAGTTTCAAATTAGCTCAGATACCGTTCCATAAACCCAATATGTAATAGACAAGACCTACTCCTTGCTCAGAGAACTGGACTCAACACGCCCGATTCACCGCACAAGAATATATCTGACTAGTAATAATCTTAAAACCTATGTATTGATATCTCTCTGTTAGTGTGTCAAGTGGGTGTAAAGCGGCATAAACACAGCCGTGAAAAGCAGCTAAACCCCATTATAAAAATAAATTACTTTTAAAAACCCATGAAACAAAGACATGGAAAGAGAGAGAAATTCTTACACAATTCGTTCAGGGGCTGTGATGCAACCTGGATTGACCATATCTAGACCCACAGCTGGATGAGACATAAGGGTGGACACTCTTGGGGCTGAGAGGTTTGGTGAGGTTGGGTGAGCAAACCCAGACCCTTTAAAGTAATACTGCGTGCTACCCATCGCATGGGTCCCAAATCTCCAGGTTCAAGGGCATCTTCCTACATCGAAAACATGCATGAGAAACCCAGAAGATGGTACACCGTGTGATGGGGAAAGGTTTCTAAAACGCACCTCATTTCTCATCTCCTTGTGCTCGGGTTCGCCATTCCAGCCACTTTACTAGCAATCTCCCTACTTGGAGCATCAGCACCTTTAACCTCCTGTTCCGTACAGGTTGCAATTTGTCCTGAGGATGAACGGGAAGACGGGGAACCAATGAGAGACTAGCTCTTGGTGTTGGGACAGGCACAGGTCACTCTATTTTCCCATCAGGAAGAAGAATTAACCACAGGCTCAGCCTGCCCCCGGAACCAGAACAGGGCCTGAAGCCATCCTGCGCTTTTGCGGCCAGCTCTCAAAAAAGCGACTTGTAAAATGGAGCTTCAGGGCACTGCAATTCACAAACCTGCAGAGTTATAAATGATAACTCTCGTCCACAAATATATTGAGGGAAGGCAAAGAAGAGGATTTGAAATCAAGGCAGAATTGCAGGAAACAGATTTCAGGAGGTAGATTCGAATCGCCTTTAAAGCACATGAAAACCAGCAAAACGTTGACAATGATGCCCTTGGCCAAAAAGGGCGTATGCGTTTTTTCCTGAATATATTCAGGAAAAAACGCATACGCCCTTTTTGGCCAACCAAGCTACCTGGAAAGGCAAATCAGCACTACAAAGAAGTCTCGCTTCCCATTGGTCAAAAGGGCCATGCTGAAAAAAGTGTCAAAACCAGAAATGCAGGACAGGCCATGGAGAAATGGGAGCCTTGCTACACTGATGGGCGGGATGTAAATTTCCAACAGCCACTCTGGAGAAGTGTACGGTGTGTCCTGAAACATCTAAAAAACACAGCTTAGAGAGCATAGGGCACTTCCACGCATGGGGGGATAAAGTGGGAAAATTGAAAATCAACAAGACACAAGCACCCCAAAGTTTAGGGCTGCTCTGTTGACAAGGACCTCCACTTCATTCCACCTTAAACATCCCAGGAAAGCGAAAAATGGATCAAAAAGTTGTGGTCCTTATGTACAATGGAATATCACTCAGCCATGAAATCAATGTCATAAGGCTAGTAGCAGCATGATGAGTGGATTTAGGTAAGACGATTCTAAGTGAAATAAGTCACACAGAAAAGGACACTTCTCATAAGGTGTCACTTATAGAGGGAATGTAAAAACCGTTACACTTGAACTGAATTACAAAACAGAACAGAGTCACACATGCAGAAAACACACTATGGCTGCTTAACGGGAAAGGTGAGGTGGGGTGATACATAAAACAAGAGTTTCAAATTAGCTCACATACCGTTCCATAAACCCAATATGTAATAGACAAGACCTACTCCTTGCTCAGAGAACTGGACTCAACACGCCCGATTCACCGCACAAGAATATATCTGACTAGTAATAATCTTAAAACCTATGTATTGATATCTCTCTGTTAGTGTGTCAAGTGGGTGTAAAGCGGCATAAACACAGCCCTGAAAAGCAGCTAAACCCCATTATAAAAATAAATTACTTTTAAAAACCCATGAAACAAAGACAGGGAAAGAGAGAGAAATTCTTACACAATTCGTTCAGGGGCTGTGATGCAACCTGGATTGACCATATCTAGACCCACAGCTGGATGAGACATAAGGGTGGACACTCTTGGGGCTGAGAGGTTTGGTGAGGTTGGGTGAGCAAACGCAGACCCTTTAAAGTAATAGTGCGTGCTACCCATCGCATGGGTCCCAAATCTCCAGGTTCAAGGGCATCTTATTACATCGAAAACATGCATGAGAAACCCAGAAGATGGTACACCGTGTGATGGGGAAAGGTTTCTAAAACGCACCTCATTTCTCATCTCCTTGTGCTCGGGTTCGCCATTCCAGCCACTTTACTAGCAATCTCCCTACTTGGAGCATCAGCACCTTTAACCTCCTGTTCCGTACAGGTTGCAATTTGTCCTGAGGATGAACGGGAAGACGGGGAACCAATGAGAGACTAGCTCTTGGTGTTGGGACAGGCAGAGGTCACTCTATTTTCCCATCAGGAAGAAGAATTAACCACAGGCTCAGCCTGCCCCCTGGAACCAGAACAGGGCCTGAAGCCATCCTGCGCTTTTGCGGCCAGCTCCCAAAAAAGCGACTTGTAAAATGGAGCTTCAGGGCACTGCAATTCACAAACCTGCAGAGTTATAAATGATAACTCTCGTCCACAAATATACTGAGGGAAGGCAAAGAAGAGGATTTGAAATCAAGGCAGAATTGCAGGAAACAGATTTCAGGAGGTAGATTCGAATCGCCTTTAAAGCACATGAAAAGCGGCAAAACGTTGACAATGATGCCCTTGGCCAAAAAGGGCGTATGCGTTTTTTCCTGAATATATTCAGGAAAAAACGCATACGCCCTTTTTGGCCAACCAAGCAACCTGGAAAGGCAAATCAGCGCTACAAAGAAGTCTCGCTTCCCATCGGTCAAAAGGGCCATGCTGAAAAAAGTGTCAAAACCAGAAATGCAGGACAGGCCATGGAGAAATGGGAGCCTTGCTACACTGATGGGCGGGATGTAAATTGCCAACAGCCACTCTGGAGAAGTGTACGGTGTGTCCTGAAACATCTAAAAAACACAGCTTAGAGAGCATAGGGCACTTCCACGCATGGGGGGATAAAGTGGGAAAATTGAAAATCAGCAAGACACAAGCACCCCAAAGTTTAGGGCTGCTCTGTTGACAAGGACCTCCACTTCATTCTACCTTAAATATCCCAGGAAAGCGAAAAATGGATCAAAAAGTTGTGGTCCTTATGTACAATGGAATATCACTCAGCCATGAAATCAATGTCATAAGGCTAGTAGCAGCATGATGAGTGGATTTAGGTAAGACGATTCTAAGTGAAATAAGTCACACAGAAAAGGACACTTCTCATAAGGTGTCACTTATAGAGGGAATGTAAAAACCGTTACACTTGAACTGAATTACAAAACAGAACAGAGTCACACATGCAGAAAACACACTATGGCTGCTTAACGGGAAAGGTGAGGTGGGGTGATACATAAAACAAGAGTTTCAAATTAGCTCAGATACCGTTCCATAAACCCAATATGTAACAGACAAGACCTACTCCTTGCTCAGAGAACTGGACTCAACACGCCCGATTCACCGCACAAGAATATATCTGACTAGTAATAATCTTAAAACCTATGTATTGATATCTCTCTGTTAGTGTGTCAAGTGGGTGTAAAGCGGCATAAACACAGCCATGAAAAGCAGCTAAACCCCATTATAAAAATAAATTACTTTTAAAAACCCATGAAAAAAAGACAGGGAAAGAGAGAGAAATTCTTACACAATTCGTTCAGGGGCTGTGATGCAACCTGGATTGACCATATCTAGACCCACAGCTGGATGAGACATAAGGGTGGACACTCTTGGGGCTGAGAGGTTTGGTGAGGTTGGGTGAGCAAACGCAGACCCTTTAAAGTAATAGTGCGTGCTACCCATCGCATGGGTCCCAAATCTCCAGGTTCAAGGGCATCTTCCTACATCGAAAACATGCATGAGAAACCCAGAAGATGGTACACCGTGTGATGGGGAAAGGTTTCTAAAACGCACCTCATTTCTCATCTCCTTGTGCTCGGGTTCGCCATTCCAGCCACTTTACTAGCAATCTCCCTACTTGGAGCATCAGCACCTTTAACCTCCTGTTCCGTACAGGTTGCAATTTGTCCTGAGGATGAACGGGAAGACGGGGAACCAATGAGAGACTAGCTCTTGGTGTTGGGACAGGCAGAGGTCACTCTATTTTCCCATCAGGAAGAAGAATTAACCACAGGCTCAGCCTGCGCCCTGGAACCAGAACAGGGCCTGAAGCCATCCTGCGCTTTTGCGGCCAGCTCCCAAAAAAGCGACTTGTAAAATGGAGCTTCAGGGCACTGCAATTCACAAACCTGCAGAGTTATAAATGATAACTCTCGTCCACAAATATATTGAGGGAAGGCAAAGAAGAGGATTTGAAATCAAGGCAGAATTGCAGGAAACAGATTTCAGGAGGTAGATTCGAATCGCCTTTAAAGCACATGAAAAGCGGCAAAACGTTGACAATGATGCCCTTGGCCAAAAAGGGCGTATGCGTTTTTTCCTGAATATATTCAGGAAAAAACGCATACGCCCTTTTTGGCCAACCAAGCAACCTGGAAAGGCAAATCAGCGCTACAAAGAAGTCTGGCTTCCCATCGGTCAAAAGGGCCATGCTGAAAAAAGTGTCAAAACCAGAAATGCAGGACAGGCCATGGAGAAATGGGAGCCTTGCTACACTGATGGGCGGGATGTAAATTGCCAACAGCCACTCTGGAGAAGTGTACGGTGTGTCCTGAAACATCTAAAAAACACAGCTTAGAGAGCATAGGGCACTTCCACGCATGGGGGGATAAAGTGGGAAAATTGAAAATCAGCAAGACACAAGCACCCCAAAGTTTAGGGCTGCTCTGTTGACAAGGACCTCCACTTCATTCCACCTTAAATATCCCAGGAAAGCGAAAAATGGATCAAAATTTGTGGTCCTTATGTACAATGGAATATCACTCAGCCATGAAATCAATGTCATAAGGCTAGTAGCAGCATGATGAGTGGATTTAGGTAAGACGATTCTAAGTGAAATAAGTCACACAGAAAAGGACACTTCTCATAAGGTGTCACTTATAGAGGGAATGTAAAAACCGTTACACTTGAACTGAATTACAAAACAGAACAGAGTCACACATGCAGAAAACACACTATGGCTGCTTAACGGGAAAGGTGAGGTGGGGTGATACATAAAACAAGAGTTTCAAATTAGCTCAGATACCGTTCCATAAACCCAATATGTAACAGACAAGACCTACTCCTTGCTCAGAGAACTGGACTCAACACGCCCGATTCACCGCACAAGAATATATCTGACTAGTAATAATCTTAAAACCTATGTATTGATATCTCTCTGTTAGTGTGTCAAGTGGGTGTAAAGCGGCATAAACACAGCCGTGAAAAGCAGCTAAACCCCATTATAAAAATAAATTACTTTTAAAAACCCATGAAAAAAAGACAGGGAAAGAGAGAGAAATTCTTACACAATTCGTTCAGGGGCTGTGATGCAACCTGGATTGACCATATCTAGACCCACAGCTGGATGAGACATAAGGGTGGACACTCTTGGGGCTGAGAGGTTTGGTGAGGTTGGGTGAGCAAACGCAGACCCTTTAAAGTAATAGTGCGTGCTACCCATCGCATGGGTCCCAAATCTCCAGGTTCAAGGGCATCTTCCTACATCGAAAATATGCATGAGAAACCCAGAAGATGGTACACCGTGTGATGGGGAAAGGTTTCTAAAACGCACCTCATTTCTCATCTCCTTGTGCTCGGGTTCGCCATTCCAGCCACTTTACTAGCAATCTCCCTACTTGGAGCATCAGCACCTTTAACCTCCTGTTCCGTACAGGTTGCAATTTGTCCTGAGGATGAACGGGAAGACGGGGAACCAATGAGAGACTAGCTCTTGGTGTTGGGACAGGCAGAGGTCACTCTATTTTCCCATCAGGAAGAAGAATTAACCACAGGCTCAGCCTGCCCCCTGGAACCAGAACAGGGCCTGAAGCCATCCTGCGCTTTTGCGGCCAGCTCCCAAAAAAGCGACTTGTAAAATGGAGCTTCAGGGCACTGCAATTCACAAACCTGCAGAGTTATAAATGATAACTCTCGTCCACAAATATATTGAGGGAAGGCAAAGAAGAGGATTTGAAATCAAGGCAGAATTGCAGGAAACAGATTTCAGGAGGTAGATTCGAATCGCCTTTAAAGCACATGAAAACCGGCAAAACGTTGACAATGATGCCCTTGGCCAAAAAGGGCGTATGCGTTTTTTCCTGAATATATTCAGGAAAAAACGCATACGCCCTTTTTGGCCAACCAAGCAACCTGGAAAGGCAAATCAGCGCTACAAAGAAGTCTCGCTTCCCATCGGTCAAAAGGGCCATGCTGAAAAAAGTGTCAAAACCAGAAATGCAGGACAGGCCATGGAGAAATGGGAGCCTTGCTACACTGATGGGCGGGATGTAAATTGCCAACAGCCACTCTGGAGAAGTGTACGGTGTGTCCTGAAACATCTAAAAAACACAGCTTAGAGAGCATAGGGCACTTCCACGCATGGGGGGATAACGTGGGAAAATTGAAAATCAGCAAGACACAAGCACCCCAAAGTTTAGGGCTGCTCTGTTGACAAGGACCTCCACTTCATTCTACCTTAAATATCCCAGGAAAGCGAAAAATGGATCAAAAAGTTGTGGTCCTTATGTACAATGGAATATCACTCAGCCATGAAATCAATGTCATAAGGCTAGTAGCAGCATGATGAGTGGATTTAGGTAAGACGATTCTAAGTGAAATAAGTCACACAGAAAAGGACACTTCTCATAAGGTGTCACTTATAGAGGGAATGTAAAAACCGTTACACTTGAACTGAATTACAAAACAGAACAGAGTCACACATGCAGAAAACACACTATGGCTGCTTAACGGGAAAGGTGAGGTGGGGTGATACATAAAACAAGAGTTTCAAATTAGCTCAGATACCGTTCCATAAACCCAATATGTAACAGACAAGACCTACTCCTTGCTCAGAGAACTGGACTCAACACGCCCGATTCACCGCACAAGAATATATCTGACTAGTAATAATCTTAAAACCTATGTATTGATATCTCTCTGTTAGTGTGTCAAGTGGGTGTAAAGCGGCATAAACACAGCCGTGAAAAGCAGCTAAACCCCATTATAAAAATAAATTACTTTTAAAAACCCATGAAAAAAAGACAGGGAAAGAGAGAGAAATTCTTACACAATTCGTTCAGGGGCTGTGATGCAACCTGGATTGACCATATCTAGACCCACAGCTGGATGAGACATAAGGGTGGACACTCTTGGGGCTGAGAGGTTTGGTGAGGTTGGGTGAGCAAACGCAGACCCTTTAAAGTAATAGTGCGTGCTACCCATCGCATGGGTCCCAAATCTCCAGGTTCAAGGGCATCTTCCTACATCGAAAACATGCATGAGAAACCCAGAAGATGGTACACCGTGTGATGGGGAAAGGTTTCTAAAACGCACCTCATTTCTCATCTCCTTGTGCTCGGGTTCGCCATTCCAGCCACTTTACTAGCAATCTCCCTACTTGGAGCATCAGCACCTTTAACCTCCTGTTCCGTACAGGTTGCAATTTGTCCTGAGGATGAACGGGAAGACGGGGAACCAATGAGAGACTAGCTCTTGGTGTTGGGACAGGCAGAGGTCACTCTATTTTCCCATCAGGAAGAAGAATTAACCACAGGCTCAGCCTGCCCCCTGGAACCAGAACAGGGCCTGAAGCCATCCTGCGCTTTTGCGGCCAGCTCCCAAAAAAGCGACTTGTAAAATGGAGCTTCAGGGCACTGCAATTCACAAACCTGCAGAGTTATAAATGATAACTCTCGTCCACAAATATACTGAGGGAAGGCAAAGAAGAGGATTTGAAATCAAGGCAGAATTGCAGGAAACAGATTTCAGGAGGTAGATTCGAATCGCCTTTAAAGCACATGAAAAGCGGCAAAACGTTGACAATGATGCCCTTGGCCAAAAAGGGCGTATGCGTTTTTTCCTGAATATATTCAGGAAAAAACGCATACGCCCTTTTTGGCCAACCAAGCAACCTGGAAAGGCAAATCAGCGCTACAAAGAAGTCTCGCTTCCCATCGGTCAAAAGGGCCATGCTGAAAAAAGTGTCAAAACCAGAAATGCAGGACAGGCCATGGAGAAATGGGAGCCTTGCTACACTGATGGGCGGGATGTAAATTGCCAACAGCCACTCTGGAGAAGTGTACGGTGTGTCCTGAAACATCTAAAAAACACAGCTTAGAGAGCATAGGGCACTTCCACGCATGGGGGGATAAAGTGGGAAAATTGAAAATCAGCAAGACACAAGCACCCCAAAGTTTAGGGCTGCTCTGTTGACAAGGACCTCCACTTCATTCTACCTTAAATATCCCAGGAAAGCGAAAAATGGATAAAAAAGTTGTGGTCCTTATGTACAATGGAATATCACTCAGCCATGAAATCAATGTCATAAGGCTAGTAGCAGCATGATGAGTGGATTTAGGTAAGACGATTCTAAGTGAAATAAGTCACACAGAAAAGGACACTTCTCATAAGGTGTCACTTATAGAGGGAATGTAAAAACCGTTACACTTGAACTGAATTACAAAACAGAACAGAGTCACACATGCAGAAAACACACTATGGCTGCTTAACGGGAAAGGTGAGGTGGGGTGATACATAAAACAAGAGTTTCAAATTAGCTCAGATACCGTTCCATAAACCCAATATGTAACAGACAAGACCTACTCCTTGCTCAGAGAACTGGACTCAACACGCCCGATTCACCGCACAAGAATATATCTGACTAGTAATAATCTTAAAACCTATGTATTGATATCTCTCTGTTAGTGTGTCAAGTGGGTGTAAAGCAGCATAAACACAGCCGTGAAAAGCAGCTAAACCCCATTATAAAAATAAATTACTTTTAAAAACCCATGAAAAAAAGACAGGGAAAGAGAGAGAAATTCTTACACAATTCGTTCAGGGGCTGTGATGCAACCTGGATTGACCATATCTAGACCCACAGCTGGATGAGACATAAGGGTGGACACTCTTGGGGCTGAGAGGTTTGGTGAGGTTGGGTGAGCAAACGCAGACCCTTTAAAGTAATAGTGCGTGCTACCCATCGCATGGGTCCCAAATCTCCAGGTTCAAGGGCATCTTCCTACATCGAAAACATGCATGAGAAACCCAGAAGATGGTACACCGTGTGATGGGGAAAGGTTTCTAAAACGCACCTCATTTCTCATCTCCTTGTGCTCGGGTTCGCCATTCCAGCCACTTTACTAGCAATCTCCCTACTTGGAGCATCAGCACCTTTAACCTCCTGTTCCGTACAGGTTGCAATTTGTCCTGAGGATGAACGGGAAGACGGGGAACCAATGAGAGACTAGCTCTTGGTGTTGGGACAGGCAGAGGTCACTCTATTTTCCCATCAGGAAGAAGAATTAACCACAGGCTCAGCCTGCCCCCCGGAACCAGAACAGGGCCTGAAGCCATCCTGCGCTTTTGCGGCCAGCTCCCAAAAAAGCGACTTGTAAAATGGAGCTTCAGGGCACTGCAATTCACAAACCTGCAGAGTTATAAATGATAACTCTCGTCCACAAATATATTGAGGGAAGGCAAAGAAGAGGATTTGAAATCAAGGCAGAATTGCAGGAAACAGATTTCAGGAGGTAGATTCGAATCGCCTTTAAAGCACATGAAAAGCGGCAAAACGTTGACAATGATGCCCTTGGCCAAAAAGGGCGTATGCGTTTTTTCCTGAATATATTCAGGAAAAAACGCATACGCCCTTTTTGGCCAACCAAGCAACCTGGAAAGGCAAATCAGCGCTACAAAGAAGTCTCGCTTCCCATCGGTCAAAAGGGCCATGCTGAAAAAAGTGTCAAAACCAGAAATGCAGGACAGGCCATGGAGAAATGGGAGCCTTGCTACACTGATGGGCGGGATGTAAATTGCCAACAGCCACTCTGGAGAAGTGTACGGTGTGTCCTGAAACATCTAAAAAACACAGCTTAGAGAGCATAGGGCACTTTCACGCATGGGGGGATAACGTGGGAAAATTGAAAATCAGCAAGACACAAGCACCCCAAAGTTTAGGGCTGCTCTGTTGACAAGGACCTCCACTTCATTCTACCTTAAATATCCCAGGAAAGCGAAAAATGGATCAAAAAGTTGTGGTCCTTATGTACAATGGAATATCACTCAGCCATGAAATCAATGTCATAAGGCTAGTAGCAGCATGATGAGTGGATTTAGGTAAGACGATTCTAAGTGAAATAAGTCACACAGAAAAGGACACTTCTCATAAGGTGTCACTTATAGAGGGAATGTAAAAACCGTTACACTTGAACTGAATTACAAAACAGAACAGAGTCACACATGCAGAAAACACACTATGGCTGCTTAACGGGAAAGGTGAGGTGGGGTGATACATAAAACAAGAGTTTCAAATTAGCTCAGATACCGTTCCATAAACCCAATATGTAACAGACAAGACCTACTCCTTGCTCAGAGAACTGGACTCAACACGCCCGATTCACCGCACAAGAATATATCTGACTAGTAATAATCTTAAAACCTATGTATTGATATCTCTCTGTTAGTGTGTCAAGTGGGTGTAAAGCGGATTAAACACAGCCGTGAAAAGCAGCTAAACCCCATTATAAAAATAAATTACTTTTAAAAACCCATGAAAAAAAGACAGGGAAAGAGAGAGAAATTCTTACACAATTCGTTCAGGGGCTGTGATGCAACCTGGATTGACCATATCTAGACCCACAGCTGGATGAGACATAAGGGTGGACACTCTTGGGGCTGAGAGGTTTGGTGAGGTTGGGTGAGCAAACGCAGACCCTTTAAAGTAATAGTGCGTGCTACCCATCGCATGGGTCCCAAATCTCCAGGTTCAAGGGCATCTTCCTACATCGAAAACATGCATGAGAAACCCAGAAGATGGTACACCGTGTGATGGGGAAAGGTTTCTAAAACGCACCTCATTTCTCATCTCCTTGTGCTCGGGTTCGCCATTCCAGCCACTTTACTAGCAATCTCCCTACTTGGAGCATCAGCACCTTTAACCTCCTGTTCCGTACAGGTTGCAATTTGTCCTGAGGATGAACGGGAAGACGGGGAACCAATGAGAGACTAGCTCTTGGTGTTGGGACAGGCAGAGGTCACTCTATTTTCCCATCAGGAAGAAGAATTAACCACAGGCTCAGCCTGCCCCCCGGAACCAGAACAGGGCCTGAAGCCATCCTGCGCTTTTGCGGCCAGCTCCCAAAAAAGCGACTTGTAAAATGGAGCTTCAGGGCACTGCAATTCACAAACCTGCAGAGTTATAAATGATAACTCTCGTCCACAAATATATTGAGGGAAGGCAAAGAAGAGGATTTGAAATCAAGGCAGAATTGCAGGAAACAGATTTCAGGAGGTAGATTCGAATCGCCTTTAAAGCACATGAAAAGCGGCAAAACGTTGACAATGATGCCCTTGGCCAAAAAGGGCGTATGCGTTTTTTCCTGAATATATTCAGGAAAAAACGCATACGCCCTTTTTGGCCAACCAAGCAACCTGGAAAGGCAAATCAGCGCTACAAAGAAGTCTCGCTTCCCATCGGTCAAAAGGGCCATGCTGAAAAAAGTGTCAAAACCAGAAATGCAGGACAGGCCATGGAGAAATGGGAGCCTTGCTACACTGATGGGCGGGATGTAAATTGCCAACAGCCACTCTGGAGAAGTGTACGGTGTGTCCTGAAACATCTAAAAAACACAGCTTAGAGAGCATAGGGCACTTCCACGCATGGGGGGATAACGTGGGAAAATTGAAAATCAGCAAGACACAAGCACCCCAAAGTTTAGGGCTGCTCTGTTGACAAGGACCTCCACTTCATTCTACCTTAAATATCCCAGGAAAGCGAAAAATGGATAAAAAAGTTGTGGTCCTTATGTACAATGGAATATCACTCAGCCATGAAATCAATGTCATAAGGCTAGTAGCAGCATGATGAGTGGATTTAGGTAAGACGATTCTAAGTGAAAAAAGTCACACAGAAAAGGACACTTCTCATAAGGTGTCACTTATAGAGGGAATGTAAAAACCGTTACACTTGAACTGAATTACAAAACAGAACAGAGTCATACATGCAGAAAACACACTATGGCTGCTTAACGGGAAAGGTGAGGTGGGGTGATACATAAAACAAGAGTTTCAAATTAGCTCAGATACCGTTCCATATACCCAATATGTAATAGACAAGACCTACTCCTTGCTCAGAGAACTGGACTCAACACGCCCGATTCACCGCACAAGAATATATCTGACTAGTAATAATCTTAAAACCTATGTATTGATATCTCTCTGTTAGTGTGTCAAGTGGGTGTAAAGCAGCATAAACACAGCCCTGAAAAGCAGCTAAACCCCATTATAAAAATAAATTACTTTTAAAAACCCATGAAACAAAGACAGTGAAAGAGAGAGAAATTCTTACACAATTCGTTCAGGGGCTGTGATGCAACCTGGATTGACCATATCTAGACCCACAGCTGGATGAGACATAAGGGTGGACACTCTTGGGGCTGAGAGGTTTGGTGAGGTTGGGTGAGCAAACGCAGACCCTTTAAAGTAATACTGCGTGCTACCCATCGCATGGGTCCCAAATCTCCAGGTTCAAGGGCATCTTCCTACATCGAAAACATGCATGAGAAACCAAGAAGATGGTACACCGTGTGATGGGGAAAGGTTTCTAAAATGCACCTCATTTCTCATCTCCTTGTGCTCGGGTTCGCCATTCCAGCCACTTTAGTAGCAATCTCCCTACTTGGAGCATCAGCACCTTTAACCTCCTGTTCCGTACAGGTTGCAATTTGTCCTGAGGATGAACGGGAAGACGGGGAACCAATGAGAGATTAGCTCTTGGTGTTGGGACAGGCACAGGTCACTCTATTTTCCCATCAGGAAGAAGAATTAACCACAGGCTCAGCCTGCCCCCCGGAACCAGAACAGGGCCTGAAGCCATCCTGCGCTTTTGCGGCCACCTCCCAAAAAAGCGAGTTGTAAAATAGAGCTTCAGGGCACTGCAATTCACAATCCTACAGAGTTATAAATGATAACTCTCGTCCACAAATATATTGAGGGAAGGCAAAGACGAGGAATTGAAATCAAGGCAGAATTGCAGGAAACAGATTTCAGGAGGTAGATTCGAATCGCCTTTAAAACACATGAAAAGCGCCAAAACGTTGACAATGATGCCCTTGGCCAAAAAGGGCGTATGCGTTGTTTCCTGAATATATTCAGGAAAAAACGCATACGCCCTTTTTGGCCAACCAAGCAACCTGGAAAGGCAAATCAGCGCTACAAAGAAGTCTCGCTTCCCATCAGTCAAAAGGGCCATGCTGAAAAAAGTGTCAAAACCAGAAATGCAGGACAGGCCATGGAGAAATGGGAGCCTTGCTACACTGATGGGCGGGATGTAAATTGCCAACAGCCACTCTGGAGAAGTGTACGGTGTGTCCTGAAACATCTAAAAAACACAGCTTAGAGAGCATAGGGCACTTCCACGCATGGGGGTATAAAGTGGGAAAATTAAAAATCAGAAAGACACAAGCACCCCAAAGTTTAGGGCTGCTCTGTTGACAAGGACCTCCACTTCATTCCACCTTAAATATCCCAGGAAAGCGAAAAATGGATAAGAAATTTGAGGTCCTTATGTACAATGGCATACCACTCAGCCATGAAATCAATGTCATAAGGCTAGTAGCAGCATGATGAGTGGATTTAGGTACGACGATTCTAAGTGAAATAAGTCACACAGAAAAGGACACTTCTCATAAGGTGTCACTTATAGAGGGAATGTAAAAACCGTTACACTTGAACTGAGTTACAAAACAGAACAGAGTCACACATGCAGAAAACACACTATGGCTGCTTAACGGGAAAGCAAGGTGGGGTGATACATAAAGCAAGAGTTTCAAATTAGCTCAGATACCGTTCCATAAACCCAATATGTAATAGACAAGACCTACTCCTTGCTCAGAGAACTGGACTCAACACGCCCGATTCACCGCACAAGAATATATCTGACTAGTAATAATCTTAAAACCTATGTATTGATATCTCTCTGTTAGTGTGTCAAGTGGGTGTAAAGCGGATTAAACACAGCCGTGAAAAGCAGCTAAACCCCATTATAAAAATAAATTACTTTTAAAAACCCATGAAAAAAAGACAGGGAAAGAGAGAGAAATTCTTACACAATTCGTTCAGGGGCTGTGATGCAACCTGGATTGACCATATCTAGACCCACAGCTGGATGAGACATAAGGGTGGACACTCTTGGGGCTGAGAGGTTTGGTGAGGTTGGGTGAGCAAACGCAGACCCTTTAAAGTAATAGTGCGTGCTACCCATCGCATGGGTCCCAAATCTCCAGGTTCAAGGGCATCTTCCTACATCGAAAACATGCATGAGAAACCCAGAAGATGGTACACCGTGTGATGGGGAAAGGTTTCTAAAACGCACCTCATTTCTCATCTCCTTGTGCTCGGGTTCGCCATTCCAGCCACTTTACTAGCAATCTCCCTACTTGGAGCATCAGCACCTTTAACCTCCTGTTCCGTACAGGTTGCAATTTGTCCTGAGGATGAACGGGAAGACGGGGAACCAATGAGAGACTAGCTCTTGGTGTTGGGACAGGCAGAGGTCACTCTATTTTCCCATCAGGAAGAAGAATTAACCACAGGCTCAGCCTGCCCCCCGGAACCAGAACAGGGCCTGAAGCCATCCTGCGCTTTTGCGGCCAGCTCCCAAAAAAGCGACTTGTAAAATGGAGCTTCAGGGCACTGCAATTCACAAACCTGCAGAGTTATAAATGATAACTCTCGTCCACAAATATATTGAGGGAAGGCAAAGAAGAGGATTTGAAATCAAGGCAGAATTGCAGGAAACAGATTTCAGGAGGTAGATTCGAATCGCCTTTAAAGCACATGAAAAGCGGCAAAACGTTGACAATGATGCCCTTGGCCAAAAAGGGCGTATGCGTTTTTTCCTGAATATATTCAGGAAAAAACGCATACGCCCTTTTTGGCCAACCAAGCAACCTGGAAAGGCAAATCAGCGCTACAAAGAAGTCTCGCTTCCCATCGGTCAAAAGGGCCATGCTGAAAAAAGTGTCAAAACCAGAAATGCAGGACAGGCCATGGAGAAATGGGAGCCTTGCTACACTGATGGGCGGGATGTAAATTGCCAACAGCCACTCTGGAGAAGTGTACGGTGTGTCCTGAAACATCTAAAAAACACAGCTTAGAGAGCATAGGGCACTTCCACGCATGGGGGGATAACGTGGGAAAATTGAAAATCAGCAAGACACAAGCACCCCAAAGTTTAGGGCTGCTCTGTTGACAAGGACCTCCACTTCATTCTACCTTAAATATCCCAGGAAAGCGAAAAATGGATAAAAAAGTTGTGGTCCTTATGTACAATGGAATATCACTCAGCCATGAAATCAATGTCATAAGGCTAGTAGCAGCATGATGAGTGGATTTAGGTAAGACGATTCTAAGTGAAAAAAGTCACACAGAAAAGGACACTTCTCATAAGGTGTCACTTATAGAGGGAATGTAAAAACCGTTACACTTGAACTGAATTACAAAACAGAACAGAGTCATACATGCAGAAAACACACTATGGCTGCTTAACGGGAAAGGTGAGGTGGGGTGATACATAAAACAAGAGTTTCAAATTAGCTCAGATACCGTTCCATATACCCAATATGTAATAGACAAGACCTACTCCTTGCTCAGAGAACTGGACTCAACACGCCCGATTCACCGCACAAGAATATATCTGACTAGTAATAATCTTAAAACCTATGTATTGATATCTCTCTGTTAGTGTGTCAAGTGGGTGTAAAGCAGCATAAACACAGCCCTGAAAAGCAGCTAAACCCCATTATAAAAATAAATTACTTTTAAAAACCCATGAAACAAAGACAGTGAAAGAGAGAGAAATTCTTACACAATTCGTTCAGGGGCTGTGATGCAACCTGGATTGACCATATCTAGACCCACAGCTGGATGAGACATAAGGGTGGACACTCTTGGGGCTGAGAGGTTTGGTGAGGTTGGGTGAGCAAACGCAGACCCTTTAAAGTAATACTGCGTGCTACCCATCGCATGGGTCCCAAATCTCCAGGTTCAAGGGCATCTTCCTACATCGAAAACATGCATGAGAAACCAAGAAGATGGTACACCGTGTGATGGGGAAAGGTTTCTAAAATGCACCTCATTTCTCATCTCCTTGTGCTCGGGTTCGCCATTCCAGCCACTTTAGTAGCAATCTCCCTACTTGGAGCATCAGCACCTTTAACCTCCTGTTCCGTACAGGTTGCAATTTGTCCTGAGGATGAACGGGAAGACGGGGAACCAATGAGAGATTAGCTCTTGGTGTTGGGACAGGCACAGGTCACTCTATTTTCCCATCAGGAAGAAGAATTAACCACAGGCTCAGCCTGCCCCCCGGAACCAGAACAGGGCCTGAAGCCATCCTGCGCTTTTGCGGCCACCTCCCAAAAAAGCGAGTTGTAAAATAGAGCTTCAGGGCACTGCAATTCACAATCCTACAGAGTTATAAATGATAACTCTCGTCCACAAATATATTGAGGGAAGGCAAAGACGAGGAATTGAAATCAAGGCAGAATTGCAGGAAACAGATTTCAGGAGGTAGATTCGAATCGCCTTTAAAACACATGAAAAGCGCCAAAACGTTGACAATGATGCCCTTGGCCAAAAAGGGCGTATGCGTTGTTTCCTGAATATATTCAGGAAAAAACGCATACGCCCTTTTTGGCCAACCAAGCAACCTGGAAAGGCAAATCAGCGCTACAAAGAAGTCTCGCTTCCCATCAGTCAAAAGGGCCATGCTGAAAAAAGTGTCAAAACCAGAAATGCAGGACAGGCCATGGAGAAATGGGAGCCTTGCTACACTGATGGGCGGGATGTAAATTGCCAACAGCCACTCTGGAGAAGTGTACGGTGTGTCCTGAAACATCTAAAAAACACAGCTTAGAGAGCATAGGGCACTTCCACGCATGGGGGTATAAAGTGGGAAAATTAAAAATCAGAAAGACACAAGCACCCCAAAGTTTAGGGCTGCTCTGTTGACAAGGACCTCCACTTCATTCCACCTTAAATATCCCAGGAAAGCGAAAAATGGATAAGAAATTTGAGGTCCTTATGTACAATGGCATACCACTCAGCCATGAAATCAATGTCATAAGGCTAGTAGCAGCATGATGAGTGGATTTAGGTACGACGATTCTAAGTGAAATAAGTCACACAGAAAAGGACACTTCTCATAAGGTGTCACTTATAGAGGGAATGTAAAAACCGTTACACTTGAACTGAGTTACAAAACAGAACAGAGTCACACATGCAGAAAACACACTATGGCTGCTTAACGGGAAAGCAAGGTGGGGTGATACATAAAGCAAGAGTTTCAAATTAGCTCAGATACCGTTCCATAAACCCAATATGTAATAGACAAGACCTACTCCTTGCTCAGAGAACTGGACTCAACACGCCCGATTCACCGCACAAGAATATATCTGACTAGTAATAATCTTAAAACCTATGTATTGATATCTCTCTGTTAGTGTGTCTAGTGGGTGTAAAGCAGCATAAACACAGCCGTGAAAAGCAGCTAAACCCCATTATAAAAATAAATTTCTTTTAAAAACCCATGAAACAAAGACAGTGAAAGAGAGAGAAATTCTTACACAATTCGTTCAGGGGCTGTGATGCAACCTGGATTGACCATATCTAGACCCACAGCTGGATGAGACATAAGGGTGGACACTCTTGGGGCTGAGAGGTTTGGTGAGGTTGGGTGAGCAAACGCAGACCCTTTAAAGTAATACTGCGTGCTACCCATCGCATGGGTCCCAAATCTCCAGGTTCAAGGGCATCTTCCTACATCGAAAACATGCATGAGAAACCAAGAAGATGGTACACCGTGTGTTGGGGAAAGGTTTCTAAAATGCACCTCATTTCTCATCTCCTTGTGCTCGGGTTCGCCATTCCAGCCACTTTAGTAGCAATCTCCCTACTTGGAGCATCAGCATCTTTAACCTCCTGTTCCGTACAGGTTGCAATTTGTCCTGAGGATGAACGGGAAGACGGGGAACCAATGAGAGACTAGCTCTTGGTGTTGGGAGAGGCACAGGTCACTCTATTTTCCCATCAGGAAGAAGAATTAACCACAGGCTCAGCCTGCCCCCCGGAACCAGAACAGGGCCTGAAGCCATCCTGTGCTTTTGCGGCCACCTCCCAAAAAAGCGAGTTGTAAAATGGAGCTTCAGGGCACTGCAATTCACAATCCTACAGAGTTATAAATGATAACTCTCGTCCACAAATATATTGAGGGAAGGCAAAGACGAGGAATTGAAATCAAGGCAGAATTGCAGGAAACAGATTTCAGGAGGTAGATTCGAATCGCCTTTAAAGCACATGAAAAGCGCCAAAACGTTGACAATGATGCCCTTGGCCAAAAAGGGCGTATGCGTTTTTTCCTGAATATATTCAGGAAAAAACGCATACGCCCTTTTTGGCCAACCAAGCAACCTGGAAAGGCAAATCAGCGCTACAAAGAAGTCTCGCTTCCCATCGGTCAAAAGGGCCATGCTGAAAAAAGTGTCAAAACCAGAAATGCAGGACAGGCCATGGAGAAATGGGAGCCTTGCTACACTGATGGGCGGGATGTAAATTGCCAACAGCCACTCTGGAGAAGTGTACGGTGTGTCCTGAAACATCTAAAAAACACAGCTTAGAGAGCATAGGGCACTTCCACGCATGGGGGTATAAAGTGGGAAAATTAAAAATCAGCAAGACACAAGCACCCCAAAGTTTAGGGATGCTCTGTTGACAAGGACCTCCACTTCATTCCACCTTAAATATCCCAGGAAAGCGAAAAATGGATAAAAAATTTGAGGTCCTTATGTACAATGGCATACCACTCAGCCATGAAATCAATGTCATAAGGCTAGTAGCAGCATGATGAGTGGATTTAGGTACGACGATTCTAAGTGAAATAAGTCACACAGAAAAGGACACTTCTCATAAGGTGTCACTTATAGAGGGAATGTAAAAACCGTTACACTTGAACTGAATTACAAAACAGAACAGAGTCACACATGCAGAAAACACACTATGGCTGCTTAACGGGAAAGGTGAGGTGGGGTGATACATAAAACAAGAGTTTCAAATTAGCTCAGATACCGTTCCATAAACCCAATATGTAACAGACAAGACCTACTCCTTGCTCAGAGAACTGGACTCAACACGCCCGATTCACCGCACAAGAATATATCTGACTAGTAATAATCTTAAAACCTATGTATTGATATCTCTCTGTTAGTGTGTCAAGTGGGTGTAAAGCGGCATAAACACAGCCGTGAAAAGCAGCTAAACCCCATTATAAAAATAAATTACTTTTAAAAACCCATGAAAAAAAGACAGGGAAAGAGAGAGAAATTCTTACACAATTCGTTCATGGGCTGTGATGCAACCTGGATTTACCATATCTAGACCCACAGCTGGATGAGACATAAGGGTGGACACTCTTGGGGCTGAGAGGTTTGGTGAGGTTGGGTGAGCAAATGCAGACCCTTTAAAGTAATAGTGCGTGCTACCCATCGCATGGGTCCCAAATCTCCAGGTTCAAGGGCATCTTCCTACATCGAAAACATGCATGAGAAACCCAGAAGATGTTACACCGTGTGATGGGGAAAGGTTTCTAAAACGCACCTCATTTCTCATCTCCTTGTGCTCGGGTTCGCCATTCCAGCCACTTGACTAGCAATCTTCCTACTTGGAGCATCAGCACCTTTAACCTCCTGTTCCGTACAGGTTGCAATTTGTCCTGAGGATGAACGGGAAGACGGGGAACCAATGAGAGACTAGCTCTTGGTGTTGGGACAGGCACAGGTCACTCTATTTTCCCATCAGGAAGAAGAATTAACCACAGGCTCAGCCTGCCCCCCGGAACCAGAACAGGGCCTGAAGCCATCCTGCGCTTTTGTGGCCAGCTCCCAAAAAAGCGACTTTTAAAATGGAGCTTCAGGGCACTTCAATTCACAAACCTGCAGAGTTATAAATGATAACTCTCGTCCACAAATATATTGAGGGAAGGCAAAGAAGAGGATTTGAAATCAAGGCAGAATTGCAGGAAACAGATTTCAGGAGGTAGATTCGAATTGCCTTTAAAGCACATGAAAAGCGGCAAAACGTTGACAATGATGCCCTTGGCCAAAAAGGGCGTATGCGTTTTTTCCTGAATATATTCAGGAAAAAACGCATACGCCCTTTTTGGCCAACCAAGCAACCTGGAAAGGCAAATCAGCGCTACAAAGAAGTCTCGCTTCCCATCGGTCAAAAGGGCCATGCTGAAAAAAGTGTCAAAACCAGAAATGCAGGACAGGCAATGGAGAAATGGGAGCCTTGTTACACTGATGGGCGGGATGTAAATTGCCAACAGCCACTCTGGAGAAGTGTACGGTGTGTCCTGAAACATCTAAAAAACACAGCTTAGAGAGCATAGGGCACTTCCACGCATGGGGGGATAAAGTGGGAAAATTGAAAATCAGCAAGACACAAGCACCCCAAAGTTTAGGGCTGCTCTGTTGACAAGGACCTCCACTTCATTCCACCTTAAATATCCCAGGAAAGCGAAAAATGGATAAAAAAGTTGTGGTCCTTATGTACAATGGAATATCACTCAGCCATGAAATCAATGTCATAAGGCTAGTAGCAGCATGATGAGTGGATTTAGGTAAGACGATTCTAAGTGAAATAAGTCACACAGAAAAGGACACTTCTCATAAGGTGTCACTTATAGAGGGAATGTAAAAACCGTTACACTTGAACTGAATTACAAAACAGAACAGAGTCACACATGCAGAAAACATTCTATGGCTGCTTAACGGGAAAGGTGAGGTGGGGTGATACATAAAACAAGAGTTTCAAATTAGCTCAGATACCGTTCCATAAACCCAATATGTAATAGACAAGACCTACTCCTTGCTCAGAGAACTGGACTCAACACGCCCGATTCACCGCACAAGAATATATCTGACTAGTAATAATCTTAAAACCTATGTATTGATATCTCTCTGTTAGTGTGTCAAGTGGGTGTAAAGCGGCATAAACACAGCCGTGAAAAGCAGCTAAACCCCATTATAAAAATAAATTACTTTTAAAAACCCATGAAACAAAGACAGGGAAAGAGAGAGAAATTCTTACACAATTCGTTCAGGGGCTGTGATGCAACCTGGATTGACCATATCTAGACCCACAGCTGGATGAGACATAAGGGTGGACACTCTTGGGGCTGAGAGGTTTGGTGAGGTTGGGTGAGCAAACGCAGACCCTTTAAAGTAATAGTGCGTGCTACCCATCGCATGGGTCCCAAATCTCCAGGTTCAAGGGCATCTTCCTACATCGAAAACATGCATGAGAAACCCAGAAGATGGTACACCGTGTGATGGGGAAAGGTTTCTAAAACGCACCTCATTTCTCATCTCCTTGTGCTCGGGTTCGCCATTCCAGCCACTTTACTAGCAATCTCCCTACTTGGAGCATCAGCACCTTTAACCTCCTGTTCCGTACAGGTTGCAATTTGTCCTGAGGATGAACGGGAAGACGGGGAACCAATGAGAGACTAGCTCTTGGTGTTGGGACAGGCACAGGTCACTCTATTTTCCCATCAGGAAGAAGAATTAACCACAGGCTCAGCCTGCCCCTCGGAACCAGAACAGGGCCTGAAGCCATCCTGCGCTTTTGCGGCCAGCTCCCAAAAAAGCGACTTGTAAAATGGAGCTTCAGGGCACTGCAATTCACAAACCTGCAGAGTTATAAATGATAACTCTCGTCCACAAATATATTGAGGGAAGGCAAAGAAGAGGATTTGAAATCAAGGCAGAATTGCAGGAAACAGATTTCAGGAGGTAGATTCGAATCGCCTTTAAAGCACATGAAAACCAGCAAAACGTTGACAATGATGCCCTTGGCCAAAAAGGGCGTATGCGTTTTTTCCTGAATATATTCAGGAAAAAACGCATACGCCCTTTTTGGCCAACCAAGCTACCTGGAAAGGCAAATCAGCACTACAAAGAAGTCTCGCTTCCCATTGGTCAAAAGGGCCATGCTGAAAAAAGTGTCAAAACCAGAAATGCAGGACAGGCCATGGAGAAATGGGAGCCTTGCTACACTGATGGGCGGGATGTAAATTTCCAACAGCCACTCTGGAGAAGTGTACGGTGTGTCCTGAAACATCTAAAAAACACAGCTTAGAGAGCATAGGGCACTTCCACGCATGGGGGGATAAAGTGGGAAAATTGAAAATCAACAAGACACAAGCACCCCAAAGTTTAGGGCTGCTCTGTTGACAAGGACCTCCACTTCATTCCACCTTAAACATCCCAGGAAAGCGAAAAATGGATCAAAAAGTTGTGGTCCTTATGTACAATGGAATATCACTCAGCCATGAAATCAATGTCATAAGGCTAGTAGCAGCATGATGAGTGGATTTAGGTAAGACGATTCTAAGTGAAATAAGTCACACAGAAAAGGACACTTCTCATAAGGTGTCACTTATAGAGGGAATGTAAAAACCGTTACACTTGAACTGAATTACAAAACAGAACAGAGTCACACATGCAGAAAACACACTATGGCTGCTTAACGGGAAAGGTGAGGTGGGGTGATACATAAAACAAGAGTTTCAAATTAGCTCACATACCGTTCCATAAACCCAATATGTAATAGACAAGACCTACTCCTTGCTCAGAGAACTGGACTCAACACGCCCGATTCACCGCACAAGAATATATCTGACTAGTAATAATCTTAAAACCTATGTATTGATATCTCTCTGTTAGTGTGTCAAGTGGGTGTAAAGCGGCATAAACACAGCCCTGAAAAGCAGCTAAACCCCATTATAAAAATAAATTACTTTTAAAAACCCATGAAACAAAGACAGGGAAAGAGAGAGAAATTCTTACACAATTCGTTCAGGGGCTGTGATGCAACCTGGATTGACCATATCTAGACCCACAGCTGGATGAGACATAAGGGTGGACACTCTTGGGGCTGAGAGGTTTGGTGAGGTTGGGTGAGCAAACGCAGACCCTTTAAAGTAATAGTGCGTGCTACCCATCGCATGGGTCCCAAATCTCCAGGTTCAAGGGCATCTTCCTACATCGAAAACATGCATGAGAAACCCAGAAGATGGTACACCGTGTGATGGGGAAAGGTTTCTAAAACGCACCTCATTTCTCATCTCCTTGTGCTCGGGTTCGCCATTCCAGCCACTTTACTAGCAATCTCCCTACTTGGAGCATCAGCACCTTTAACCTCCTGTTCCGTACAGGTTGCAATTTGTCCTGAGGATGAACGGGAAGACGGGGAACCAATGAGAGACTAGCTCTTGGTGTTGGGACAGGCAGAGGTCACTCTATTTTCCCATCAGGAAGAAGAATTAACCACAGGCTCAGCCTGCCCCCTGGAACCAGAACAGGGCCTGAAGCCATCCTGCGCTTTTGCGGCCAGCTCCCAAAAAAGCGACTTGTAAAATGGAGCTTCAGGGCACTGCAATTCACAAACCTGCAGAGTTATAAATGATAACTCTCGTCCACAAATATACTGAGGGAAGGCAAAGAAGAGGATTTGAAATCAAGGCAGAATTGCAGGAAACAGATTTCAGGAGGTAGATTCGAATCGCCTTTAAAGCACATGAAAAGCGGCAAAACGTTGACAATGATGCCCTTGGCCAAAAAGGGCGTATGCGTTTTTTCCTGAATATATTCAGGAAAAAACGCATACGCCCTTTTTGGCCAACCAAGCAACCTGGAAAGGCAAATCAGCGCTACAAAGAAGTCTCGCTTCCCATCGGTCAAAAGGGCCATGCTGAAAAAAGTGTCAAAACCAGAAATGCAGGACAGGCAATGGAGAAATGGGAGCCTTGTTACACTGATGGGCGGGATGTAAATTGCCAACAGCCACTCTGGAGAAGTGTACGGTGTGTCCTGAAACATCTAAAAAACACAGCTTAGAGAGCATAGGGCACTTCCACGCATGGGGGGATAAAGTGGGAAAATTGAAAATCAGCAAGACACAAGCACCCCAAAGTTTAGGGCTGCTCTGTTGACAAGGACCTCCACTTCATTCCACCTTAAATATCCCAGGAAAGCGAAAAATGGATAAAAAAGTTGTGGTCCTTATGTACAATGGAATATCACTCAGCCATGAAATCAATGTCATAAGGCTAGTAGCAGCATGATGAGTGGATTTAGGTAAGACGATTCTAAGTGAAATAAGTCACACAGAAAAGGACACTTCTCATAAGGTGTCACTTATAGAGGGAATGTAAAAACCGTTACACTTGAACTGAATTACAAAACAGAACAGAGTCACACATGCAGAAAACATACTATGGCTGCTTAACGGGAAAGGTGAGGTGGGGTGATACATAAAACAAGAGTTTCAAATTAGCTCAGATACCGTTCCATAAACCCAATATGTAATAGACAAGACCTACTCCTTGCTCAGAGAACTGGACTCAACACGCCCGATTCACCGCACAAGAATATATCTGACTAGTAATAATCTTAAAACCTATGTATTGATATCTCTCTGTTAGTGTGTCAAGTGGGTGTAAAGCGGCATAAACACAGCCGTGAAAAGCAGCTAAACCCCATTATAAAAATAAATTACTTTTAAAAACCCATGAAACAAAGACAGGGAAAGAGAGAGAAATTCTTACACAATTCGTTCAGGGGCTGTGATGCAACCTGGATTGACCATATCTAGACCCACAGCTGGATGAGACATAAGGGTGGACACTCTTGGGGCTGAGAGGTTTGGTGAGGTTGGGTGAGCAAACGCAGACCCTTTAAAGTAATAGTGCGTGCTACCCATCGCATGGGTCCCAAATCTCCAGGTTCAAGGGCATCTTCCTACATCGAAAACATGCATGAGAAACCCAGAAGATGGTACACCGTGTGATGGGGAAAGGTTTCTAAAACGCACCTCATTTCTCATCTCCTTGTGCTCGGGTTCGCCATTCCAGCCACTTTACTAGCAATCTCCCTACTTGGAGCATCAGCACCTTTAACCTCCTGTTCCGTACAGGTTGCAATTTGTCCTGAGTATGAACGGGAAGACGGGGAACCAATGAGAGACTAGCTCTTGGTGTTGGGACAGGCAGAGGTCACTCTATTTTCCCATCAGGAAGAAGAATTAACCACAGGCTCAGCCTGCCCCCTGGAACCAGAACAGGGCCTGAAGCCATCCTGCGCTTTTGCGGCCAGCTCCCAAAAAAGCGACTTGTAAAATGGAGCTTCAGGGCACTGCAATTCACAAACCTGCAGAGTTATAAATGATAACTCTCGTCCACAAATATACTGAGGGAAGGCAAAGAAGAGGATTTGAAATCAAGGCAGAATTGCAGGAAACAGATTTCAGGAGGTAGATTCGAATCGCCTTTAAAGCACATGAAAAGCGGCAAAACGTTGACAATGATGCCCTTGGCCAAAAAGGGCGTATGCGTTTTTTCCTGAATATATTCAGGAAAAAACGCATACGCCCTTTTTGGCCAACCAAGCAACCTGGAAAGGCAAATCAGCGCTACAAAGAAGTCTCGCTTCCCATCGGTCAAAAGGGCCATGCTGAAAAAAGTGTCAAAACCAGAAATGCAGGACAGGCAATGGAGAAATGGGAGCCTTGTTACACTGATGGGCGGGATGTAAATTGCCAACAGCCACTCTGGAGAAGTGTACGGTGTGTCCTGAAACATCTAAAAAACACAGCTTAGAGAGCATAGGGCACTTCCACGCATGGGGGGATAAAGTGGGAAAATTGAAAATCAGCAAGACACAAGCACCCCAAAGTTTAGGGCTGCTCTGTTGACAAGGACCTCCACTTCATTCCACCTTAAATATCCCAGGAAAGCGAAAAATGGATAAAAAAGTTGTGGTCCTTATGTACAATGGAATATCACTCAGCCATGAAATCAATGTCATAAGGCTAGTAGCAGCATGATGAGTGGATTTAGGTAAGACGATTCTAAGTGAAATAAGTCACACAGAAAAGGACACTTCTCATAAGGTGTCACTTATAGAGGGAATGTAAAAACCGTTACACTTGAACTGAATTACAAAACAGAACAGAGTCACACATGCAGAAAACATACTATGGCTGCTTAACGGGAAAGGTGAGGTGGGGTGATACATAAAACAAGAGTTTCAAATTAGCTCAGATACCGTTCCATAAACCCAATATGTAATAGACAAGACCTACTCCTTGCTCAGAGAACTGGACTCAACACGCCCGATTCACCGCACAAGAATATATCTGACTAGTAATAATCTTAAAACCTATGTATTGATATCTCTCTGTTAGTGTGTCAAGTGGGTGTAAAGCGGCATAAACACAGCCGTGAAAAGCAGCTAAACCCCATTATAAAAATAAATTACTTTTAAAAACCCATGAAACAAAGACAGGGAAAGAGAGAGAAATTCTTACACAATTCGTTCAGGGGCTGTGATGCAACCTGGATTGACCATATCTAGACCCACAGCTGGATGAGACATAAGGGTGGACACTCTTGGGGCTGAGAGGTTTGGTGAGGTTGGGTGAGCAAACCCAGACCCTTTAAAGTAATACTGCGTGCTACCCATCGCATGGGTCCCAAATCTCCAGGTTCAAGGGCATCTTCCTACATCGAAAACATGCATGAGAAACCCAGAAGATGGTACACCGTGTGATGGGGAAAGGTTTCTAAAACGCACCTCATTTCTCATCTCCTTGTGCTCGGGTTCGCCATTCCAGCCACTTTACTAGCAATCTCCCTACTTGGAGCATCAGCACATTTAACCTCCTGTTCCGTACAGGTTGCAATTTGTCCTGAGGATGAACGGGAAGACGGGGAACCAATGAGAGACTAGCTCTTGGTGTTGGGACAGGCACAGGTCACTCTATTTTCCCATCAGGAAGAAGAATTAACCACAGGCTCAGCCTGCCCCCGGAACCAGAACAGGGCCTGAAGCCATCCTGCGCTTTTGCGGCCAGCTCCCAAAAAAGCGACTTGTAAAATGGAGCTTCAGGGCACTGCAATTCACAAACCTGCAGAGTTATAAATGATAACTCTCGTCCACAAATATATTGAGGGAAGGCAAAGAAGAGGATTTGAAATCAAGGCAGAATTGCAGGAAACAGATTTCAGGAGGTAGATTCGAATCGCCTTTAAAGCACATGAAAACCAGCAAAACGTTGACAATGATGCCCTTGGCCAAAAAGGGCGTATGCGTTTTTTCCTGAATATATTCAGGAAAAAACGCATACGCCCTTTTTGGCCAACCAAGCTACCTGGAAAGGCAAATCAGCACTACAAAGAAGTCTCGCTTCCCATTGGTCAAAAGGGCCATGCTGAAAAAAGTGTCAAAACCAGAAATGCAGGACAGGCCATGGAGAAATGGGAGCCTTGCTACACTGATGGGCGGGATGTAAATTTCCAACAGCCACTCTGGAGAAGTGTACGGTGTGTCCTGAAACATCTAAAAAACACAGCTTAGAGAGCATAGGGCACTTCCACGCATGGGGGGATAAAGTGGGAAAATTGAAAATCAACAAGACACAAGCACCCCAAAGTTTAGGGCTGCTCTGTTGACAAGGACCTCCACTTCATTCCACCTTAAACATCCCAGGAAAGTGAAAAATGGATCAAAAAGTTGTGGTCCTTATGTACAATGGAATATCACTCAGCCATGAAATCAATGTCATAAGGCTAGTAGCAGCATGATGAGTGGATTTAGGTAAGACGATTCTAAGTGAAATAAGTCACACAGAAAAGGACACTTCTCATAAGGTGTCACTTATAGAGGGAATGTAAAAACCGTTACACTTGAACTGAATTACAAAACAGAACAGAGTCACACATGCAGAAAACACACTATGGCTGCTTAACGGGAAAGGTGAGGTGGGGTGATACATAAAACAAGAGTTTCAAATTAGCTCACATACCGTTCCATAAACCCAATATGTAATAGACAAGACCTACTCCTTGCTCAGAGAACTGGACTCAACACGCCCGATTCACCGCACAAGAATATATCTGACTAGTAATAATCTTAAAACCTATGTATTGATATCTCTCTGTTAGTGTGTCAAGTGGGTGTAAAGCGGCATAAACACAGCCCTGAAAAGCAGCTAAACCCCATTATAAAAATAAATTACTTTTAAAAACCCATGAAACAAAGACAGGGAAAGAGAGAGAAATTCTTACACAATTCGTTCAGGGGCTGTGATGCAACCTGGATTGACCATATCTAGACCCACAGCTGGATGAGACATAAGGGTGGACACTCTTGGGGCTGAGAGGTTTGGTGAGGTTGGGTGAGCAAACGCAGACCCTTTAAAGTAATAGTGCGTGCTACCCATCGCATAGGTCCCAAATCTCCAGGTTCAAGGGCATCTTCCTACATCGAAAACATGCATGAGAAACCCAGAAGATGGTACACCGTGTGATGGGGAAAGGTTTCTAAAACGCACCTCATTTCTCATCTCCTTGTGCTCGGGTTCGCCATTCCAGCCACTTTACTAGCAATCTCCCTACTTGGAGCATCAGCACCTTTAACCTCCTGTTCCGTACAGGTTGCAATTTGTCCTGAGGATGAACGGGAAGACGGGGAACCAATGAGAGACTAGCTCTTGGTGTTGGGACAGGCAGAGGTCACTCTATTTTCCCATCAGGAAGAAGAATTAACCACAGGCTCAGCCTGCCCCCTGGAACCAGAACAGGGCCTGAAGCCATCCTGCGCTTTTGCGGCCAGCTCCCAAAAAAGCGACTTGTAAAATGGAGCTTCAGGGCACTGCAATTCACAAACCTGCAGAGTTATAAATGATAACTCTCGTCCACAAATATACTGAGGGAAGGCAAAGAAGAGGATTTGAAATCAAGGCAGAATTGCAGGAAACAGATTTCAGGAGGTAGATTCGAATCGCCTTTAAAGCACATGAAAAGCGGCAAAACGTTGACAATGATGCCCTTGGCCAAAAAGGGCGTATGCGTTTTTTCCTGAATATATTCAGGAAAAAACGCATACGCCCTTTTTGGCCAACCAAGCAACCTGGAAAGGCAAATCAGCGCTACAAAGAAGTCTCGCTTCCCATCGGTCAAAAGGGCCATGCTGAAAAAAGTGTCAAAACCAGAAATGCAGGACAGGCCATGGAGAAATGGGAGCCTTGCTACACTGATGGGCGGGATGTAAATTGCCAACAGCCACTCTGGAGAAGTGTACGGTGTGTCCTGAAACATCTAAAAAACACAGCTTAGAGAGCATAGGGCACTTCCACGCATGGGGGGATAAAGTGGGAAAATTGAAAATCAGCAAGACACAAGCACCCCAAAGTTTAGGGCTGCTCTGTTGACAAGGACCTCCACTTCATTCTACCTTAAATATCCCAGGAAAGCGAAAAATGGATCAAAAAGTTGTGGTCCTTATGTACAATGGAATATCACTCAGCCATGAAATCAATGTCATAAGGCTAGTAGCAGCATGATGAGTGGATTTAGGTAAGACGATTCTAAGTGAAATAAGTCACACAGAAAAGGACACTTCTCATAAGGTGTCACTTATAGAGGGAATGTAAAAACCGTTACACTTGAACTGAATTACAAAACAGAACAGAGTCACACATGCAGAAAACACACTATGGCTGCTTAACGGGAAAGGTGAGGTGGGGTGATACATAAAACAAGAGTTTCAAATTAGCTCAGATACCGTTCCATAAACCCAATATGTAACAGACAAGACCTACTCCTTGCTCAGAGAACTGGACTCAACACGCCCGATTCACCGCACAAGAATATATCTGACTAGTAATAATCTTAAAACCTATGTATTGATATCTCTCTGTTAGTGTGTCAAGTGGGTGTAAAGCGGCATAAACACAGCCGTGAAAAGCAGCTAAACCCCATTATAAAAATAAATTACTTTTAAAAACCCATGAAAAAAAGACAGGGAAAGAGAGAGAAATTCTTACACAATTCGTTCAGGGGCTGTGATGCAACCTGGATTGACCATATCTAGACCCACAGCTGGATGAGACATAAGGGTGGACACTCTTGGGGCTGAGAGGTTTGGTGAGGTTGGGTGAGCAAACGCAGACCCTTTAAAGTAATAGTGCGTGCTACCCATCGCATGGGTCCCAAATCTCCAGGTTCAAGGGCATCTTCCTACATCGAAAACATGCATGAGAAACCCAGAAGATGGTACACCGTGTGATGGGGAAAGGTTTCTAAAACGCACCTCATTTCTCATCTCCTTGTGCTCGGGTTCGCCATTCCAGCCACTTTACTAGCAATCTCCCTACTTGGAGCATCAGCACCTTTAACCTCCTGTTCCGTACAGGTTGCAATTTGTCCTGAGGATGAACGGGAAGACGGGGAACCAATGAGAGACTAGCTCTTGGTGTTGGGACAGGCAGAGGTCACTCTATTTTCCCATCAGGAAGAAGAATTAACCACAGGCTCAGCCTGCCCCCTGGAACCAGAACAGGGCCTGAAGCCATCCTGCGCTTTTGCGGCCAGCTCCCAAAAAAGCGACTTGTAAAATGGAGCTTCAGGGCACTGCAATTCACAAACCTGCAGAGTTATAAATGATAACTCTCGTCCACAAATATATTGAGGGAAGGCAAAGAAGAGGATTTGAAATCAAGGCAGAATTGCAGGAAACAGATTTCAGGAGGTAGATTCGAATCGCCTTTAAAGCACATGAAAAGCGGCAAAACGTTGACAATGATGCCCTTGGCCAAAAAGGGCGTATGCGTTTTTTCCTGAATGTATTCAGGAAAAAACGCATACGCCCTTTTTGGCCAACCAAGCAACCTGGAAAGGCAAATCAGCGCTACAAAGAAGTCTCGCTTCCCATCGGTCAAAAGGGCCATGCTGAAAAAAGTGTCAAAACCAGAAATGCAGGACAGGCCATGGAGAAATGGGAGCCGTGCTACACTGATGGGCGGGATGTAAATTGCCAACAGCCACTCTGGAGAAGTGTACGGTGTGTCCTGAAACATCTAAAAAACACAGCTTAGAGAGCATAGGGCACTTCCACGCATGGGGGGATAAAGTGGGAAAATTGAAAATCAGCAAGACACAAGCACCCCAAAGTTTAGGGCTGCTCTGTTGACAAGGACCTCCACTTCATTCTACCTTAAATATCCCAGGAAAGCGAAAAATGGATCAAAAAGTTGTGGTCCTTATGTACAATGGAATATCACTCAGCCATGAAATCAATGTCATAAGGCTAGTAGCAGCATGATGAGTGGATTTAGGTAAGACGATTCTAAGTGAAATAAGTCACACAGAAAAGGACACTTCTCATAAGGTGTCACTTATAGAGGGAATGTAAAAACCGTTACACTTGAACTGAATTACAAAACAGAACAGAGTCACACATGCAGAAAACACACTATGGCTGCTTAACGGGAAAGGTGAGGTGGGGTGATACATAAAACAAGAGTTTCAAATTAGCTCAGATACCGTTCCATAAACCCAATATGTAACAGACAAGACCTACTCCTTGCTCAGAGAACTGGACTCAACACGCCCGATTCACCGCACAAGAATATATCTGACTAGTAATAATCTTAAAACCTATGTATTGATATCTCTCTGTTAGTGTGTCAAGTGGGTGTAAAGCGGCATAAACACAGCCGTGAAAAGCAGCTAAACCCCATTATAAAAATAAATTACTTTTAAAAACCCATGAAAAAAAGACAGGGAAAGAGAGAGAAATTCTTACACAATTCGTTCAGGGGCTGTGATGCAACCTGGATTGACCATATCTAGACCCACAGCTGGATGAGACATAAGGGTGGACACTCTTGGGGCTGAGAGGTTTGGTGAGGTTGGGTGAGCAAACGCAGACCCTTTAAAGTAATAGTGCGTGCTACCCATCGCATGGGTCCCAAATCTCCAGGTTCAAGGGCATCTTCCTACATCGAAAACATGCATGAGAAACCCAGAAGATGGTACACCGTGTGATGGGGAAAGGTTTCTAAAACGCACCTGATTTCTCATCTCCTTGTGCTCGGGTTCGCCATTCCAGCCACTTTACTAGCAATCTCCCTACTTGGAGCATCAGCACCTTTAACCTCCTGTTCCGTACAGGTTGCAATTTGTCCTGAGGATGAACGGGAAGACGGGGAACCAATGAGAGACTAGCTCTTGGTGTTGGGACAGGCAGAGGTCACTCTATTTTCCCATCAGGAAGAAGAATTAACCACAGGCTCAGCCTGCGCCCTGGAACCAGAACAGGGCCTGAAGCCATCCTGCGCTTTTGCGGCCAGCTCCCAAAAAAGCGACTTGTAAAATGGAGCTTCAGGGCACTGCAATTCACAAACCTGCAGAGTTATAAATGATAACTCTCGTCCACAAATATACTGAGGGAAGGCAAAGAAGAGGATTTGAAATCAAGGCAGAATTGCAGGAAACAGATTTCAGGAGGTAGATTCGAATCGCCTTTAAAGCACATGAAAAGCGGCAAAACGTTGACAATGATGCCCTTGGCCAAAAAGGGCGTATGCGTTTTTTCCTGAATATATTCAGGAAAAAACGCATACGCCCTTTTTGGCCAACCAAGCAACCTGGAAAGGCAAATCAGCGCTACAAAGAAGTCTCGCTTCCCATCGGTCAAAAGGGCCATGCTGAAAAAAGTGTCAAAACCAGAAATGCAGGACAGGCCATGGAGAAATGGGAGCCTTGCTACACTGATGGGCGGGATGTAAATTGCCAACAGCCACTCTGGAGAAGTGTACGGTGTGTCCTGAAACATCTAAAAAACACAGCTTAGAGAGCATAGGGCACTTCCACGCATGGGGGGATAAAGTGGGAAAATTGAAAATCAGCAAGACACAAGCACCCCAAAGTTTAGGGCTGCTCTGTTGACAAGGACCTCCACTTCATTCTACCTTAAATATCCCAGGAAAGCGAAAAATGGATCAAAAAGTTGTGGTCCTTATGTACAATGGAATATCACTCAGCCATGAAATCAATGTCATAAGGCTAGTAGCAGCATGATGAGTGGATTTAGGTAAGACGATTCTAAGTGAAATAAGTCACACAGAAAAGGACACTTCTCATAAGGTGTCACTTATAGAGGGAATGTAAAAACCGTTACACTTGAACTGAATTACAAAACAGAACAGAGTCACACATGCAGAAAACACACTATGGCTGCTTAACGGGAAAGGTGAGGTGGGGTGATACATAAAACAAGAGTTTCAAATTAGCTCAGATACCGTTCCATAAACCCAATATGTAACAGACAAGACCTACTCCTTGCTCAGAGAACTGGACTCAACACGCCCGATTCACCGCACAAGAATATATCTGACTAGTAATAATCTTAAAACCTATGTATTGATATCTCTCTGTTAGTGTGTCAAGTGGGTGTAAAGCGGCATAAACACAGCCGTGAAAAGCAGCTAAACCCCATTATAAAAATAAATTACTTTTAAAAACCCATGAAAAAAAGACAGGGAAAGAGAGAGAAATTCTTACACAATTCGTTCAGGGGCTGTGATGCAACCTGGATTGACCATATCTAGACCCACAGCTGGATGAGACATAAGGGTGGACACTCTTGGGGCTGAGAGGTTTGGTGAGGTTGGGTGAGCAAACGCAGACCCTTTAAAGTAATAGTGCGTGCTACCCATCGCATGGGTCCCAAATCTCCAGGTTCAAGGGCATCTTCCTACATCGAAAACATGCATGAGAAACCCAGAAGATGGTACACCGTGTGATGGGGAAAGGTTTCTAAAACGCACCTCATTTCTCATCTCCTTGTGCTCGGGTTCGCCATTCCAGCCACTTTACTAGCAATCTCCCTACTTGGAGCATCAGCACCTTTAACCTCCTGTTCCGTACAGGTTGCAATTTGTCCTGAGGATGAACGGGAAGACGGGGAACCAATGAGAGACTAGCTCTTGGTGTTGGGACAGGCAGAGGTCACTCTATTTTCCCATCAGGAAGAAGAATTAACCACAGGCTCAGCCTGCCCCCTGGAACCAGAACAGGGCCTGAAGCCATCCTGCGCTTTTGCGGCCAGCTCCCAAAAAAGCGACTTGTAAAATGGAGCTTCAGGGCACTGCAATTCACAAACCTGCAGAGTTATAAATGATAACTCTCGTCCACAAATATATTGAGGGAAGGCAAAGAAGAGGATTTGAAATCAAGGCAGAATTGCAGGAAACAGATTTCAGGAGGTAGATTCGAATCGCCTTTAAAGCACATGAAAAGCGGCAAAACGTTGACAATGATGCCCTTGGCCAAAAAGGGCGTATGCGTTTTTTCCTGAATGTATTCAGGAAAAAACGCATACGCCCTTTTTGGCCAACCAAGCAACCTGGAAAGGCAAATCAGCGCTACAAAGAAGTCTCGCTTCCCATCGGTCAAAAGGGCCATGCTGAAAAAAGTGTCAAAACCAGAAATGCAGGACAGGCCATGGAGAAATGGGAGCCGTGCTACACTGATGGGCGGGATGTAAATTGCCAACAGCCACTCTGGAGAAGTGTACGGTGTGTCCTGAAACATCTAAAAAACACAGCTTAGAGAGCATAGGGCACTTCCACGCATGGGGGGATAAAGTGGGAAAATTGAAAATCAGCAAGACACAAGCACCCCAAAGTTTAGGGCTGCTCTGTTGACAAGGACCTCCACTTCATTCTACCTTAAATATCCCAGGAAAGCGAAAAATGGATCAAAAAGTTGTGGTCCTTATGTACAATGGAATATCACTCAGCCATGAAATCAATGTCATAAGGCTAGTAGCAGCATGATGAGTGGATTTAGGTAAGACGATTCTAAGTGAAATAAGTCACACAGAAAAGGACACTTCTCATAAGGTGTCACTTATAGAGGGAATGTAAAAACCGTTACACTTGAACTGAATTACAAAACAGAACAGAGTCACACATGCAGAAAACACACTATGGCTGCTTAACGGGAAAGGTGAGGTGGGGTGATACATAAAACAAGAGTTTCAAATTAGCTCAGATACCGTTCCATAAACCCAATATGTAACAGACAAGACCTACTCCTTGCTCAGAGAACTGGACTCAACACGCCCGATTCACCGCACAAGAATATATCTGACTAGTAATAATCTTAAAACCTATGTATTGATATCTCTCTGTTAGTGTGTCAAGTGGGTGTAAAGCGGCATAAACACAGCCGTGAAAAGCAGCTAAACCCCATTATAAAAATAAATTACTTTTAAAAACCCATGAAAAAAAGACAGGGAAAGAGAGAGAAATTCTTACACAATTCGTTCAGGGGCTGTGATGCAACCTGGATTGACCATATCTAGACCCACAGCTGGATGAGACATAAGGGTGGACACTCTTGGGGCTGAGAGGTTTGGTGAGGTTGGGTGAGCAAACGCAGACCCTTTAAAGTAATAGTGCGTGCTACCCATCGCATGGGTCCCAAATCTCCAGGTTCAAGGGCATCTTCCTACATCGAAAACATGCATGAGAAACCCAGAAGATGGTACACCGTGTGATGGGGAAAGGTTTCTAAAACGCACCTGATTTCTCATCTCCTTGTGCTCGGGTTCGCCATTCCAGCCACTTTACTAGCAATCTCCCTACTTGGAGCATCAGCACCTTTAACCTCCTGTTCCGTACAGGTTGCAATTTGTCCTGAGGATGAACGGGAAGACGGGGAACCAATGAGAGACTAGCTCTTGGTGTTGGGACAGGCAGAGGTCACTCTATTTTCCCATCAGGAAGAAGAATTAACCACAGGCTCAGCCTGCGCCCTGGAACCAGAACAGGGCCTGAAGCCATCCTGCGCTTTTGCGGCCAGCTCCCAAAAAAGCGACTTGTAAAATGGAGCTTCAGGGCACTGCAATTCACAAACCTGCAGAGTTATAAATGATAACTCTCGTCCACAAATATATTGAGGGAAGGCAAAGAAGAGGATTTGAAATCAAGGCAGAATTGCAGGAAACAGATTTCAGGAGGTAGATTCGAATCGCCTTTAAAGCACATGAAAAGCGGCAAAACGTTGACAATGATGCCCTTGGCCAAAAAGGGCGTATGCGTTTTTTCCTGAATATATTCAGGAAAAAACGCATACGCCCTTTTTGGCCAACCAAGCAACCTGGAAAGGCAAATCAGCGCTACAAAGAAGTCTGGCTTCCCATCGGTCAAAAGGGCCATGCTGAAAAAAGTGTCAAAACCAGAAATGCAGGACAGGCCATGGAGAAATGGGAGCCTTGCTACACTGATGGGCGGGATGTAAATTGCCAACAGCCACTCTGGAGAAGTGTACGGTGTGTCCTGAAACATCTAAAAAACACAGCTTAGAGAGCATAGGGCACTTCCACGCATGGGGGGATAAAGTGGGAAAATTGAAAATCAGCAAGACACAAGCACCCCAAAGTTTAGGGCTGCTCTGTTGACAAGGACCTCCACTTCATTCCACCTTAAATATCCCAGGAAAGCGAAAAATGGATCACAATTTGTGGTCCTTATGTACAATGGAATATCACTCAGCCATGAAATCAATGTCATAAGGCTAGTAGCAGCATGATGAGTGGATTTAGGTAAGACGATTCTAAGTGAAATAAGTCACACAGAAAAGGACACTTCTCATAAGGTGTCACTTATAGGGGGAATGTAAAAACCGTTACACTTGAACTGAGTTACAAAACAGAACAGAGTCACACATGCAGAAAACACACTATGGCTGCTTAACGGGAAAGCAAGGTGGGGTGATACATAAAGCAAGAGTTTCAAATTAGCTCAGATACCGTTCCATAAACCCAATATGTAATAGACAAGACCTACTCCTTGCTCAGAGAACTGGACTCAACACGCCCGATTCACCGCACAAGAATATATCTGACTAGTAATAATCTAAAAACCTATGTATTGATATCTCTCTGTTAGTGTGTCTAGTGGGTGTAAAGCAGCATAAACACAGCCGTGAAAAGCAGCTAAACCCCATTATAAAAATAAATTTCTTTTAAAAACCCATGAAACAAAGACAGTGAAAGAGAGAGAAATTCTTACACAATTCGTTCAGGGGCTGTGATGCAACCTGGATTGACCATATCTAGACCCACAGCTGGATGAGACATAAGGGTGGACACTCTTGGGGCTGAGAGGTTTGGTGAGGTTGGGTGAGCAAACGCAGACCCTTTAAAGTAATACTGCGTGCTACCCATCGCATGGGTCCCAAATCTCCAGGTTCAAGGGCATCTTCCTACATCGAAAACATGCATGAGAAACCAAGAAGATGGTACACCGTGTGATGGGGAAAGGTTTCTAAAATGCACCTCATTTCTCATCTCCTTGTGCTCGGGTTCGCCATTCCAGCCACTTTAGTAGCAATCTCCCTACTTGGAGCATCAGCACCTTTAACCTCCTGTTCCGTACAGGTTGCAATTTGTCCTGAGGATGAACGGGAAGACGGGGAACCAATGAGAGATTAGCTCTTGGTGTTGGGACAGGCACAGGTCACTCTATTTTCCCATCAGGAAGAAGAATTAACCACAGGCTCAGCCTGCCCCCCGGAACCAGAACAGGGCCTGAAGCCATCCTGCGCTTTTGCGGCCACCTCCCAAAAAAGCGAGTTGTAAAATGGAGCTTCAGGGCACTGCAATTCACAATCCTACAGAATTATAAATGATAACTCTCGTCCACAAATATATTGAGGGAAGGCAAAGACGAGGAATTGAAATCAAGGCAGAATTGCAGGAAACAGATTTCAGGAGGTAGATTCGAATCGCCTTTAAAGCACATGAAAAGCGCCAAAACGTTGACAATGATGCCCTTGGCCAAAAAGGGCGTATGCGTTGTTTCCTGAATATATTCAGGAAAAAACGCATACGCCCTTTTTGGCCAACCAAGCAACCTGGAAAGGCAAATCAGCGCTACAAAGAAGTCTCGCTTCCCATCAGTCAAAAGGGCCATGCTGAAAAAAGTGTCAAAACCAGAAATGCAGGACAGGCCATGGAGAAATGGGAGCCTTGCTACACTGATGGGCGGGATGTAAATTGCCAACAGCCACTCTGGAGAAGTGTACGGTGTGTCCTGAAACATCTAAAAAACACAGCTTAGAGAGCATAGGGCACTTCCACGCATGGGGGTATAAAGTGGGAAAATTAAAAATCAGAAAGACACAAGCACCCCAAAGTTTAGGGCTGCTGTGTTTACAAGGACCTCCACTTCATTCCACCTTAAATATCCCAGGAAAGCGAAAAATGGATAAAAAATTTGAGGTCCTTATGTACAATGGCATACCACTCAGCCATGAAATCAATGTCATAAGGCTAGTAGCAGCATGATGAGTGGATTTAGGTACGACGATTCTAAGTGAAATAAGTCACACAGAAAAGGACACTTCTCATAAGGTGTCACTTATAGAGGGAATGTAAAAACCGTTACACTTGAACTGAATTACAAAACAGAACAGAGCCACACATGCAGAAAACACACTATGGCTGCTTAACGGGAAAGCGAGGTTGGGTGATACATAAAGCAAGAGTTTCAAATTAGCTCAGATACCGTTCCATAAACCCAATATGTAATAGACAAGACCTACTCCTTGCTCAGAGAACTGGACTCAACACGCCCGATTCACCGCACAAGAATATATCTGACTAGTAATAATCTTAAAACCTATGTATTGATATCTCTCTGTTAGTGTGTCTAGTGGGTGTAAAGCAGCATAAACACAGCCGTGAAAAGCAGCTAAACCCCATTATAAAAATAAATTTCTTTTAAAAACCCATGAAACAAAGACAGTGAAAGAGAGAGAAATTCTTACACAATTCGTTCAGGGGCTGTGATGCAACCTGGATTGACCATATCTAGACCCACAGCTGGATGAGACATAAGGGTGGATACTCTTGGGGCTGAGAGGTTTGGTGAGGTTGGGTGAGCAAACGCAGAACCTTTAAAGTAATACTGCGTGCTACCCATCGCATGGGTCCCAAATCTCCAGGTTCAAGGGCATCTTCCTACATCGAAAACATGCATGAGAAACCAAGAAGATGGTACACCGTGTGTTGGGGAAAGGTTTCTAAAATGCACCTCATTTCTCATCTCCTTGTGCTCGGGTTCGCCATTCCAGCCACTTTAGTAGCAATCTCCCTACTTGGAGCATCAGCATCTTTAACCTCCTGTTCCGTACAGGTTGCAATTTGTCCTGAGGATGAACGGGAAGACGGGGAACCAATGAGAGACTAGCTCTTGGTGTTGGGAGAGGCACAGGTCACTCTATTTTCCCATCAGGAAGAAGAATTAACCACAGGCTCAGCCTGCCCCCCGGAACCAGAACAGGGCCTGAAGCCATCCTGTGCTTTTGCGGCCACCTCCCAAAAAAGCGAGTTGTAAAATGGAGCTTCAGGGCACTGCAATTCACAATCCTACAGAGTTATAAATGATAACTCTCGTCCACAAATATATTGAGGGAAGGCAAAGACGAGGAATTGAAATCAAGGCAGAATTGCAGGAAACAGATTTCAGGAGGTAGATTCGAATCGCCTTTAAAGCACATGAAAAGCGCCAAAACGTTGACAATGATGCCCTTGGCCAAAAAGGGCGTATGCGTTTTTTCCTGAATATATTCAGGAAAAAACGCATACGCCCTTTTTGGCCAACCAAGCAACCTGGAAAGGCAAATCAGCGCTACAAAGAAGTCTCGCTTCCCATCGGTCAAAAGGGCCATGCTGAAAAAAGTGTCAAAACCAGAAATGCAGGACAGGCCATGGAGAAATGGGAGCCTTGCTACACTGATGGGCGGGATGTAAATTGCCAACAGCCACTCTGGAGAAGTGTACGGTGTGTCCTGAAACATCTAAAAAACACAGCTTAGAGAGCATAGGGCACTTCCACGCATGGGGGTATAAAGTGGGAAAATTAAAAATCAGCAAGACACAAGCACCCCAAAGTTTAGGGATGCTCTGTTGACAAGGACCTCCACTTCATTCCACCTTAAATATCCCAGGAAAGCGAAAAATGGATAAAAAATTTGAGGTCCTTATGTACAATGGCATACCACTCAGCCATGAAATCAATGTCATAAGGCTAGTAGCAGCATGATGAGTGGATTTAGGTACGACGATTCTAAGTGAAATAAGTCACACAGAAAAGGACACTTCTCATAAGGTGTCACTTATAGAGGGAATGTAAAAACCGTTACACTTGAACTGAATTACAAAACAGAACAGAGTCACACATGCAGAAAACACACTATGGCTGCTTAACGGGAAAGGTGAGGTGGGGTGATACATAAAACAAGAGTTTCAAATTAGCTCAGATACCGTTCCATAAACCCAATATGTAACAGACAAGACCTACTCCTTGCTCAGAGAACTGGACTCAACACGCCCGATTCACCGCACAAGAATATATCTGACTAGTAATAATCTTAAAACCTATGTATTGATATCTCTCTGTTAGTGTGTCAAGTGGGTGTAAAGCGGCATAAACACAGCCGTGAAAAGCAGCTAAACCCCATTATAAAAATAAATTACTTTTAAAAACCCATGAAAAAAAGACAGGGAAAGAGAGAGAAATTCTTACACAATTTGTTCATGGGCTGTGATGCAACCTGGATTGACCATATCTAGACCCACAGCTGGATGAGACATAAGGGTGGACACTCTTGGGGCTGAGAGGTTTGGTGAGGTTGGGTGAGCAAACGCAGACCCTTTAAAGTAATAGTGCGTGCTACCCATCGCATGGGTCCCAAATCTCCAGGTTCAAGGGCATCTTCCTACATCGAAAACATGCATGAGAAACCCAGAAGATGTTACACCGTGTGATGGGGAAAGGTTTCTAAAACGCACCTCATTTCTCATCTCCTTGTGCTCGGGTTCGCCATTCCAGCCACTTGACTAGCAATCTTCCTACTTGGAGCATCAGCACCTTTAACCTCCTGTTCCGTACAGGTTGCAATTTGTCCTGAGGATGAACGGGAAGACGGGGAACCAATGAGAGACTAGCTCTTGGTGTTGGGACAGGCACAGGTCACTCTATTTTCCCATCAGGAAGAAGAATTAACCACAGGCTCAGCCTGCCCCCCGGAACCAGAACAGGGCCTGAAGCCATCCTGCGCTTTTGTGGCCAGCTCCCAAAAAAGCGACTTTTAAAATGGAGCTTCAGGGCACTTCAATTCACAAACCTGCAGAGTTATAAATGATAACTCTCGTCCACAAATATATTGAGGGAAGGCAAAGAAGAGGATTTGAAATCAAGGCAGAATTGCAGGAAACAGATTTCAGGAGGTAGATTCGAATTGCCTTTAAAGCACATGAAAAGCGGCAAAACGTTGACAATGATGCCCTTGGCCAAAAAGGGCGTATGCGTTTTTTCCTGAATATATTCAGGAAAAAACGCATACGCCCTTTTTGGCCAACCAAGCAACCTGGAAAGGCAAATCAGCGCTACAAAGAAGTCTCGCTTCCCATCGGTCAAAAGGGCCATGCTGAAAAAAGTGTCAAAACCAGAAATGCAGGACAGGCAATGGAGAAATGGGAGCCTTGTTACACTGATGGGCGGGATGTAAATTGCCAACAGCCACTCTGGAGAAGTGTACGGTGTGTCCTGAAACATCTAAAAAACACAGCTTAGAGAGCATAGGGCACTTCCACGCATGGGGGGATAAAGTGGGAAAATTGAAAATCAGCAAGACACAAGCACCCCAAAGTTTAGGGCTGCTCTGTTGACAAGGACCTCCACTTCATTCCACCTTAAATATCCCAGGAAAGCGAAAAATGGATAAAAAAGTTGTGGTCCTTATGTACAATGGAATATCACTCAGCCATGAAATCAATGTCATAAGGCTAGTAGCAGCATGATGAGTGGATTTAGGTAAGACGATTCTAAGTGAAATAAGTCACACAGAAAAGGACACTTCTCATAAGGTGTCACTTATAGAGGGAATGTAAAAACCGTTACACTTGAACTGAATTACAAAACAGAACAGAGTCACACATGCAGAAAACATACTATGGCTGCTTAACGGGAAAGGTGAGGTGGGGTGATACATAAAACAAGAGTTTCAAATTAGCTCAGATACCGTTCCATAAACCCAATATGTAATAGACAAGACCTACTCCTTGCTCAGAGAACTGGACTCAACACGCCCGATTCACCGCACAAGAATATATCTGACTAGTAATAATCTTAAAACCTATGTATTGATATCTCTCTGTTAGTGTGTCAAGTGGGTGTAAAGCGGCATAAACACAGCCGTGAAAAGCAGCTAAACCCCATTATAAAAATAAATTACTTTTAAAAACCCATGAAACAAAGACAGGGAAAGAGAGAGAAATTCTTACACAATTCGTTCAGGGGCTGTGATGCAACCTGGATTGACCATATCTAGACCCACAGCTGGATGAGACATAAGGGTGGACACTCTTGGGGCTGAGAGGTTTGGTGAGGTTGGGTGAGCAAACCCAGACCCTTTAAAGTAATACTGCGTGCTACCCATCGCATGGGTCCCAAATCTCCAGGTTCAAGGGCATCTTCCTACATCGAAAACATGCATGAGAAACCCAGAAGATGGTACACCGTGTGATGGGGAAAGGTTTCTAAAACGCACCTCATTTCTCATCTCCTTGTGCTCGGGTTCGCCATTCCAGCCACTTTACTAGCAATCTCCCTACTTGGAGCATCAGCACCTTTAACCTCCTGTTCCGTACAGGTTGCAATTTGTCCTGAGGATGAACGGGAAGACGGGGAACCAATGAGAGACTAGCTCTTGGTGTTGGGACAGGCACAGGTCACTCTATTTTCCCATCAGGAAGAAGAATTAACCACAGGCTCAGCCTGCCCCCGGAACCAGAACAGGGCCTGAAGCCATCCTGCGCTTTTGCGGCCAGCTCTCAAAAAAGCGACTTGTAAAATGGAGCTTCAGGGCACTGCAATTCACAAACCTGCAGAGTTATAAATGATAACTCTCGTCCACAAATATATTGAGGGAAGGCAAAGAAGAGGATTTGAAATCAAGGCAGAATTGCAGGAAACAGATTTCAGGAGGTAGATTCGAATCGCCTTTAAAGCACATGAAAACCAGCAAAACGTTGACAATGATGCCCTTGGCCAAAAAGGGCGTATGCGTTTTTTCCTGAATATATTCAGGAAAAAACGCATACGCCCTTTTTGGCCAACCAAGCTACCTGGAAAGGCAAATCAGCACTACAAAGAAGTCTCGCTTCCCATTGGTCAAAAGGGCCATGCTGAAAAAAGTGTCAAAACCAGAAATGCAGGACAGGCCATGGAGAAATGGGAGCCTTGCTACACTGATGGGCGGGATGTAAATTTCCAACAGCCACTCTGGAGAAGTGTACGGTGTGTCCTGAAACATCTAAAAAACACAGCTTAGAGAGCATAGGGCACTTCCACGCATGGGGGGATAAAGTGGGAAAATTGAAAATCAACAAGACACAAGCACCCCAAAGTTTAGGGCTGCTCTGTTGACAAGGACCTCCACTTCATTCCACCTTAAACATCCCAGGAAAGCGAAAAATGGATCAAAAAGTTGTGGTCCTTATGTACAATGGAATATCACTCAGCCATGAAATCAATGTCATAAGGCTAGTAGCAGCATGATGAGTGGATTTAGGTAAGACGATTCTAAGTGAAATAAGTCACACAGAAAAGGACACTTCTCATAAGGTGTCACTTATAGAGGGAATGTAAAAACCGTTACACTTGAACTGAATTACAAAACAGAACAGAGTCACACATGCAGAAAACACACTATGGCTGCTTAACGGGAAAGGTGAGGTGGGGTGATACATAAAACAAGAGTTTCAAATTAGCTCACATACCGTTCCATAAACCCAATATGTAATAGACAAGACCTACTCCTTGCTCAGAGAACTGGACTCAACACGCCCGATTCACCGCACAAGAATATATCTGACTAGTAATAATCTTAAAACCTATGTATTGATATCTCTCTGTTAGTGTGTCAAGTGGGTGTAAAGCGGCATAAACACAGCCCTGAAAAGCAGCTAAACCCCATTATAAAAATAAATTACTTTTAAAAACCCATGAAACAAAGACAGGGAAAGAGAGAGAAATTCTTACACAATTCGTTCAGGGGCTGTGATGCAACCTGGATTGACCATATCTAGACCCACAGCTGGATGAGACATAAGGGTGGACACTCTTGGGGCTGAGAGGTTTGGTGAGGTTGGGTGAGCAAACGCAGACCCTTTAAAGTAATAGTGCGTGCTACCCATCGCATGGGTCCCAAATCTCCAGGTTCAAGGGCATCTTCCTACATCGAAAACATGCATGAGAAACCCAGAAGATGGTACACCGTGTGATGGGGAAAGGTTTCTAAAACGCACCTCATTTCTCATCTCCTTGTGCTCGGGTTCGCCATTCCAGCCACTTTACTAGCAATCTCCCTACTTGGAGCATCAGCACCTTTAACCTCCTGTTCCGTACAGGTTGCAATTTGTCCTGAGGATGAACGGGAAGACGGGGAACCAATGAGAGACTAGCTCTTGGTGTTGGGACAGGCAGAGGTCACTCTATTTTCCCATCAGGAAGAAGAATTAACCACAGGCTCAGCCTGCCCCCTGGAACCAGAACAGGGCCTGAAGCCATCCTGCGCTTTTGCGGCCAGCTCCCAAAAAAGCGACTTGTAAAATGGAGCTTCAGGGCACTGCAATTCACAAACCTGCAGAGTTATAAATGATAACTCTCGTCCACAAATATACTGAGGGAAGGCAAAGAAGAGGATTTGAAATCAAGGCAGAATTGCAGGAAACAGATTTCAGGAGGTAGATTCGAATCGCCTTTAAAGCACATGAAAAGCGGCAAAACGTTGACAATGATGCCCTTGGCCAAAAAGGGCGTATGCGTTTTTTCCTGAATATATTCAGGAAAAAACGCATACGCCCTTTTTGGCCAACCAAGCAACCTGGAAAGGCAAATCAGCGCTACAAAGAAGTCTCGCTTCCCATCGGTCAAAAGGGCCATGCTGAAAAAAGTGTCAAAACCAGAAATGCAGGACAGGCCATGGAGAAATGGGAGCCTTGCTACACTGATGGGCGGGATGTAAATTGCCAACAGCCACTCTGGAGAAGGGTACGGTGTGTCCTGAAACATCTAAAAAACACAGCTTAGAGAGCATAGGGCACTTCCACGCATGGGGGGATAAAGTGGGAAAATTGAAAATCAGCAAGACACAAGCACCCCAAAGTTTAGGGCTGCTCTGTTGACAAGGACCTCCACTTCATTCTACCTTAAATATCCCAGGAAAGCGAAAAATGGATCAAAAAGTTGTGGTCCTTATGTACAATGGAATATCACTCAGCCATGAAATCAATGTCATAAGGCTAGTAGCAGCATGATGAGTGGATTTAGGTAAGACGATTCTAAGTGAAATAAGTCACACAGAAAAGGACACTTCTCATAAGGTGTCACTTATAGAGGGAATGTAAAAACCGTTACACTTGAACTGAATTACAAAACAGAACAGAGTCACACATGCAGAAAACACACTATGGCTGCTTAACGGGAAAGGTGAGGTGGGGTGATACATAAAACAAGAGTTTCAAATTAGCTCAGATACCGTTCCATAAACCCAATATGTAACAGACAAGACCTACTCCTTGCTCAGAGAACTGGACTCAACACGCCCGATTCACCGCACAAGAATATATCTGACTAGTAATAATCTTAAAACCTATGTATTGATATCTCTCTGTTAGTGTGTCAAGTGGGTGTAAAGCGGCATAAACACAGCCATGAAAAGCAGCTAAACCCCATTATAAAAATAAATTACTTTTAAAAACCCATGAAAAAAAGACAGGGAAAGAGAGAGAAATTCTTACACAATTCGTTCAGGGGCTGTGATGCAACCTGGATTGACCATATCTAGACCCACAGCTGGATGAGACATAAGGGTGGACACTCTTGGGGCTGAGAGGTTTGGTGAGGTTGGGTGAGCAAACGCAGACCCTTTAAAGTAATAGTGCGTGCTACCCATCGCATGGGTCCCAAATCTCCAGGTTCAAGGGCATCTTCCTACATCGAAAACATGCATGAGAAACCCAGAAGATGGTACACCGTGTGATGGGGAAAGGTTTCTAAAACGCACCTCATTTCTCATCTCCTTGTGCTCGGGTTCGCCATTCCAGCCACTTTACTAGCAATCTCCCTACTTGGAGCATCAGCACCTTTAACCTCCTGTTCCGTACAGGTTGCAATTTGTCCTGAGGATGAACGGGAAGACGGGGAACCAATGAGAGACTAGCTCTTGGTGTTGGGACAGGCAGAGGTCACTCTATTTTCCCATCAGGAAGAAGAATTAACCACAGGCTCAGCCTGCCCCCTGGAACCAGAACAGGGCCTGAAGCCATCCTGCGCTTTTGCGGCCAGCTCCCAAAAAAGCGACTTGTAAAATGGAGCTTCAGGGCACTGCAATTCACAAACCTGCAGAGTTATAAATGATAACTCTCGTCCACAAATATACTGAGGGAAGGCAAAGAAGAGGATTTGAAATCAAGGCAGAATTGCAGGAAACAGATTTCAGGAGGTAGATTCGAATCGCCTTTAAAGCACATGAAAAGCGGCAAAACGTTGACAATGATGCCCTTGGCCAAAAAGGGCGTATGCGTTTTTTCCTGAATATATTCAGGAAAAAACGCATACGCCCTTTTTGGCCAACCAAGCAACCTGGAAAGGCAAATCAGCGCTACAAAGAAGTCTCGCTTCCCATCGGTCAAAAGGGCCATGCTGAAAAAAGTGTCAAAACCAGAAATGCAGGACAGGCCATGGAGAAATGGGAGCCTTGCTACACTGATGGGCGGGATGTAAATTGCCAACAGCCACTCTGGAGAAGTGTACGGTGTGTCCTGAAACATCTAAAAAACACAGCTTAGAGAGCATAGGGCACTTCCACGCATGGGGGGATAAAGTGGGAAAATTGAAAATCAGCAAGACACAAGCACCCCAAAGTTTAGGGCTGCTCTGTTGACAAGGACCTCCACTTCATTCTACCTTAAATATCCCAGGAAAGCGAAAAATGGATCAAAAAGTTGTGGTCCTTATGTACAATGGAATATCACTCAGCCATGAAATCAATGTCATAAGGCTAGTAGCAGCATGATGAGTGGATTTAGGTAAGACGATTCTAAGTGAAATAAGTCACACAGAAAAGGACACTTCTCATAAGGTGTCACTTATAGAGGGAATGTAAAAACCGTTACACTTGAACTGAATTACAAAACAGAACAGAGTCACACATGCAGAAAACACACTATGGCTGCTTAACGGGAAAGGTGAGGTGGGGTGATACATAAAACAAGAGTTTCAAATTAGCTCAGATACCGTTCCATAAACCCAATATGTAACAGACAAGACCTACTCCTTGCTCAGAGAACTGGACTCAACACGCCCGATTCACCGCACAAGAATATATCTGACTAGTAATAATCTTAAAACCTATGTATTGATATCTCTCTGTTAGTGTGTCAAGTGGGTGTAAAGCGGCATAAACACAGCCATGAAAAGCAGCTAAACCCCATTATAAAAATAAATTACTTTTAAAAACCCATGAAAAAAAGACAGGGAAAGAGAGAGAAATTCTTACACAATTCGTTCAGGGGCTGTGATGCAACCTGGATTGACCATATCTAGACCCACAGCTGGATGAGACATAAGGGTGGACACTCTTGGGGCTGAGAGGTTTGGTGAGGTTGGGTGAGCAAACGCAGACCCTTTAAAGTAATAGTGCGTGCTACCCATCGCATGGGTCCCAAATCTCCAGGTTCAAGGGCATCTTCCTACATCGAAAACATGCATGAGAAACCCAGAAGATGGTACACCGTGTGATGGGGAAAGGTTTCTAAAACGCACCTCATTTCTCATCTCCTTGTGCTCGGGTTCGCCATTCCAGCCACTTTACTAGCAATCTCCCTACTTGGAGCATCAGCACCTTTAACCTCCTGTTCCGTACAGGTTGCAATTTGTCCTGAGGATGAACGGGAAGACGGGGAACCAATGAGAGACTAGCTCTTGGTGTTGGGACAGGCAGAGGTCACTCTATTTTCCCATCAGGAAGAAGAATTAACCACAGGCTCAGCCTGCCCCCTGGAACCAGAACAGGGCCTGAAGCCATCCTGCGCTTTTGCGGCCAGCTCCCAAAAAAGCGACTTGTAAAATGGAGCTTCAGGGCACTGCAATTCACAAACCTGCAGAGTTATAAATGATAACTCTCGTCCACAAATATATTGAGGGAAGGCAAAGAAGAGGATTTGAAATCAAGGCAGAATTGCAGGAAACAGATTTCAGGAGGTAGATTCGAATCGCCTTTAAAGCACATGAAAAGCGGCAAAACGTTGACAATGATGCCCTTGGCCAAAAAGGGCGTATGCGTTTTTTCCTGAATGTATTCAGGAAAAAACGCATACGCCCTTTTTGGCCAACCAAGCAACCTGGAAAGGCAAATCAGCGCTACAAAGAAGTCTCGCTTCCCATCGGTCAAAAGGGCCATGCTGAAAAAAGTGTCAAAACCAGAAATGCAGGACAGGCCATGGAGAAATGGGAGCCGTGCTACACTGATGGGCGGGATGTAAATTGCCAACAGCCACTCTGGAGAAGTGTACGGTGTGTCCTGAAACATCTAAAAAACACAGCTTAGAGAGCATAGGGCACTTCCACGCATGGGGGGATAAAGTGGGAAAATTGAAAATCAGCAAGACACAAGCACCCCAAAGTTTAGGGCTGCTCTGTTGACAAGGACCTCCACTTCATTCTACCTTAAATATCCCAGGAAAGCGAAAAATGGATCAAAAAGTTGTGGTCCTTATGTACAATGGAATATCACTCAGCCATGAAATCAATGTCATAAGGCTAGTAGCAGCATGATGAGTGGATTTAGGTAAGACGATTCTAAGTGAAATAAGTCACACAGAAAAGGACACTTCTCATAAGGTGTCACTTATAGAGGGAATGTAAAAACCGTTACACTTGAACTGAATTACAAAACAGAACAGAGTCACACATGCAGAAAACACACTATGGCTGCTTAACGGGAAAGGTGAGGTGGGGTGATACATAAAACAAGAGTTTCAAATTAGCTCAGATACCGTTCCATAAACCCAATATGTAACAGACAAGACCTACTCCTTGCTCAGAGAACTGGACTCAACACGCCCGATTCACCGCACAAGAATATATCTGACTAGTAATAATCTTAAAACCTATGTATTGATATCTCTCTGTTAGTGTGTCAAGTGGGTGTAAAGCGGCATAAACACAGCCGTGAAAAGCAGCTAAACCCCATTATAAAAATAAATTACTTTTAAAAACCCATGAAAAAAAGACAGGGAAAGAGAGAGAAATTCTTACACAATTCGTTCAGGGGCTGTGATGCAACCTGGATTGACCATATCTAGACCCACAGCTGGATGAGACATAAGGGTGGACACTCTTGGGGCTGAGAGGTTTGGTGAGGTTGGGTGAGCAAACGCAGACCCTTTAAAGTAATAGTGCGTGCTACCCATCGCATGGGTCCCAAATCTCCAGGTTCAAGGGCATCTTCCTACATCGAAAACATGCATGAGAAACCCAGAAGATGGTACACCGTGTGATGGGGAAAGGTTTCTAAAACGCACCTCATTTCTCATCTCCTTGTGCTCGGGTTCGCCATTCCAGCCACTTTACTAGCAATCTCCCTACTTGGAGCATCAGCACCTTTAACCTCCTGTTCCGTACAGGTTGCAATTTGTCCTGAGGATGAACGGGAAGACGGGGAACCAATGAGAGACTAGCTCTTGGTGTTGGGACAGGCAGAGGTCACTCTATTTTCCCATCAGGAAGAAGAATTAACCACAGGCTCAGCCTGCGCCCTGGAACCAGAACAGGGCCTGAAGCCATCCTGCGCTTTTGCGGCCAGCTCCCAAAAAAGCGACTTGTAAAATGGAGCTTCAGGGCACTGCAATTCACAAACCTGCAGAGTTATAAATGATAACTCTCGTCCACAAATATATTGAGGGAAGGCAAAGAAGAGGATTTGAAATCAAGGCAGAATTGCAGGAAACAGATTTCAGGAGGTAGATTCGAATCGCCTTTAAAGCACATGAAAAGCGGCAAAACGTTGACAATGATGCCCTTGGCCAAAAAGGGCGTATGCGTTTTTTCCTGAATATATTCAGGAAAAAACGCATACGCCCTTTTTGGCCAACCAAGCAACCTGGAAAGGCAAATCAGCGCTACAAAGAAGTCTGGTTTCCCATCGGTCAAAAGGGCCATGCTGAAAAAAGTGTCAAAACCAGAAATGCAGGACAGGCCATGGAGAAATGGGAGCCTTGCTACACTGATGGGCGGGATGTAAATTGCCAACAGCCACTCTGGAGAAGTGTACGGTGTGTCCTGAAACATCTAAAAAACACAGCTTAGAGAGCATAGGGCACTTCCACGCATGGGGGGATAACGTGGGAAAATTGAAAATCAGCAAGACACAAGCACCCCAAAGTTTAGGGCTGCTCTGTTGACAAGGACCTCCACTTCATTCTACCTTAAATATCCCAGGAAAGCGAAAAATGGATCAAAAAGTTGTGGTCCTTATGTACAATGGAATATCACTCAGCCATGAAATCAATGTCATAAGGCTAGTAGCAGCATGATGAGTGGATTTAGGTAAGACGATTCTAAGTGAAATAAGTCACACAGAAAAGGACACTTCTCATAAGGTGTCACTTATAGAGGGAATGTAAAAACCGTTACACTTGAACTGAATTACAAAACAGAACAGAGTCACACATGCAGAAAACACACTATGGCTGCTTAACGGGAAAGGTGAGGTGGGGTGATACATAAAACAAGAGTTTCAAATTAGCTCAGATACCGTTCCATAAACCCAATATGTAACAGACAAGACCTACTCCTTGCTCAGAGAACTGGACTCAACACGCCCGATTCACCGCACAAGAATATATCTGACTAGTAATAATCTTAAAACCTATGTATTGATATCTCTCTGTTAGTGTGTCAAGTGGGTGTAAAGCGGCATAAACACAGCCGTGAAAAGCAGCTAAACCCCATTATAAAAATAAATTACTTTTAAAAACCCATGAAAAAAAGACAGGGAAAGAGAGAGAAATTCTTACACAATTCGTTCAGGGGCTGTGATGCAACCTGGATTGACCATATCTAGACCCACAGCTGGATGAGACATAAGGGTGGACACTCTTGGGGCTGAGAGGTTTGGTGAGGTTGGGTGAGCAAACGCAGACCCTTTAAAGTAATAGTGCGTGCTACCCATCGCATGGGTCCCAAATCTCCAGGTTCAAGGGCATCTTCCTACATCGAAAACATGCATGAGAAACCCAGAAGATGGTACACCGTGTGATGGGGAAAGGTTTCTAAAACGCACCTCATTTCTCATCTCCTTGTGCTCGGGTTCGCCATTCCAGCCACTTTACTAGCAATCTCCCTACTTGGAGCATCAGCACCTTTAACCTCCTGTTCCGTACAGGTTGCAATTTGTCCTGAGGATGAACGGGAAGACGGGGAACCAATGAGAGACTAGCTCTTGGTGTTGGGACAGGCAGAGGTCACTCTATTTTCCCATCAGGAAGAAGAATTAACCACAGGCTCAGCCTGCCCCCTGGAACCAGAACAGGGCCTGAAGCCATCCTGCGCTTTTGCGGCCAGCTCCCAAAAAAGCGACTTGTAAAATGGAGCTTCAGGGCACTGCAATTCACAAACCTGCAGAGTTATAAATGATAACTCTCGTCCACAAATATATTGAGGGAAGGCAAAGAAGAGGATTTGAAATCAAGGCAGAATTGCAGGAAACAGATTTCAGGAGGTAGATTCGAATCGCCTTTAAAGCACATGAAAAGCGGCAAAACGTTGACAATGATGCCCTTGGCCAAAAAGGGCGTATGCGTTTTTTCCTGAATATATTCAGGAAAAAACGCATACGCCCTTTTTGGCCAACCAAGCAACCTGGAAAGGCAAATCAGCGCTACAAAGAAGTCTCGCTTCCCATCGGTCAAAAGGGCCATGCTGAAAAAAGTGTCAAAACCAGAAATGCAGGACAGGCCATGGAGAAATGGGAGCCTTGCTACACTGATGGGCGGGATGTAAATTGCCAACAGCCACTCTGGAGAAGTGTACGGTGTGTCCTGAAACATCTAAAAAACACAGCTTAGAGAGCATAGGGCACTTCCACGCATGGGGGGATAAAGTGGGAAAATTGAAAATCAGCAAGACACAAGCACCCCAAAGTTTAGGGCTGCTCTGTTGACAAGGACCTCCACTTCATTCTACCTTAAATATCCCAGGAAAGCGAAAAATGGATAAAAAAGTTGTGGTCCTTATGTACAATGGAATATCACTCAGCCATGAAATCAATGTCATAAGGCTAGTAGCAGCATGATGAGTGGATTTAGGTAAGACGATTCTAAGTGAAATAAGTCACACAGAAAAGGACACTTCTCATAAGGTGTCACTTATAGAGGGAATGTAAAAACCGTTACACTTGAACTGAATTACAAAACAGAACAGAGTCACACATGCAGAAAACACACTATGGCTGCTTAACGGGAAAGGTGAGGTGGGGTGATACATAAAACAAGAGTTTCAAATTAGCTCAGATACCGTTCCATAAACCCAATATGTAACAGACAAGACCTACTCCTTGCTCAGAGAACTGGACTCAACACGCCCGATTCACCGCACAAGAATATATCTGACTAGTAATAATCTTAAAACCTATGTATTGATATCTCTCTGTTAGTGTGTCAAGTGGGTGTAAAGCGGCATAAACACAGCCGTGAAAAGCAGCTAAACCCCATTATAAAAATAAATTACTTTTAAAAACCCATGAAAAAAAGACAGGGAAAGAGAGAGAAATTCTTACACAATTCGTTCAGGGGCTGTGATGCAACCTGGATTGACCATATCTAGACCCACAGCTGGATGAGACATAAGGGTGGACACTCTTGGGGCTGAGAGGTTTGGTGAGGTTGGGTGAGCAAACGCAGACCCTTTAAAGTAATAGTGCGTGCTACCCATCGCATGGGTCCCAAATCTCCAGGTTCAAGGGCATCTTCCTACATCGAAAACATGCATGAGAAACCCAGAAGATGGTACACCGTGTGATGGGGAAAGGTTTCTAAAATGCACCTCATTTCTCATCTCCTTGTGCTCGGGTTCGCCATTCCAGCCACTTTACTAGCAATCTCCCTACTTGGAGCATCAGCACCTTTAACCTCCTGTTCCGTACAGGTTGCAATTTGTCCTGAGGATGAACGGGAAGACGGGGAACCAATGAGAGACTAGCTCTTGGTGTTGGGACAGGCAGAGGTCACTCTATTTTCCCATCAGGAAGAAGAATTAACCACAGGCTCAGCCTGCCCCCCGGAACCAGAACAGGGCCTGAAGCCATCCTGCGCTTTTGCGGCCAGCTCCCAAAAAAGCGACTTGTAAAATGGAGCTTCAGGGCACTGCAATTCACAAACCTGCAGAGTTATAAATGATAACTCTCGTCCACAAATATATTGAGGGAAGGCAAAGAAGAGGATTTGAAATCAAGGCAGAATTGCAGGAAACAGATTTCAGGAGGTAGATTCGAATCGCCTTTAAAGCACATGAAAAGCGGCAAAACGTTGACAATGATGCCCTTGGCCAAAAAGGGCGTATGCGTTTTTTCCTGAATATATTCAGGAAAAAACGCATACGCCCTTTTTGGCCAACCAAGCAACCTGGAAAGGCAAATCAGCGCTACAAAGAAGTCTCGCTTCCCATCGGTCAAAAGGGCCATGCTGAAAAAAGTGTCAAAACCAGAAATGCAGGACAGGCCATGGAAAAATGGGAGCCTTGCTACACTGATGGGCGGGATGTAAATTGCCAACAGCCACTCTGGAGAAGTGTACGGTGTGTCCTGAAACATCTAAAAAACACAGCTTAGAGAGCATAGGGCACTTCCACGCATGGGGGGATAACGTGGGAAAATTGAAAATCAGCAAGACACAAGCACCCCAAAGTTTAGGGCTGCTCTGTTGACAAGGACCTCCACTTCATTCTACCTTAAATATCCCAGGAAAGCGAAAAATGGATCAAAAAGTTGTGGTCCTTATGTACAATGGAATATCACTCAGCCATGAAATCAATGTCATAAGGCTAGTAGCAGCATGATGAGTGGATTTAGGTAAGACGATTCTAAGTGAAATAAGTCACACAGAAAAGGACACTTCTCATAAGGTGTCACTTATAGAGGGAATGTAAAAACCGTTACACTTGAACTGAATTACAAAACAGAACAGAGTCACACATGCAGAAAACACACTATGGCTGCTTAACGGGAAAGGTGAGGTGGGGTGATACATAAAACAAGAGTTTCAAATTAGCTCAGATACCGTTCCATAAACCCAATATGTAACAGACAAGACCTACTCCTTGCTCAGAGAACTGGACTCAACACGCCCGATTCACCGCACAAGAATATATCTGACTAGTAATAATCTTAAAACCTATGTATTGATATCTCTCTGTTAGTGTGTCAAGTGGGTGTAAAGCGGATTAAACACAGCCGTGAAAAGCAGCTAAACCCCATTATAAAAATAAATTACTTTTAAAAACCCATGAAAAAAAGACAGGGAAAGAGAGAGAAATTCTTACACAATTCGTTCAGGGGCTGTGATGCAACCTGGATTGACCATATCTAGACCCACAGCTGGATGAGACATAAGGGTGGACACTCTTGGGGCTGAGAGGTTTGGTGAGGTTGGGTGAGCAAACGCAGACCCTTTAAAGTAATAGTGCGTGCTACCCATCGCATGGGTCCCAAATCTCCAGGTTCAAGGGCATCTTCCTACATCGAAAACATGCATGAGAAACCCAGAAGATGGTACACCGTGTGATGGGGAAAGGTTTCTAAAACGCACCTCATTTCTCATCTCCTTGTGCTCGGGTTCGCCATTCCAGCCACTTTACTAGCAATCTCCCTACTTGGAGCATCAGCACCTTTAACCTCCTGTTCCGTACAGGTTGCAATTTGTCCTGAGGATGAACGGGAAGACGGGGAACCAATGAGAGACTAGCTCTTGGTGTTGGGACAGGCAGAGGTCACTCTATTTTCCATTCAGGAAGAAGAATTAACCACAGGCTCAGCCTGCCCCCCGGAACCAGAACAGGGCCTGAAGCCATCCTGCGCTTTTGCGGCCAGCTCCCAAAAAAGCGACTTGTAAAATGGAGCTTCAGGGCACTGCAATTCACAAACCTGCAGAGTTATAAATGATAACTCTCGTCCACAAATATATTGAGGGAAGGCAAAGAAGAGGATTTGAAATCAAGGCAGAATTGCAGGAAACAGATTTCAGGAGGTAGATTCGAATCGCCTTTAAAGCACATGAAAAGCGGCAAAACGTTGACAATGATGCCCTTGGCCAAAAAGGGCGTATGCGTTTTTTCCTGAATATATTCAGGAAAAAACGCATACGCCCTTTTTGGCCAACCAAGCAACCTGGAAAGGCAAATCAGCGCTACAAAGAAGTCTCGCTTCCCATCGGTCAAAAGGGCCATGCTGAAAAAAGTGTCAAAACCAGAAATGCAGGACAGGCCATGGAGAAATGGGAGCCTTGCTACACTGATGGGCGGGATGTAAATTGCCAACAGCCACTCTGGAGAAGTGTACGGTGTGTCCTGAAACATCTAAAAAACACAGCTTAGAGAGCATAGGGCACTTCCACGCATGGGGGGATAACGTGGGAAAATTGAAAATCAGCAAGACACAAGCACCCCAAAGTTTAGGGCTGCTCTGTTGACAAGGACCTCCACTTCATTCTACCTTAAATATCCCAGGAAAGCGAAAAATGGATAAAAAAGTTGTGGTCCTTATGTACAATGGAATATCACTCAGCCATGAAATCAATGTCATAAGGCTAGTAGCAGCATGATGAGTGGATTTAGGTAAGACGATTCTAAGTGAAATAAGTCACACAGAAAAGGACACTTCTCATAAGGTGTCACTTATAGAGGGAATGTAAAAACCGTTACACTTGAACTGAATTACAAAACAGAACAGAGTCACACATGCAGAAAACACACTATGGCTGCTTAACGGGAAAGGTGAGGTGGGGTGATACATAAAACAAGAGTTTCAAATTAGCTCAGATACCGTTCCATAAACCCAATATGTAACAGACAAGACCTACTACTTGCTCAGAGAACTGGACTCAACACGCCCGATTCACCGCACAAGAATATATCTGACTAGTAATAATCTTAAAACCTATGTATTGATATCTCTCTGTTAGTGTGTCAAGTGGGTGTAAAGCGGCATAAACACAGCCGTGAAAAGCAGCTAAACCCCATTATAAAAATAAATTACTTTTAAAAACCCATGAAACAAAGACAGGGAAAGAGAGAGAAATTCTTACACAATTCGTTCAGGGGCTGTGATGCAACCTGGATTGACCATATCTAGACCCACAGCTGGATGAGACATAAGGGTGGACACTCTTGGGGCTGAGAGGTTTGGTGAGGTTGGGTGAGCAAACGCAGACCCTTTAAAGTAATAGTGCGTGCTACCCATCGCATGGGTCCCAAATCTCCAGGTTCAAGGGCATCTTCCTACATCGAAAACATGCATGAGAAACCCAGAAGATGGTACACCGTGTGATGGGGAAAGGTTTCTAAAACGCACCTCATTTCTCATCTCCTTGTGCTCGGGTTCGCCATTCCAGCCACTTTACTAGCAATCTCCCTACTTGGAGCATCAGCACCTTTAACCTCCTGTTCCGTACAGGTTGCAATTTGTCCTGAGGATGAACGGGAAGACGGGGAACCAATGAGAGACTAGCTCTTGGTGTTGGGACAGGCAGAGGTCACTCTATTTTCCCATCAGGAAGAAGAATTAACCACAGGCTCAGCCTGCCCCCCGGAACCAGAACAGGGCCTGAAGCCATCCTGCGCTTTTGCGGCCAGCTCCCAAAAAAGCGACTTGTAAAATGGAGCTTCAGGGCACTGCAATTCACAAACCTGCAGAGTTATAAATGATAACTCTCGTCCACAAATATATTGAGGGAAGGCAAAGAAGAGGATTTAAAATCAAGGCAGAATTGCAGGAAACAGATTTCAGGAGGCAGATTCGAATCGCCTTTAAAGCACATGAAAAGCGGCAAAACGTTGACAATGATGCCCTTGGCCAAAAAGGGCTTACGCGTTTTTTCCTGAATATATTCAAGAAAAAACGCGTACGCCCGTTTTGGCCAACCAAGCAACCTGGAAAGGCAAATCAGCGCTACAAAGAAGTCTCGCTTCCCATCGGTCAAAAGGGCCATGCTGAAAAAAGTGTCAAAACCAGAAATGCAGGACAGGCCATGGAGAAATGGGAGCCTTGCTACACTGATGGGCGGGATGTAAATTGCCAACAGCCACTCTGGAGAAGTGTACGGTGTGTCCTGAAACATCTAAAAAACACAGCTTAGAGAGCATCGGGGGCTTCCATGCATGGGGGTATAAAGTGGGAAAATTAAAAATCAACAAGACACAAGCACCCAAAAGTTTAGGGCTGCTCTGTTGACAAGGACCTCCACTTCATTCCACCTTAAATATCCCAGGAAAGCGAAAAATGGATAAAAAAGTTGTGGTCCTTATGTACAATGGAATATCACTCAGCCATGAAATCAAAGTCATAAGGCTAGTAGCAGCATGATGAGTGGATTTAGGTAAGACGATTCTAAGTGAAATAAGTCACACAGAAAAGGACACTTCTCATAAGGTGTCACTTATAGAGGGAATGTAAAAACCGTTACACTTGAACTGAATTACAAAACAGAACAGAGTCACACATGCAGAAAACACACTATGGCTGCTTAACGGGAAAGGTGAGGTGGGGTGATACATAAAACAAGAGTTTCAAATTAGCTCACATACCGTTCCATAAACCCAATATGTAATAGACAAGACCTACTCCTTGCTCAGAGAACTGGACTCAACACGCCCGATTCACCGCACAAGAATATATCTGACTAGTAATAATCTTAAAACCTATGTATTGATATCTCTCTGTTAGTGTGTCAAGTGGGTGTAAAGCGGCATAAACACAGCCCTGAAAAGCAGCTAAACCCCATTATAAAAATAAATTACTTTTAAAAACCCATGAAACAAAGACAGGGAAAGAGAGAGAAATTCTTACACAATTCGTTCAGGGGCTGTGATGCAACCTGGATTGACCATATCTAGACCCACAGCTGGATGAGACATAAGGGTGGACACTCTTGGGGCTGAGAGGTTTGGTGAGGTTGGGTGAGCAAACGCAGACCCTTTAAAGTAATACTGCGTGCTACCCATCGCATGGGTCCCAAATCTCCAGGTTCAAGGGCATCTTCCTACATCGAAAACATGCATGAGAAACCCAGAAGATGGTACACCGTGTGATGGGGAAAGGTTTCTAAAACGCACCTCATTTCTCATCTCCTTGCGCTCGGGTTCGCCATTCCAGCCACTTTACTAGCAATCTCTCTACTTGGAGCATCAGCACCTTTAACCTCCTGTTCCGTACAGGTTGCAATTTGTCCTGAGGATGAACGGGAAGACGGGGAACCAATGAGAGACTAGCTCTTGGTGTTGGGACAGGCAGAGGTCACTCTATTTTCCCATCAGGAAGAAGAATTAACCACAGGCTCAGCCTGCCCCCTGGAACCAGAACAGGGCCTGAAGCCATCCTGCGCTTTTGCGGCCAGCTCCCAAAAAAGCGACTTGTAAAATGGAGCTTCAGGGCACTGCAATTCACAAACCTGCAGAGTTATAAATGATAACTCTCGTCCACAAATATATTGAGGGAAGGCAAAGAAGAGGATTTAAAATCAAGGCAGAATTGCAGGAAACAGATTTCAGGAGGTAGATTCGAATCGCCTTTAAAGCACATGAAAAGCGGCAAAACGTTGACAATGATGCCCTTGGCCAAAAAGGGCTTACGCGTTTTTTCCTGAATATATTCAAGAAAAAACGCGTACGCCCGTTTTGGCCAACCAAGCAACCTGGAAAGGCAAATCAGCGCTACAAAGAAGTCTCGCTTCCCATCGGTCAAAAGGGCCATGCTGAAAAAAGTGTCAAAACCAGAAATGCATGACAGGCCATGGAGAAATGGGAGCCTTGCTACACTGATGGGCGGGATGTAAATTGCCAACAGCCACTCTGGAGAAGTGTACGGTGTGTCCTGAAACATCTATAAAACACAGCTTAGAGAGCATCGGGGGCTTCCATGCATGGGGGTATAAAGTGGGAAAATTAAAAATCAACAAGACACAAGCACCCAAAAGTTTAGGGCTGCTCTGTTGACAAGGACCTCCACTTCATTCCACCTTAAATATCCCAGGAAAGCGAAAAATGGATAAAAAAGTTGTGGTCCTTATGTACAATGGAATATCACTCAGCCATGAAATCAAAGTCATAAGGCTAGTAGCAGCATGATGAGTGGATTTAGGTAAGACGATTCTAAGTGAAATAAGTCACACAGAAAAGGACACTTCTCATAAGGTGTCACTTATAGAGGGAATGTAAAAACCGTTACACTTGAACTGAATTACAAAACAGAACAGAGTCACACATGCAGAAAACACACTATGGCTGCTTAACGGGAAAGGTGAGGTGGGGTGATACACAAAACAAGAGTTTCAAATTAGCTCAGATACCGTTCCATAAACCCAATATGTAATAGACAAGACCTACTCCTTGCTCAGAGAACTGGACTCAACACGCCCGATTCACCGCACAAGAATATATCTGACTAGTAATAATCTTAAAACCTATGTATTGATATCTCTCTGTTAGTGTGTCAAGTGGGTGTAAAGCGGCATAAACACAGCCCTGAAAAGCAGCTAAACCCCATTATAAAAATAAATTACTTTTAAAAACCCATGAAACAAAGACAGGGAAAGAGAGAGAAATTCTTACACAATTCGTTCAGGGGCTGTGATGCAACCTGGATTGACCATATCTAGACCCACAGCTGGATGAGACATAAGGGTGGACACTCTTGGGGCTGAGAGGTTTGGTGAGGTTGGGTGAGCAAACGCAGACCCTTTAAAGTAATACTGCGTGCTACCCATCGCATGGGTCCCAAATCTCCAGGTTCAAGGGCATCTTCCTACATCGAAAACATGCATGAGAAACCCAGAAGATGGTACACCGTGTGATGGGGAAAGGTTTCTAAAACGCACCTCATTTCTCATCTCCTTGTGCTCGGGTTCGCCATTCCAGCCACTTTACTAGCAATCTCCCTACTTGGAGCATCAGCACCTTTAACCTCCTGTTCCGTACAGGTTGCAATTTGTCCTGAGGATGAACGGGAAGACGGGGAACCAATGAGAGACTAGCTCTTGGTGTTGGGACAGGCAGAGGTCACTCTATTTTCCCATCAGGAAGAAGAATTAACCACAGGCTCAGCCTGCCCCCTGGAACCAGAACAGGGCCTGAAGCCATCCTGCGCTTTTGCGGCCAGCTCCCAAAAAAGCGACTTGTAAAATGGAGCTTCAGGGCACTGCAATTCACAAACCTGCAGAGTTATAAATGATAACTCTCGTCCACAAATATATTGAGGGAAGGCAAAGAAGAGGATTTGAAATCAAGGCAGAATTGCAGGAAACAGATTTCAGGAGGTAGATTCGAATCGCCTTTAAAGCACATGAAAAGCGGCAAAACGTTGACAATGATGCCCTTGGCCAAAAAGGGCGTATGCGTTTTTTCCTGAATATATTCAGGAAAAAACGCATACGCCCTTTTTGGCCAACCAAGCAACATGGAAAGGCAAATCAGCGCTACAAAGAAGTCTCGCTTCCCATCGGTCAAAAGGGCCATGCTGAAAAAAGTGTCAAAACCAGAAATGCAGGACAGGCCATGGAGAAATGGGAGCCTTGCTACACTGATGGGCGGGATGTAAATTGCCAACAGCCACTCTGGAGAAGTGTATGGTGTGTCCTGAAACATCTAAAAAACACAGCTTAGAGAGCATAGGGCACTTCCACGCATGGGGGGATAAAGTGGGAAAATTGAAAATCAGCAAGACACAAGCACCCCAAAGTTTAGGGCTGCTCTGTTGACAAGGACCTCCACTTCATTCTACCTTAAATATCCCAGGAAAGCGAAAAATGGATAAAAAAGTTGTGGTCCTTATGTACAATGGAATATCACTCAGCCATGAAATCAATGTCATAAGGCTAGTAGCAGCATGATGAGTGGATTTAGGTAAGACGATTCTAAGTGAAATAAGTCACACAGAAAAGGACACTTCTCATAAGGTGTCACTTATAGAGGGAATGTAAAAACCGTTACACTTGAACTGAATTACAAAACAGAACAGAGTCACACATGCAGAAAACACACTATGGCTGCTTAACGGGAAAGGTGAGGTGGGGTGATACATAAAACAAGAGTTTCAAATTAGCTCAGATACCGTTCCATAAACCCAATATGTAACAGACAAGACCTACTCCTTGCTCAAAGAACTGGACTCAACACGCCCGATTCACCGCACAAGAATATATCTGACTAGTAATAATCTTAAAACCTATGTATTGATATCTCTCTGTTAGTGTGTCAAGTGGGTGTAAAGCGGCATAAACACAGCCCTGAAAAGCAGCTAAACCCCATTATAAAAATAAATTACTTTTAAAAACCCATGAAAAAAAGACAGGGAAAGAGAGAGAAATTCTTACACAATTCGTTCAGGGGCTGTGATGCAACCTGGATTGACCATATCTAGACCCACAGCTGGATGAGACATAAGGGTGGACACTCTTGGGGCTGAGAGGTTTGGTGAGGTTGGGTGAGCAAACGCAGACCCTTTAAAGTAATAGTGCGTGCTACCCATCGCATGGGTCCCAAATCTCCAGGTTCAAGGGCATCTTCCTACATCGAAAACATGCATGAGAAACCCAGAAGATGGTACACCGTGTGATGGGGAAAGGTTTCTAAAACGCACCTCATTTCTCATCTCCTTGTGCTCGGGTTCGCCATTCCAGCCACTTTACTAGCAATCTCCCTACTTGGAGCATCAGCACCTTTAACCTCCTGTTCCGTACAGGTTGCAATTTGTCCTGAGGATGAACGGGAAGACGGGGAACCAATGAGAGACTAGCTCTTGGTGTTGGGACAGGCACAGGTCACTCTATTTTCCCATCAGGAAGAAGAATTAACCACAGGCTCAGCCTGCCCCCTGGAACCAGAACAGGGCCTGAAGCCATCCTGCGCTTTTGCGGCCAGCTCCCAAAAAAGCGACTTGTAAAATGGAGCTTCAGGGCACTGCAATTCACAAACCTGCAGAGTTATAAATGATAACTCTCGTCCACAAATATATTGAGGGAAGGCAAAGAAGAGGATTTGAAATCAAGGCAGAATTGCAGGAAACAGATTTCAGGAGGTAGATTCGAATCGCCTTTAAAGCACATGAAAAGCGGCAAAACGTTGACAATGATGCCCTTGGCCAAAAAGGGCGTATGCGTTTTTTCCTGAATATATTCAGGAAAAAACGCATACGCCCTTTTTGGCCAACCAAGCAACATGGAAAGGCAAATCAGCGCTACAAAGAAGTCTCGCTTCCCATCGGTCAAAAGGGCCATGCTGAAAAAAGTGTCAAAACCAGAAATGCAGGACAGGCCATGGAGAAATGGGAGCCTTGCTACACTGATGGGCGGGATGTAAATTGCCAACAGCCACTCTGGAGAAGTGTACGGTGTGTCCTGAAACACCTAAAAAACACAGCTTAGAGAGCATAGGGCACTTCCACGCATGGGGGGATAAAGTGGGAAAATTGAAAATCAGCAAGACACAAGCACCCCAAAGTTTAGGGCTGCTCTGTTGACAAGGACCTCCACTTCATTCTACCTTAAATATCCCAGGAAAGCGAAAAATGGATAAAAAAGTTGTGGTCCTTATGTACAATGGAATATCACTCAGCCATGAAATCAATGTCATAAGGCTAGTAGCAGCATGATGAGTGGATTTAGGTAAGACGATTCTAAGTGAAATAAGTCACACAGAAAAGGACACTTCTCATAAGGTGTCACTTATAGAGGGAATGTAAAAACCGTTACACTTGAACTGAATTACAAAACAGAACAGAGTCACACATGCAGAAAACACACTATGGCTGCTTAACGGGAAAGGTGAGGTGGGGTGATACATAAAACAAGAGTTTCAAATTAGCTCAGATACCGTTCCATAAACCCAATATGTAACAGACAAGACCTACTCCTTGCTCAAAGAACTGGACTCAACACGCCCGATTCACCGCACAAGAATATATCTGACTAGTAATAATCTTAAAACCTATGTATTGATATCTCTCTGTTAGTGTGTCAAGTGGGTGTAAAGCGGCATAAACACAGCCGTGAAAAGCAGCTAAACCCCATTATAAAAATAAATTACTTTTAAAAACCCATGAAAAAAAGACAGGGAAAGAGAGAGAAATTCTTACACAATTCGTTCAGGGGCTGTGATGCAACCTGGATTGACCATATCTAGACCCACAGCTGGATGAGACATAAGGGTGGACACTCTTGGGGCTGAGAGGTTTGGTGAGGTAGGGTGAGCAAACGCAGACCCTTTAAAGTAATAGTGCGTGCTACCCATCGCATGGGTCCCAAATCTCCAGGTTCAAGGGCATCTTCCTACATCGAAAACATGCATGAGAAACCCAGAAGATGGTACACCGTGTGATGGGGAAAGGTTTCTAAAACGCACCTCATTTCTCATCTCCTTGTGCTTGGGTTCGCCATTCCAGCCACTTTACTAGCAATCTCCCTACTTGGAGCATCAGCACCTTTAACCTCCTGTTCCGTACAGGGTGCAATTTGTCCTGAGGATGAACGGGAAGACGGGGAACCAATGAGAGACTAGCTCTTGGTGTTGGGACAGGCACAGGTCACTCTATTTTCCCATCAGGAAGAAGAATTAACCACAGGCTCAGCCTGCCCCCTGGAACCAGAACAGGGCCTGAAGCCATCCTGCGCTTTTGCGGCCAGCTCCCAAAAAAGCGACTTGTAAAATGGAGCTTCAGGGCACTGCAATTCACAAACCTGCAGAGTTATAAATGATAACTCTCGTCCACAAATATATTGAGGGAAGGCAAAGAAGAGGATTTAAAATCAAGGCAGAATTGCAGGAAACAGATTTCAGGAGGTAGATTCGAATCGCCTTTAAAGCACATGAAAAGCGGCAAAACGTTGACAATGATGCCCTTGGCCAAAAAGGGCTTACGCGTTTTTTCCTGAATATATTCAAGAAAAAACGCGTACGCCCGTTTTGGCCAACCAAGCAACCTGGAAAGGCAAATCAGCGCTACAAAGAAGTCTCGCTTCCCATCGGTCAAAAGGGCCATGCTGAAAAAAGTGTCAAAACCAGAAATGCATGACAGGCCATGGAGAAATGGGAGCCTTGCTACACTGATGGGCGGGATGTAAATTGCCAACAGCCACTCTGGAGAAGTGTACGGTGTGTCCTGAAACATCTAAAAAACACAGCTTAGAGAGCATCGGGGGCTTCCATGCATGGGGGTATAAAGTGGGAAAATTAAAAATCAACAAGACACAAGCACCCAAAAGTTTAGGGCTGCTCTGTTGACAAGGACCTCCACTTCATTCCACCTTAAATATCCCAGGAAAGCGAAAAATGGATAAAAAAGTTGTGGTCCTTATGTACAATGGAATATCACTCAGCCATGAAATCAAAGTCATAAGGCTAGTAGCAGCATGATGAGTGGATTTAGGTAAGACGATTCTAAGTGAAATAAGTCACACAGAAAAGGACACTTCTCATAAGGTGTCACTTATAGAGGGAATGTAAAAACCGTTACACTTGAACTGAATTACAAAACAGAACAGAGTCACACATGCAGAAAACACACTATGGCTGCTTAACGGGAAAGGTGAGGTGGGGTGATACATAAAACAAGAGTTTCAAATTAGCTCACATACCGTTCCATAAACCCAATATGTAATAGACAAGACCTACTCCTTGCTCAGAGAACTGGACTCAACACGCCCGATTCACCGCACAAGAATATATCTGACTAGTAATAATCTTAAAACCTATGTATTGATATCTCTCTGTTAGTGTGTCAAGTGGGTGTAAAGCGGCATAAACACAGCCCTGAAAAGCAGCTAAACCCCATTATAAAAATAAATTACTTTTAAAAACCCATGAAACAAAGACAGGGAAAGAGAGAGAAATTCTTACACAATTCGTTCAGGGGCTGTGATGCAACCTGGATTGACCATATCTAGACCCACAGCTGGATGAGACATAAGGGTGGACACTCTTGGGGCTGAGAGGTTTGGTGAGGTAGGGTGAGCAAACGCAGACCCTTTAAAGTAATAGTGCGTGCTACCCATCGCATGGGTCCCAAATCTCCAGGTTCAAGGGCATCTTCCTACATCGAAAACATGCATGAGAAACCCAGAAGATGGTACACCGTGTGATGGGGAAAGGTTTCTAAAACGCACCTCATTTCTCATCTCCTTGTGCTTGGGTTCGCCATTCCAGCCACTTTACTAGCAATCTCCCTACTTGGAGCATCAGCACCTTTAACCTCCTGTTCCGTACAGGGTGCAATTTGTCCTGAGGATGAACGGGAAGACGGGGAACCAATGAGAGACTAGCTCTTGGTGTTGGGACAGGCACAGGTCACTCTATTTTCCCATCAGGAAGAAGAATTAACCACAGGCTCAGCCTGCCCCCTGGAACCAGAACAGGGCCTGAAGCCATCCTGCGCTTTTGCGGCCAGCTCCCAAAAAAGCGACTTGTAAAATGGAGCTTCAGGGCACTGCAATTCACAAACCTGCAGAGTTATAAATGATAACTCTCGTCCACAAATATATTGAGGGAAGGCAAAGAAGAGGATTTAAAATCAAGGCAGAATTGCAGGAAACAGATTTCAGGAGGTAGATTCGAATCGCCTTTAAAGCACATGAAAAGCGGCAAAACGTTGACAATGATGCCCTTGGCCAAAAAGGGCTTACGCGTTTTTTCCTGAATATATTCAAGAAAAAACGCGTACGCCCGTTTTGGCCAACCAAGCAACCTGGAAAGGCAAATCAGCGCTACAAAGAAGTCTCGCTTCCCATCGGTCAAAAGGGCCATGCTGAAAAAAGTGTCAAAACCAGAAATGCATGACAGGCCATGGAGAAATGGGAGCCTTGCTACACTGATGGGCGGGATGTAAATTGCCAACAGCCACTCTGGAGAAGTGTACGGTGTGTCCTGAAACATCTAAAAAACACAGCTTAGAGAGCATCGGGGGCTTCCATGCATGGGGGTATAAAGTGGGAAAATTAAAAATCAACAAGACACAAGCACCCAAAAGTTTAGGGCTGCTCTGTTGACAAGGACCTCCACTTCATTCCACCTTAAATATCCCAGGAAAGCGAAAAATGGATAAAAAAGTTGTGGTCCTTATGTACAATGGAATATCACTCAGCCATGAAATCAAAGTCATAAGGCTAGTAGCAGCATGATGAGTGGATTTAGGTAAGACGATTCTAAGTGAAATAAGTCACACAGAAAAGGACACTTCTCATAAGGTGTCACTTATAGAGGGAATGTAAAAACCGTTACACTTGAACTGAATTACAAAACAGAACAGAGTCACACATGCAGAAAACACACTATGGCTGCTTAACGGGAAAGGTGAGGTGGGGTGATACATAAAACAAGAGTTTCAAATTAGCTCACATACCGTTCCATAAACCCAATATGTAATAGACAAGACCTACTCCTTGCTCAGAGAACTGGACTCAACACGCCCGATTCACCGCACAAGAATATATCTGACTAGTAATAATCTTAAAACCTATGTATTGATATCTCTCTGTTAGTGTGTCAAGTGGGTGTAAAGCGGCATAAACACAGCCCTGAAAAGCAGCTAAACCCCATTATAAAAATAAATTACTTTTAAAAACCCATGAAACAAAGACAGGGAAAGAGAGAGAAATTCTTACACAATTCGTTCAGGGGCTGTGATGCAACCTGGATTGACCATATCTAGACCCACAGCTGGATGAGACATAAGGGTGGACACTCTTGGGGCTGAGAGGTTTGGTGAGGTTGGGTGAGCAAACGCAGACCCTTTAAAGTAATACTGCGTGCTACCCATCGCATGGGTCCCAAATCTCCAGGTTCAAGGGCATCTTCCTACATCGAAAACATGCATGAGAAACCCAGAAGATGGTACACCGTGTGATGGGGAAAGGTTTCTAAAACGCACCTCATTTCTCATCTCCTTGTGCTCGGGTTCGCCATTCCAGCCACTTTACTAGCAATCTCCCTACTTGGAGCATCAGCACCTTTAACCTCCTGTTCCGTACAGGTTGCAATTTGTCCTGAGGATGAACGGGAAGACGGGGAACCAATGAGAGACTAGCTCTTGGTGTTGGGACAGGCAGAGGTCACTCTATTTTCCCATCAGGAAGAAGAATTAACCACAGGCTCAGCCTGCCCCCTGGAACTAGAACAGGGCCTGAAGCCATCCTGCGCTTTTGCGGCCAGCTCCCAAAAAAGCGACTTGTAAAATGGAGCTTCAGGGCACTGCAATTCACAAACCTGCAGAGTTATAAATGATAACTCTCGTCCACAAATATATTGAGGGAAGGCAAGGAAGAGGATTTGAAATCAAGGCAGAATTGCAGGAAACAGATTTCAGGAGGTAGATTCGTATCGCCTTTAAAGCACATGAAAAGCGGCAAAACGTTGACAATGATGCCCTTGGCCAAAAAGGGCGTATGCGTTTTTTCCTGAATATATTCAGGAAAAAACGCATACGCCCTTTTTGGCCAACCAAGCAACCTGGAAAGGCAAATCAGCGCTACAAAGAAGTCTCGCTTCCCATCGGTCAAAAGGGCCATGCTGAAAAAAGTGTCAAAACCAGAAATGCAGGACAGGCCATGGAGAAATGGGAGCCTTGCTACACTGATGGGCGGGATGTAAATTGCCAACAGCCACTCTGGAGAAGTGTACGGTGTGTCCTGAAACATCTAAAAAACACAGCTTAGAGAGCATAGGGCACTTCCACGCATGGGGGGATAAAGTGGGAAAATTGAAAATCAGCAAGACACAAGCACCCCAAAGTTTAGGGCTGCTCTGTTGACAAGGACCTCCACTTCATTCTACCTTAAATATCCCAGGAAAGCGAAAAATGGATAAAAAAGTTGTGGTCCTTATGTACAATGGAATATCACTCAGCCATGAAATCAATGTCATAAGGCTAGTAGCAGCATGATGAGTGGATTTAGGTAAGACGATTCTAAGTGAAATAAGTCACACAGAAAAGGACACTTCTCATAAGGTGTCACTTATAGAGGGAATGTAAAAACCGTTACACTTGAACTGAATTACAAAACAGAACAGAGTCACACATGCAGAAAACACACTATGGCTGCTTAACGGGAAAGGTGAGGTGGGGTGATACATAAAACAAGAGTTTCAAATTAGCTCAGATACCGTTCCATAAACCCAATATGTAACAGACAAGACCTACTCCTTGCTCAGAGAACTGGACTCAACACGCCCGATTCACCGCACAAGAATATATCTGACTAGTAATAATCTTAAAACCTATGTATTGATATCTCTCTGTTAGTGTGTCAAGTGGGTGTAAAGCGGCATAAACACAGCCCTCAAAAGCAGCTAAACCCCATTATAAAAATAAATTACTTTTAAAAACCCATGAAAAAAAGACAGGGAAAGAGAGAGAAATTCTTACACAATTCGTTCAGGGGCTGTGATGCAACCTGGATTGACCATATCTAGACCCACAGGTGGATGAGACATAAGGGTGGACACTCTTGGGGCTGAGAGGTTTGGTGAGGTTGGGTGAGCAAACGCAGACCCTTTAAAGTAATACTGCGTGCTACCCATCGCATGGGTCCCAAATCTCCAGGTTCAAGGGCATCTTCCTACATCGAAAACATGCATGAGAAACCCAGAAGATGGTACACCGTGTGATGGGGAAAGGTTTCTAAAACGCACCTCATTTCTCATCTCCTTGTGCTCGGGTTCGCCATTCCAGCCACTTTACTAGCAATCTCCCTACTTGGAGCATCAGCACCTTTAACCTCCTGTTCCGTACAGGTTGCAATTTGTCCTGAGGATGAACGGGAAGACGGGGAACCAATGAGAGACTAGCTCTTGGTGTTGGGACAGGCACAGGTCACTCTATTTTCCCATCAGGAAGAAGAATTAACCACAGGCTCAGCCTGCCCCCTGGAACCAGAACAGGGCCTGAAGCCATCCTGCGCTTTTGCGGCCAGCTCCCAAAAAAGCGACTTGTAAAATGGAGCTTCAGGGCACTGCAATTCACAAACCTGCAGAGTTATAAATGATAACTCTCGTCCACAAATATATTGAGGGAAGGCAAAGAAGAGGATTTAAAATCAAGGCAGAATTGCAGGAAACAGATTTCAGGAGGTAGATTCGAATCGCCTTTAAAGCACATGAAAAGCGGCAAAACGTTGACAATGATGCCCTTGGCCAAAAAGGGCTTACGCGTTTTTTCCTGAATATATTCAAGAAAAAACGCGTACGCCCGTTTTGGCCAACCAAGCAACCTGGAAAGGCAAATCAGCGCTACAAAGAAGTCTCGCTTCCCATCGGTCAAAAGGGCCATGCTGAAAAAAGTGTCAAAACCAGAAATGCATGACAGGCCATGGAGAAATGGGAGCCTTGCTACACTGATGGGCGGGATGTAAATTGCCAACAGCCACTCTGGAGAAGTGTACGGTGTGTCCTGAAACATCTAAAAAACACAGCTTAGAGAGCATCGGGGGCTTCCATGCATGGGGGTATAAAGTGGGAAAATTAAAAATCAACAAGACACAAGCACCCAAAAGTTTAGGGCTGCTCTGTTGACAAGGACCTCCACTTCATTCCACCTTAAATATCCCAGGAAAGCGAAAAATGGATAAAAAAGTTGTGGTCCTTATGTACAATGGAATATCACTCAGCCATGAAATCAAAGTCATAAGGCTAGTAGCAGCATGATGAGTGGATTTAGGTAAGACGATTCTAAGTGAAATAAGTCACACAGAAAAGGACACTTCTCATAAGGTGTCACTTATAGAGGGAATGTAAAAACCGTTACACTTGAACTGAATTACAAAACAGAACAGAGTCACACATGCAGAAAACACACTATGGCTGCTTAACGGGAAAGGTGAGGTGGGGTGATACATAAAACAAGAGTTTCAAATTAGCTCAGATACCGTTCCATAAACCCAATATGTAATAGACAAGACCTACTCCTTGCTCAGAGAACTGGACTCAACACGCCCGATTCACCGCACAAGAATATATCTGACTAGTAATAATCTTAAAACCTATGTATTGATATCTCTCTGTTAGTGTGTCAAGTGGGTGTAAAGCGGCATAAACACAGCCCTGAAAAGCAGCTAAACCCCATTATAAAAATAAATTACTTTTAAAAACCCATGAAACAAAGACAGGGAAAGAGAGAGAAATTCTTACACAATTCGTTCAGGGGCTGTGATGCAACCTGGATTGACCATATCTAGACCCACAGCTGGATGAGACATAAGGGTGGACACTCTTGGGGCTGAGAGGTTTGGTGAGGTTGGGTGAGCAAACGCAGACCCTTTAAAGTAATACTGCGTGCTACCCATCGCATGGGTCCCAAATCTCCAGGTTCAAGGGCATCTTCCTACATCGAAAACATGCATGAGAAACCCAGAAGATGGTACACCGTGTGATGGGGAAAGGTTTCTAAAACGCACCTCATTTCTCATCTCCTTGTGCTCGGGTTCGCCATTCCAGCCACTTTACTAGCAATCTCCCTACTTGGAGCATCAGCACCTTTAACCTCCTGTTCCGTACAGGTTGCAATTTGTCCTGAGGATGAACGGGAAGACGGGGAACCAATGAGAGACTAGCTCTTGGTGTTGGGACAGGCAGAGGTCACTCTATTTTCCCATCAGGAAGAAGAATTAACCACAGGCTCAGCCTGCCCCCTGGAACTAGAACAGGGCCTGAAGCCATCCTGCGCTTTTGCGGCCAGCTCCCAAAAAAGCGACTTGTAAAATGGAGCTTCAGGGCACTGCAATTCACAAACCTGCAGAGTTATAAATGATAACTCTCGTCCACAAATATATTGAGGGAAGGCAAGGAAGAGGATTTGAAATCAAGGCAGAATTGCAGGAAACAGATTTCAGGAGGTAGATTCGTATCGCCTTTAAAGCACATGAAAAGCGGCAAAACGTTGACAATGATGCCCTTGGCCAAAAAGGGCGTATGCGTTTTTTCCTGAATATATTCAGGAAAAAACGCATACGCCCTTTTTGGCCAACCAAGCAACCTGGAAAGGCAAATCAGCGCTACAAAGAAGTCTCGCTTCCCATCGGTCAAAAGGGCCATGCTGAAAAAAGTGTCAAAACCAGAAATGCAGGACAGGCCATGGAGAAATGGGAGCCTTGCTACACTGATGGGCGGGATGTAAATTGCCAACAGCCACTCTGGAGAAGTGTACGGTGTGTCCTGAAACATCTAAAAAACACAGCTTAGAGAGCATAGGGCACTTCCACGCATGGGGGGATAAAGTGGGAAAATTGAAAATCAGCAAGACACAAGCACCCCAAAGTTTAGGGCTGCTCTGTTGACAAGGACCTCCACTTCATTCTACCTTAAATATCCCAGGAAAGCGAAAAATGGATAAAAAAGTTGTGGTCCTTATGTACAATGGAATATCACTCAGCCATGAAATCAATGTCATAAGGCTAGTAGCAGCATGATGAGTGGATTTAGGTAAGACGATTCTAAGTGAAATAAGTCACACAGAAAAGGACACTTCTCATAAGGTGTCACTTATAGAGGGAATGTAAAAACCGTTACACTTGAACTGAATTACAAAACAGAACAGAGTCACACATGCAGAAAACACACTATGGCTGCTTAACGGGAAAGGTGAGGTGGGGTGATACATAAAACAAGAGTTTCAAATTAGCTCAGATACCGTTCCATAAACCCAATATGTAACAGACAAGACCTACTCCTTGCTCAGAGAACTGGACTCAACACGCCCGATTCACCGCACAAGAATATATCTGACTAGTAATAATCTTAAAACCTATGTATTGATATCTCTCTGTTAGTGTGTCAAGTGGGTGTAAAGCGGCATAAACACAGCCCTCAAAAGCAGCTAAACCCCATTATAAAAATAAATTACTTTTAAAAACCCATGAAACAAAGACAGGGAAAGAGAGAGAAATTCTTACACAATTCGTTCAGGGGCTGTGATGCAACCTGGATTGACCATATCTAGACCCACAGCTGGATGAGACATAAGGGTGGACACTCTTGGGGCTGAGAGGTTTGGTGAGGTTGGGTGAGCAAACGCAGACCCTTTAAAGTAATACTGCGTGCTACCCATCGCATGGGTCCCAAATCTCCAGGTTCAAGGGCATCTTCCTACATCGAAAACATGCATGAGAAACCCAGAAGATGGTACACCGTGTGATGGGGAAAGGTTTCTAAAACGCACCTCATTTCTCATCTCCTTGTGCTCGGGTTCGCCATTCCAGCCACTTTACTAGCAATCTCCCTACTTGGAGCATCAGCACCTTTAACCTCCTGTTCCGTACAGGTTGCAATTTGTCCTGAGGATGAACGGGAAGACGGGGAACCAATGAGAGACTAGCTCTTGGTGTTGGGACAGGCACAGGTCACTCTATTTTCCCATCAGGAAGAAGAATTAACCACAGGCTCAGCCTGCCCCCTGGAACCAGAACAGGGCCTGAAGCCATCCTGCGCTTTTGCGGCCAGCTCCCAAAAAAGCGACTTGTAAAATGGAGCTTCAGGGCACTGCAATTCACAAACCTGCAGAGTTATAAATGATAACTCTCGTCCACAAATATATTGAGGGAAGGCAAAGAAGAGGATTTAAAATCAAGGCAGAATTGCAGGAAACAGATTTCAGGAGGTAGATTCGAATCGCCTTTAAAGCACATGAAAAGCGGCAAAACGTTGACAATGATGCCCTTGGCCAAAAAGGGCTTACGCGTTTTTTCCTGAATATATTCAAGAAAAAACGCGTACGCCCGTTTTGGCCAACCAAGCAACCTGGAAAGGCAAATCAGCGCTACAAAGAAGTCTCGCTTCCCATCGGTCAAAAGGGCCATGCTGAAAAAAGTGTCAAAACCAGAAATGCATGACAGGCCATGGAGAAATGGGAGCCTTGCTACACTGATGGGCGGGATGTAAATTGCCAACAGCCACTCTGGAGAAGTGTACGGTGTGTCCTGAAACATCTAAAAAACACAGCTTAGAGAGCATCGGGGGCTTCCATGCATGGGGGTATAAAGTGGGAAAATTAAAAATCAACAAGACACAAGCACCCAAAAGTTTAGGGCTGCTCTGTTGACAAGGACCTCCACTTCATTCCACCTTAAATATCCCAGGAAAGCGAAAAATGGATAAAAAAGTTGTGGTCCTTATGTACAATGGAATATCACTCAGCCATGAAATCAAAGTCATAAGGCTAGTAGCAGCATGATGAGTGGATTTAGGTAAGACGATTCTAAGTGAAATAAGTCACACAGAAAAGGACACTTCTCATAAGGTGTCACTTATAGAGGGAATGTAAAAACCGTTACACTTGAACTGAATTACAAAACAGAACAGAGTCACACATGCAGAAAACACACTATGGCTGCTTAACGGGAAAGGTGAGGTGGGGTGATACATAAAACAAGAGTTTCAAATTAGCTCAGATACCGTTCCATAAACCCAATATGTAATAGACAAGACCTACTCCTTGCTCAGAGAACTGGACTCAACACGCCCGATTCACCGCACAAGAATATATCTGACTAGTAATAATCTTAAAACCTATGTATTGATATCTCTCTGTTAGTGTGTCAAGTGGGTGTAAAGCGGCATAAACACAGCCCTGAAAAGCAGCTAAACCCCATTATAAAAATAAATTACTTTTAAAAACCCATGAAACAAAGACAGGGAAAGAGAGAGAAATTCTTACACAATTCGTTCAGGGGCTGTGATGCAACCTGGATTGACCATATCTAGACCCACAGCTGGATGAGACATAAGGGTGGACACTCTTGGGGCTGAGAGGTTTGGTGAGGTTGGGTGAGCAAACGCAGACCCTTTAAAGTAATACTGCGTGCTACCCATCGCATGGGTCCCAAATCTCCAGGTTCAAGGGCATCTTCCTACATCGAAAACATGCATGAGAAACCCAGAAGATGGTACACCGTGTGATGGGGAAAGGTTTCTAAAACGCACCTCATTTCTCATCTCCTTGTGCTCGGGTTCGCCATTCCAGCCACTTTACTAGCAATCTCCCTACTTGGAGCATCAGCACCTTTAACCTCCTGTTCCGTACAGGTTGCAATTTGTCCTGAGGATGAACGGGAAGACGGGGAACCAATGAGAGACTAGCTCTTGGTGTTGGGACAGGCAGAGGTCACTCTATTTTCCCATCAGGAAGAAGAATTAACCACAGGCTCAGCCTGCCCCCTGGAACTAGAACAGGGCCTGAAGCCATCCTGCGCTTTTGCGGCCAGCTCCCAAAAAAGCGACTTGTAAAATGGAGCTTCAGGGCACTGCAATTCACAAACCTGCCGAGTTATAAATGATAACTCTCGTCCACAAATATATTGAGGGAAGGCAAGGAAGAGGATTTGAAATCAAGGCAGAATTGCAGGAAACAGATTTCAGGAGGTAGATTCGTATCGCCTTTAAAGCACATGAAAAGCGGCAAAACGTTGACAATGATGCCCTTGGCCAAAAAGGGCGTATGCGTTTTTTCCTGAATATATTCAGGAAAAAACGCATACGCCCTTTTTGGCCAACCAAGCAACCTGGAAAGGCAAATCAGCGCTACAAAGAAGTCTCGCTTCCCATCGGTCAAAAGGGCCATGCTGAAAAAAGTGTCAAAACCAGAAATGCAGGACAGGCCATGGAGAAATGGGAGCCTTGCTACACTGATGGGCGGGATGTAAATTGCCAACAGCCACTCTGGAGAAGTGTACGGTGTGTCCTGAAACATCTAAAAAACACAGCTTAGAGAGCATAGGGCACTTCCACGCATGGGGGGATAAAGTGGGAAAATTGAAAATCAGCAAGACACAAGCACCCCAAAGTTTAGGGCTGCTCTGTTGACAAGGACCTCCACTTCATTCTACCTTAAATATCCCAGGAAAGCGAAAAATGGATAAAAAAGTTGTGGTCCTTATGTACAATGGAATATCACTCAGCCATGAAATCAATGTCATAAGGCTAGTAGCAGCATGATGAGTGGATTTAGGTAAGACGATTCTAAGTGAAATAAGTCACACAGAAAAGGACACTTCTCATAAGGTGTCACTTATAGAGGGAATGTAAAAACCGTTACACTTGAACTGAATTACAAAACAGAACAGAGTCACACATGCAGAAAACACACTATGGCTGCTTAACGGGAAAGGTGAGGTGGGGTGATACATAAAACAAGAGTTTCAAATTAGCTCAGATACCGTTCCATAAACCCAATATGTAACAGACAAGACCTACTCCTTGCTCAGAGAACTGGACTCAACACGCCCGATTCACCGCACAAGAATATATCTGACTAGTAATAATCTTAAAACCTATGTATTGATATCTCTCTGTTAGTGTGTCAAGTGGGTGTAAAGCGGCATAAACACAGCCCTGAAAAGCAGCTAAACCCCATTATAAAAATAAATTACTTTTAAAAACCCATGAAAAAAAGACAGGGAAAGAGAGAGAAATTCTTTCACAATTCGTTCAGGGGCTGTGATGCAACCTGGATTGACCATATCTAGACCCACAGCTGGATGAGACATAAGGGTGGACACTCTTGGGGCTGAGAGGTTTGGTGAGGTTGGGTGAGCAAACGCAGACCCTTTAAAGTAATAGTGCGTGCTACCCATCGCATGGGTCCCAAATCTCCAGGTTCAAGGGCATCTTCCTACATCGAAAACATGCATGAGAAACCCAGAAGATGGTACACCGTGTGATGGGGAAAGGTTTCTAAAACGCACCTCATTTCTCATCTCCTTGTGCTCGGGTTCGCCATTCCAGCCACTTTACTAGCAATCTCCCTACTTGGAGCATCAGCACCTTTAACCTCCTGTTCCGTACAGGTTGCAATTTGTCCTGAGGATGAACGGGAAGACGGGGAACCAATGAGAGACTAGCTCTTGGTGTTGGGACAGGCACAGGTCACTCTATTTTCCCATCAGGAAGAAGAATTAACCACAGGCTCAGCCTGCCCCCTGGAACCAGAACAGGGCCTGAAGCCATCCTGCGCTTTTGCGGCCAGCTCCCAAAAAAGCGACTTGTAAAATGGAGCTTCAGGGCACTGCAATTCACAAACCTGCAGAGTTATAAATGATAACTCTCGTCCACAAATATATTGAGGGAAGGCAAAGAAGAGGATTTGAAATCAAGGCAGAATTGCAGGAAACAGATTTCAGGAGGTAGATTCGAATCGCCTTTAAAGCACATGAAAAGCGGCAAAACGTTGACAATGATGCCCTTGGCCAAAAAGGGCGTATGCGTTTTTTCCTGAATATATTCAGGAAAAAACGCATACGCCCTTTTTGGCCAACCAAGCAACCTGGAAAGGCAAATCAGCGCTACAAAGAAGTCTCGCTTCCCATCGGTCAAAAGGGCCATGCTGAAAAAAGTGTCAAAACCAGAAATGCAGGACAGGCCATGGAGAAATGGGAGCCTTGCTACACTGATGGGCGGGATGTAAATTGCCAACAGCCACTCTGGAGAAGTGTACGGTGTGTCCTGAAACATCTAAAAAACACAGCTTAGAGAGCATAGGGCACTTCCACGCATGGGGGGATAAAGTGGGAAAATTGAAAATCAGCAAGACACAAGCACCCCAAAGTTTAGGGCTGCTCTGTTGACAAGGACCTCCACTTCATTCTACCTTAAATATCCCAGGAAAGCGAAAAATGGATAAAAAAGTTGTGGTCCTTATGTACAATGGAATATCACTCAGCCATGAAATCAATGTCATAAGGCTAGTAGCAGCATGATGAGTGGATTTAGGTAAGACGATTCTAAGTGAAATAAGTCACACAGAAAAGGACACTTCTCATAAGGTGTCACTTATAGAGGGAATGTAAAAACCGTTACACTTGAACTGAATTACAAAACAGAACAGAGTCACACATGCAGAAAACACACTATGGCTGCTTAACGGGAAAGGTGAGGTGGGGTGATACATAAAACAAGAGTTTCAAATTAGCTCAGATACCGTTCCATAAACCCAATATGTAACAGACAAGACCTACTCCTTGCTCAAAGAACTGGACTCAACACGCCCGATTCACCGCACAAGAATATATCTGACTAGTAATAATCTTAAAACCTATGTATTGATATCTCTCTGTTAGTGTGTCAAGTGGGTGTAAAGCGGCATAAACACAGCCGTGAAAAGCAGCTAAACCCCATTATAAAAATAAATTACTTTTAAAAACCCATGAAAAAAAGACAGGGAAAGAGAGAGAAATTCTTACACAATTCGTTCAGGGGCTGTGATGCAACCTGGATTGACCATATCTAGACCCACAGCTGGATGAGACATAAGGGTGGACACTCTTGGGGCTGAGAGGTTTGGTGAGGTAGGGTGAGCAAACGCAGACCCTTTAAAGTAATAGTGCGTGCTACCCATCACATGGGTCCCAAATCTCCAGGTTCAAGGGCATCTTCCTACATCGAAAACATGCATGAGAAACCCAGAAGATGGTACACCGTGTGATGGGGAAAGGTTTCTAAAACGCACCTCATTTCTCATCTCCTTGTGCTTGGGTTCGCCATTCCAGCCACTTTACTAGCAATCTCCCTACTTGGAGCATCAGCACCTTTAACCTCCTGTTCCGTACAGGGTGCAATTTGTCCTGAGGATGAACGGGAAGACGGGGAACCAATGAGAGACTAGCTCTTGGTGTTGGGACAGGCACAGGTCACTCTATTTTCCCATCAGGAAGAAGAATTAACCACAGGCTCAGCCTGCCCCCTGGAACCAGAACAGGGCCTGAAGCCATCCTGCGCTTTTGCGGCCAGCTCCCAAAAAAGCGACTTGTAAAATGGAGCTTCAGGGCACTGCAATTCACAAACCTGCAGAGTTATAAATGATAACTCTCGTCCACAAATATATTGAGGGAAGGCAAAGAAGAGGATTTAAAATCAAGGCAGAATTGCAGGAAACAGATTTCAGGAGGTAGATTCGAATCGCCTTTAAAGCACATGAAAAGCGGCAAAACGTTGACAATGATGCCCTTGGCCAAAAAGGGCTTACGCGTTTTTTCCTGAATATATTCAAGAAAAAACGCGTACGCCCGTTTTGGCCAACCAAGCAACCTGGAAAGGCAAATCAGCGCTACAAAGAAGTCTCGCTTCCCATCGGTCAAAAGGGCCATGCTGAAAAAAGTGTCAAAACCAGAAATGCAGGACAGGCCATGGAGAAATGGGAGCCTTGCTACACTGATGGGCGGGATGTAAATTGCCAACAGCCACTCTGGAGAAGTGTACGGTGTGTCCTGAAACATCTAAAAAACACAGCTTAGAGAGCATCGGGGGCTTCCATGCATGGGGGTATAAAGTGGGAAAATTAAAAATCAACAAGACACAAGCACCCAAAAGTTTAGGGCTGCTCTGTTGACAAGGACCTCCACTTCATTCCACCTTAAATATCCCAGGAAAGCGAAAAATGGATAAAAAAGTTGTGGTCCTTATGTACAATGGAATATCACTCAGCCATGAAATCAAAGTCATAAGGCTAGTAGCAGCATGATGAGTGGATTTAGGTAAGACGATTCTAAGTGAAATAAGTCACACAGAAAAGGACACTTCTCATAAGGTGTCACTTATAGAGGGAATGTAAAAACCGTTACACTTGAACTGAATTACAAAACAGAACAGAGTCACACATGCAGAAAACACACTATGGCTGCTTAACGGGAAAGGTGAGGTGGGGTGATACATAAAACAAGAGTTTCAAATTAGCTCACATACCGTTCCATAAACCCAATATGTAATAGACAAGACCTACTCCTTGCTCAGAGAACTGGACTCAACACGCCCGATTCACCGCACAAGAATATATCTGACTAGTAATAATCTTAAAACCTATGTATTGATATCTCTCTGTTAGTGTGTCAAGTGGGTGTAAAGCGGCATAAACACAGCCCTGAAAAGCAGCTAAACCCCATTATAAAAATAAATTACTTTTAAAAACCCATGAAACAAAGACAGGGAAAGAGAGAGAAATTCTTACACAATTCGTTCAGGGGCTGTGATGCAACCTGGATTGACCATATCTAGACCCACAGCTGGATGAGACATAAGGGTGGACACTCTTGGGGCTGAGAGGTTTGGTGAGGTTGGGTGAGCAAACGCAGACCCTTTAAAGTAATACTGCGTGCTACCCATCGCATGGGTCCCAAATCTCCAGGTTCAAGGGCATCTTCCTACATCGAAAACATGCATGAGAAACCCAGAAGATGGTACACCGTGTGATGGGGAAAGGTTTCTAAAACGCACCTCATTTCTCATCTCCTTGTGCTCGGGTTCGCCATTCCAGCCACTTTACTAGCAATCTCCCTACTTGGAGCATCAGCACCTTTAACCTCCTGTTCCGTACAGGTTGCAATTTGTCCTGAGGATGAACGGGAAGACGGGGAACCAATGAGAGACTAGCTCTTGGTGTTGGGACAGGCACAGGTCACTCTATTTTCCCATCAGGAAGAAGAATTAACCACAGGCTCAGCCTGCCCCCTGGAACCAGAACAGGGCCTGAAGCCATCCTGCGCTTTTGCGGCCAGCTCCCAAAAAAGCGACTTGTAAAATGGAGCTTCAGGGCACTGCAATTCACAAACCTGCAGAGTTATAAATGATAACTCTCGTCCACAAATATATTGAGGGAAGGCAAGGAAGAGGATTTGAAATCAAGGCAGAATTGCAGGAAACAGATTTCAGGAGGTAGATTCGTATCGCCTTTAAAGCACATGAAAAGCGGCAAAACGTTGACAATGATGCCCTTGGCCAAAAAGGGCGTATGCGTTTTTTCCTGAATATATTCAGGAAAAAACGCATACGCCCTTTTTGGCCAACCAAGCAACCTGGAAAGGCAAATCAGCGCTACAAAGAAGTCTCGCTTCCCATCGGTCAAAAGGGCCATGCTGAAAAAAGTGTCAAAACCAGAAATGCAGGACAGGCCATGGAGAAATGGGAGCCTTGCTACACTGATGGGCGGGATGTAAATTGCCAACAGCCACTCTGGAGAAGTGTACGGTGTGTCCTGAAACATCTAAAAAACACAGCTTAGAGAGCATAGGGCACTTCCACGCATGGGGGGATAAAGTGGGAAAATTGAAAATCAGCAAGACACAAGCACCCCAAAGTTTAGGGCTGCTCTGTTGACAAGGACCTCCACTTCATTCTACCTTAAATATCCCAGGAAAGCGAAAAATGGATAAAAAAGTTGTGGTCCTTATGTACAATGGAATATCACTCAGCCATGAAATCAATGTCATAAGGCTAGTAGCAGCATGATGAGTGGATTTAGGTAAGACGATTCTAAGTGAAATAAGTCACACAGAAAAGGACACTTCTCATAAGGTGTCACTTATAGAGGGAATGTAAAAACCGTTACACTTGAACTGAATTACAAAACAGAACAGAGTCACACATGCAGAAAACACACTATGGCTGCTTAACGGGAAAGGTGAGGTGGGGTGATACATAAAACAAGAGTTTCAAATTAGCTCAGATACCGTTCCATAAACCCAATATGTAATAGACAAGACCTACTCCTTGCTCAGAGAACTGGACTCAACACGCCCGATTCACCGCACAAGAATATATCTGACTAGTAATAATCTTAAAACCTATGTATTGATATCTCTCTGTTAGTGTGTCAAGTGGGTGTAAAGCGGCATAAACACAGCCCTGAAAAGCAGCTAAACCCCATTATAAAAATAAATTACTTTTAAAAACCCATGAAACAAAGACAGGGAAAGAGAGAGAAATTCTTACACAATTCGTTCAGGGGCTGTGATGCAACCTGGATTGACCATATCTAGACCCACAGCTGGATGAGACATAAGGGTGGACACTCTTGGGGCTGAGAGGTTTGGTGAGGTTGGGTGAGCAAACGCAGACCCTTTAAAGTAATACTGCGTGCTACCCATCGCATGGGTCCCAAATCTCCAGGTTCAAGGGCATCTTCCTACATCGAAAACATGCATGAGAAACCCAGAAGATGGTACACCGTGTGATGGGGAAAGGTTTCTAAAACGCACCTCATTTCTCATCTCCTTGTGCTCGGGTTCGCCATTCCAGCCACTTTACTAGCAATCTCCCTACTTGGAGCATCAGCACCTTTAACCTCCTGTTCCGTACAGGTTGCAATTTGTCCTGAGGATGAACGGGAAGACGGGGAACCAATGAGAGACTAGCTCTTGGTGTTGGGACAGGCAGAGGTCACTCTATTTTCCCATCAGGAAGAAGAATTAACCACAGGCTCAGCCTGCCCCCTGGAACTAGAACAGGGCCTGAAGCCATCCTGCGCTTTTGCGGCCAGCTCCCAAAAAAGCGACTTGTAAAATGGAGCTTCAGGGCACTGCAATTCACAAACCTGCAGAGTTATAAATGATAACTCTCGTCCACAAATATATTGAGGGAAGGCAAGGAAGAGGATTTGAAATCAAGGCAGAATTGCAGGAAACAGATTTCAGGAGGTAGATTCGTATCGCCTTTAAAGCACATGAAAAGCGGCAAAACGTTGACAATGATGCCCTTGGCCAAAAAGGGCGTATGCGTTTTTTCCTGAATATATTCAGGAAAAAACGCATACGCCCTTTTTGGCCAACCAAGCAACCTGGAAAGGCAAATCAGCGCTACAAAGAAGTCTCGCTTCCCATCGGTCAAAAGGGCCATGCTGAAAAAAGTGTCAAAACCAGAAATGCAGGACAGGCCATGGAGAAATGGGAGCCTTGCTACACTGATGGGCGGGATGTAAATTGCCAACAGCCACTCTGGAGAAGTGTACGGTGTGTCCTGAAACATCTAAAAAACACAGCTTAGAGAGCATAGGGCACTTCCACGCATGGGGGGATAAAGTGGGAAAATTGAAAATCAGCAAGACACAAGCACCCCAAAGTTTAGGGCTGCTCTGTTGACAAGGACCTCCACTTCATTCTACCTTAAATATCCCAGGAAAGCGAAAAATGGATAAAAAAGTTGTGGTCCTTATGTACAATGGAATATCACTCAGCCATGAAATCAATGTCATAAGGCTAGTAGCAGCATGATGAGTGGATTTAGGTAAGACGATTCTAAGTGAAATAAGTCACACAGAAAAGGACACTTCTCATAAGGTGTCACTTATAGAGGGAATGTAAAAACCGTTACACTTGAACTGAATTACAAAACAGAACAGAGTCACACATGCAGAAAACACACTATGGCTGCTTAACGGGAAAGGTGAGGTGGGGTGATACATAAAACAAGAGTTTCAAATTAGCTCAGATACCGTTCCATAAACCCAATATGTAACAGACAAGACCTACTCCTTGCTCAGAGAACTGGACTCAACACGCCCGATTCACCGCACAAGAATATATCTGACTAGTAATAATCTTAAAACCTATGTATTGATATCTCTCTGTTAGTGTGTCAAGTGGGTGTAAAGCGGCATAAACACAGCCGTGAAAAGCAGCTAAACCCCATTATAAAAATAAATTACTTTTAAAAACCCATGAAAAAAAGACAGGGAAAGAGAGAGAAATTCTTACACAATTCGTTCAGGGGCTGTGATGCAACCTGGATTGACCATATCTAGACCCACAGCTGGATGAGACATAAGGGTGGACACTCTTGGGGCTGAGAGGTTTGGTGAGGTTGGGTGAGCAAACGCAGACCCTTTAAAGTAATAGTGCGTGCTACCCATCGCATGGGTCCCAAATCTCCAGGTTCAAGGGCATCTTCCTACATCGAAAACATGCATGAGAAACCCAGAAGATGGTACACCGTGTGATGGGGAAAGGTTTCTAAAACGCACCTCATTTCTCATCTCCTTGTGCTCGGGTTCGCCATTCCAGCCACTTTACTAGCAATCTCCCTACTTGGAGCATCAGCACCTTTAACCTCCTGTTCCGTACAGGTTGCAATTTGTCCTGAGGATGAACGGGAAGACGGGGAACCAATGAGAGACTAGCTCTTGGTGTTGGGACAGGCACAGGTCACTCTATTTTCCCATCAGGAAGAAGAATTAACCACAGGCTCAGCCTGCCCCCTGGAACCAGAACAGGGCCTGAAGCCATCCTGCGCTTTTGCGGCCAGCTCCCAAAAAAGCGACTTGTAAAATGGAGCTTCAGGGCACTGCAATTCACAAACCTGCAGAGTTATAAATGATAACTCTCGTCCACAAATATATTGAGGGAAGGCAAAGAAGAGGATTTGAAATCAAGGCAGAATTGCAGGAAACAGATTTCAGGAGGTAGATTCGAATCGCCTTTAAAGCACATGAAAAGCGGCAAAACGTTGACAATGATGCCCTTGGCCAAAAAGGGCTTACGCGTTTTTTCCTGAATATATTCAGGAAAAAACGCATACGCCCTTTTTGGCCAACCAAGCAACCTGGAAAGGCAAATCAGCGCTACAAAGAAGTCTCGCTTCCCATCGGTCAAAAGGGCCATGCTGAAAAAAGTGTCAAAACCAGAAATGCAGGACAGGCCATGGAGAAATGGGAGCCTTGCTACACTGATGGGCGGGATGTAAATTGCCAACAGCCACTCTGGAGAAGTGTACGGTGTGTCCTGAAACATCTAAAAAACACAGCTTAGAGAGCATAGGGCACTTCCACGCATGGGGGGATAAAGTGGGAAAATTGAAAATCAGCAAGACACAAGCACCCCAAAGTTTAGGGCTGCTCTGTTGACAAGGACCTCCACTTCATTCTACCTTAAATATCCCAGGAAAGCGAAAAATGGATAAAAAAGTTGTGGTCCTTATGTACAATGGAATATCACTCAGCCATGAAATCAATGTCATAAGGCTAGTAGCAGCATGATGAGTGGATTTAGGTAAGACGATTCTAAGTGAAATAAGTCACACAGAAAAGGACACTTCTCATAAGGTGTCACTTATAGAGGGAATGTAAAAACCGTTACACTTGAACTGAATTACAAAACAGAACAGAGTCACACATGCAGAAAACACACTATGGCTGCTTAACGGGAAAGGTGAGGTGGGGTGATACATAAAACAAGAGTTTCAAATTAGCTCAGATACCGTTCCATAAACCCAATATGTAACAGACAAGACCTACTCCTTGCTCAGAGAACTGGACTCAACACGCCCGATTCACCGCACAAGAATATATCTGACTAGTAATAATCTTAAAACCTATGTATTGATATCTCTCTGTTAGTGTGTCAAGTGGGTGTAAAGCGGCATAAACACAGCCCTGAAAAGCAGCTAAACCCCATTATAAAAATAAATTACTTTTAAAAACCCATGAAAAAAAGACAGGGAAAGAGAGAGAAATTCTTACACAATTCGTTCAGGGGCTGTGATGCAACCTGGATTGACCATATCTAGACCCATAGCTGGATGAGACATAAGGGTGGACACTCTTGGGGCTGAGAGGTTTGGTGAGGTAGGGTGAGCAAACGCAGACCCTTTAAAGTAATAGTGCGTGCTACCCATCGCATGGGTCCCAAATCTCCAGGTTCAAGGGCATCTTCCTACATCGAAAACATGCATGAGAAACCCAGAAGATGGTACACCGTGTGATGGGGAAAGGTTTCTAAAACGCACCTCATTTCTCATCTCCTTGTGCTTGGGTTCGCCATTCCAGCCACTTTACTAGCAATCTCCCTACTTGGAGCATCAGCACCTTTAACCTCCTGTTCCGTACAGGGTGCAATTTGTCCTGAGGATGAACGGGAAGACGGGGAACCAATGAGAGACTAGCTCTTGGTGTTGGGACAGGCAGAGGTCACTCTATTTTCCCATCAGGAAGAAGAATTAACCACAGCCTCAGCCTGCCCCCGGAACCAGAACAGGGCCTGAAGCCATCCTGCGCTTTTGCGGCCAGCTCCCAAAAAAGTGACTTGTAAAATGGAGCTTCAGGGCACTGCAATTCACAAACCTGCAGAGTTATAAATGATAACTCTCGTCCACAAATATATTGAGGGAAGGCAAAGAAGAGGATTTGAAATCAAGGCAGAATTGCAGGAAACAGATTTCAGGAGGTAGATTCGAATCGCCTTTAAAGCACATGAAAACCGGCAAAACGTTGACAATGATGCCCTTGGCCAAAAAGGGCGTATGCGTTTTTTCCTGAATATATTCAGGAAAAAACGCATACGCCCTTTTTGGCCAACCAAGCAACCTGGAAAGGCAAATCAGCGCTACAAAGAAGTCTCGCTTCCCATCGGTCAAAAGGGCCATGCTGAAAAAAGTGTCAAAACCAGAAATGCAGGACAGGCCATGGAGAAATGGGAGCCTTGCTACACTGATGGGCGGGATGTAAATTGCCAACAGCCACTCTGGAGAAGTGTACGGTGTGTCCTGAAACATCTAAAAACCACAGCTTAGAGAGCATAGGGCACTTCCACGCATGGGGGGATAAAGTGGGAAAATTGAAAATCAGCAAGACACAAGCACCCCAAAGTTTAGGGCTGCTCTGTTGACAAGGACCTCCACTTCATTCTACCTTAAATATCCCAGGAAAGCGAAAAATGGATAAAAAAGTTGTGGTCCTTATGTACAATGGAATATCACTCAGCCATGAAATCAATGTCATAAGGCTAGTAGCAGCATGATGAGTGGATTTAGGTAAGACGATTCTAAGTGAAATAAGTCACACAGAAAAGGACACTTCTCATAAGGTGTCACTTATAGAGGGAATGTAAAAACCGTTACACTTGAACTGAATTACAAAACAGAACAGAGTCACACATGCAGAAAACACACTATGGCTGCTTAACGGGAAAGGTGAGGTGGGGTGATACATAAAACAAGAGTTTCAAATTAGCTCAGATACCGTTCCATAAACCCAATATGTAACAGACAAGACCTACTCCTTGCTCAGAGAACTGGACTCAACACGCCCGATTCACCGCACAAGAATATATCTGACTAGTAATAATCTTAAAACCTATGTATTGATATCTCTCTGTTAGTGTGTCAAGTGGGTGTAAAGCGGCATAAACACAGCCGTGAAAAGCAGCTAAACCCCATTATAAAAATAAATTACTTTTAAAAACCCATGAAACAAAGACAGGGAAAGAGAGAGAAATTCTTACACAATTCGTTCAGGGGCTGTGATGCAACCTGGATTGACCATATCTAGACCCACAGCTGGATGAGACATAAGGGTGGACACTCTTGGGGCTGAGAGGTTTGGTGAGGTTGGGTGAGCAAACGCAGACCCTTTAAAGTAATAGTGCGTGCTACCCATCGCATGGGTCCCAAATCTCCAGGTTCAAGGGCATCTTCCTACATCGAAAACATGCATGAGAAACCCAGAAGATGGTACACCGTGTGATGGGGAAAGGTTTCTAAAACGCACCTCATTTCTCATCTCCTTGTGCTCGGGTTCGCCATTCCAGCCACTTTACTAGCAATCTCCCTACTTGGAGCATCAGCACCTTTAACCTCCTGTTCCGTACAGGTTGCAATTTGTCCTGAGGATGAACGGGAAGACGGGGAACCAATGAGAGACTAGCTCTTGGTGTTGGGACAGGCACAGGTCACTCTATTTTCCCATCAGGAAGAAGAATTAACCACAGGCTCAGCCTGCCCCCTGGAACCAGAACAGGGCCTGAAGCCATCCTGCGCTTTTGCGGCCAGCTCCCAAAAAAGCGACTTGTAAAATGGAGCTTCAGGGCACTGCAATTCACAAACCTGCAGAGTTATAAATGATAACTCTCGTCCACAAATATATTGAGGGAAGGCAAAGAAGAGGATTTGAAATCAAGGCAGAATTGCAGGAAACAGATTTCAGGAGGTAGATTCGAATCGCCTTTAAAGCACATGAAAAGCGGCAAAACGTTGACAATGATGCCCTTGGCCAAAAAGGGCTTACGCGTTTTTTCCTGAATATATTCAGGAAAAAACGCATACGCCCTTTTTGGCCAACCAAGCAACCTGGAAAGGCAAATCAGCGCTACAAAGAAGTCTCGCTTCCCATCGGTCAAAAGGGCCATGCTGAAAAAAGTGTCAAAACCAGAAATGCAGGACAGGCCATGGAGAAATGGGAGCCTTGCTACACTGATGGGCGGGATGTAAATTGCCAACAGCCACTCTGGAGAAGTGTACGGTGTGTCCTGAAACATCTAAAAAACACAGCTTAGAGAGCATAGGGCACTTCCACGCATGGGGGGATAAAGTGGGAAAATTGAAAATCAGCAAGACACAAGCACCCCAAAGTTTAGGGCTGCTCTGTTGACAAGGACCTCCACTTCATTCTACCTTAAATATCCCAGGAAAGCGAAAAATGGATAAAAAAGTTGTGGTCCTTATGTACAATGGAATATCACTCAGCCATGAAATCAATGTCATAAGGCTAGTAGCAGCATGATGAGTGGATTTAGGTAAGACGATTCTAAGTGAAATAAGTCACACAGAAAAGGACACTTCTCATAAGGTGTCACTTATAGAGGGAATGTAAAAACCGTTACACTTGAACTGAATTACAAAACAGAACAGAGTCACACATGCAGAAAACACACTATGGCTGCTTAACGGGAAAGGTGAGGTGGGGTGATACATAAAACAAGAGTTTCAAATTAGCTCAGATACCGTTCCATAAACCCAATATGTAACAGACAAGACCTACTCCTTGCTCAGAGAACTGGACTCAACACGCCCGATTCACCGCACAAGAATATATCTGACTAGTAATAATCTTAAAACCTATGTATTGATATCTCTCTGTTAGTGTGTCAAGTGGGTGTAAAGCGGCATAAACACAGCCCTGAAAAGCAGCTAAACCCCATTATAAAAATAAATTACTTTTAAAAACCCATGAAACAAAGACAGGGAAAGAGAGAGAAATTCTTACACAATTCGTTCAGGGGCTGTGATGCAACCTGGATTGACCATATCTAGACCCACAGCTGGATGAGACATAAGGGTGGACACTCTTGGGGCTGAGAGGTTTGGTGAGGTTGGGTGAGCAAACGCAGACCCTTTAAAGTAATACTGCGTGCTACCCATCGCATGGGTCCCAAATCTCCAGGTTCAAGGGCATCTTCCTACATCGAAAACATGCATGAGAAACCCAGAAGATGGTACACCGTGTGATGGGGAAAGGTTTCTAAAACGCACCTCATTTCTCATCTCCTTGTGCTCGGGTTCGCCATTCCAGCCACTTTACTAGCAATCTCCCTACTTGGAGCATCAGCACCTTTAACCTCCTGTTCCGTACAGGTTGCAATTTGTCCTGAGGATGAACGGGAAGACGGGGAACCAATGAGAGACTAGCTCTTGGTGTTGGGACAGGCAGAGGTCACTCTATTTTCCCATCAGGAAGAAGAATTAACCACAGGCTCAGCCTGCCCCCTGGAACTAGAACAGGGCCTGAAGCCATCCTGCGCTTTTGCGGCCAGCTCCCAAAAAAGCGACTTGTAAAATGGAGCTTCAGGGCACTGCAATTCACAAACCTGCAGAGTTATAAATGATAACTCTCGTCCACAAATATATTGAGGGAAGGCAAGGAAGAGGATTTGAAATCAAGGCAGAATTGCAGGAAACAGATTTCAGGAGGTAGATTCGTATCGCCTTTAAAGCACATGAAAAGCGGCAAAACGTTGACAATGATGCCCTTGGCCAAAAAGGGCGTATGCGTTTTTTCCTGAATATATTCAGGAAAAAACGCATACGCCCTTTTTGGCCAACCAAGCAACCTGGAAAGGCAAATCAGCGCTACAAAGAAGTCTCGCTTCCCATCGGTCAAAAGGGCCATGCTGAAAAAAGTGTCAAAACCAGAAATGCAGGACAGGCCATGGAGAAATGGGAGCCTTGCTACACTGATGGGCGGGATGTAAATTGCCAACAGCCACTCTGGAGAAGTGTACGGTGTGTCCTGAAACATCTAAAAAACACAGCTTAGAGAGCATAGGGCACTTCCACGCATGGGGGGATAAAGTGGGAAAATTGAAAATCAGCAAGACACAAGCACCCCAAAGTTTAGGGCTGCTCTGTTGACAAGGACCTCCACTTCATTCTACCTTAAATATCCCAGGAAAGCGAAAAATGGATAAAAAAGTTGTGGTCCTTATGTACAATGGAATATCACTCAGCCATGAAATCAATGTCATAAGGCTAGTAGCAGCATGATGAGTGGATTTAGGTAAGACGATTCTAAGTGAAATAAGTCACACAGAAAAGGACACTTCTCATAAGGTGTCACTTATAGAGGGAATGTAAAAACCGTTACACTTGAACTGAATTACAAAACAGAACAGAGTCACACATGCAGAAAACACACTATGGCTGCTTAACGGGAAAGGTGAGGTGGGGTGATACATAAAACAAGAGTTTCAAATTAGCTCAGATACCGTTCCATAAACCCAATATGTAACAGACAAGACCTACTCCTTGCTCAGAGAACTGGACTCAACACGCCCGATTCACCGCACAAGAATATATCTGACTAGTAATAATCTTAAAACCTATGTATTGATATCTCTCTGTTAGTGTGTCAAGTGGGTGTAAAGCGGCATAAACACAGCCGTGAAAAGCAGCTAAACCCCATTATAAAAATAAATTACTTTTAAAAACCCATGAAACAAAGACAGGGAAAGAGAGAGAAATTCTTACACAATTCGTTCAGGGGCTGTGATGCAACCTGGATTGACCATATCTAGACCCACAGCTGGATGAGACATAAGGGTGGACACTCTTGGGGCTGAGAGGTTTGGTGAGGTTGGGTGAGCAAACGCAGACCCTTTAAAGTAATAGTGCGTGCTACCCATCGCATGGGTCCCAAATCTCCAGGTTCAAGGGCATCTTCCTACATCGAAAACATGCATGAGAAACCCAGAAGATGGTACACCGTGTGATGGGGAAAGGTTTCTAAAACGCACCTCATTTCTCATCTCCTTGTGCTCGGGTTCGCCATTCCAGCCACTTTACTAGCAATCTCCCTACTTGGAGCATCAGCACCTTTAACCTCCTGTTCCGTACAGGTTGCAATTTGTCCTGAGGATGAACGGGAAGACGGGGAACCAATGAGAGACTAGCTCTTGGTGTTGGGACAGGCACAGGTCACTCTATTTTCCCATCAGGAAGAAGAATTAACCACAGGCTCAGCCTGCCCCCTGGAACCAGAACAGGGCCTGAAGCCATCCTGCGCTTTTGCGGCCAGCTCCCAAAAAAGCGACTTGTAAAATGGAGCTTCAGGGCACTGCAATTCACAAACCTGCAGAGTTATAAATGATAACTCTCGTCCACAAATATATTGAGGGAAGGCAAAGAAGAGGATTTGAAATCAAGGCAGAATTGCAGGAAACAGATTTCAGGAGGTAGATTCGAATCGCCTTTAAAGCACATGAAAAGCGGCAAAACGTTGACAATGATGCCCTTGGCCAAAAAGGGCTTACGCGTTTTTTCCTGAATATATTCAGGAAAAAACGCATACGCCCTTTTTGGCCAACCAAGCAACCTGGAAAGGCAAATCAGCGCTACAAAGAAGTCTCGCTTCCCATCGGTCAAAAGGGCCATGCTGAAAAAAGTGTCAAAACCAGAAATGCAGGACAGGCCATGGAGAAATGGGAGCCTTGCTACACTGATGGGCGGGATGTAAATTGCCAACAGCCACTCTGGAGAAGTGTACGGTGTGTCCTGAAACATCTAAAAAACACAGCTTAGAGAGCATAGGGCACTTCCACGCATGGGGGGATAAAGTGGGAAAATTGAAAATCAGCAAGACACAAGCACCCCAAAGTTTAGGGCTGCTCTGTTGACAAGGACCTCCACTTCATTCTACCTTAAATATCCCAGGAAAGCGAAAAATGGATAAAAAAGTTGTGGTCCTTATGTACAATGGAATATCACTCAGCCATGAAATCAATGTCATAAGGCTAGTAGCAGCATGATGAGTGGATTTAGGTAAGACGATTCTAAGTGAAATAAGTCACACAGAAAAGGACACTTCTCATAAGGTGTCACTTATAGAGGGAATGTAAAAACCGTTACACTTGAACTGAATTACAAAACAGAACAGAGTCACACATGCAGAAAACACACTATGGCTGCTTAACGGGAAAGGTGAGGTGGGGTGATACATAAAACAAGAGTTTCAAATTAGCTCAGATACCGTTCCATAAACCCAATATGTAATAGACAAGACCTACTCCTTGCTCAGAGAACTGGACTCAACACGCCCGATTCACCGCACAAGAATATATCTGACTAGTAATAATCTTAAAACCTATGTATTGATATCTCTCTGTTAGTGTGTCAAGTGGGTGTAAAGCGGCATAAACACAGCCCTGAAAAGCAGCTAAACCCCATTATAAAAATAAATTACTTTTAAAAACCCATGAAACAAAGACAGGGAAAGAGAGAGAAATTCTTACACAATTCGTTCAGGGGCTGTGATGCAACCTGGATTGACCATATCTAGACCCACAGCTGGATGAGACATAAGGGTGGACACTCTTGGGGCTGAGAGGTTTGGTGAGGTTGGGTGAGCAAACGCAGACCCTTTAAAGTAATACTGCGTGCTACCCATCGCATGGGTCCCAAATCTCCAGGTTCAAGGGCATCTTCCTACATCGAAAACATGCATGAGAAACCCAGAAGATGGTACACCGTGTGATGGGGAAAGGTTTCTAAAACGCACCTCATTTCTCATCTCCTTGTGCTCGGGTTCGCCATTCCAGCCACTTTACTAGCAATCTCCCTACTTGGAGCATCAGCACCTTTAACCTCCTGTTCCGTACAGGTTGCAATTTGTCCTGAGGATGAACGGGAAGACGGGGAACCAATGAGAGACTAGCTCTTGGTGTTGGGACAGGCAGAGGTCACTCTATTTTCCCATCAGGAAGAAGAATTAACCACAGGCTCAGCCTGCCCCCTGGAACTAGAACAGGGCCTGAAGCCATCCTGCGCTTTTGCGGCCAGCTCCCAAAAAAGCGACTTGTAAAATGGAGCTTCAGGGCACTGCAATTCACAAACCTGCAGAGTTATAAATGATAACTCTCGTCCACAAATATATTGAGGGAAGGCAAGGAAGAGGATTTGAAATCAAGGCAGAATTGCAGGAAACAGATTTCAGGAGGTAGATTCGTATCGCCTTTAAAGCACATGAAAAGCGGCAAAACGTTGACAATGATGCCCTTGGCCAAAAAGGGCGTATGCGTTTTTTCCTGAATATATTCAGGAAAAAACGCATACGCCCTTTTTGGCCAACCAAGCAACCTGGAAAGGCAAATCAGCGCTACAAAGAAGTCTCGCTTCCCATCGGTCAAAAGGGCCATGCTGAAAAAAGTGTCAAAACCAGAAATGCAGGACAGGCCATGGAGAAATGGGAGCCTTGCTACACTGATGGGCGGGATGTAAATTGCCAACAGCCACTCTGGAGAAGTGTACGGTGTGTCCTGAAACATCTAAAAAACACAGCTTAGAGAGCATAGGGCACTTCCACGCATGGGGGGATAAAGTGGGAAAATTGAAAATCAGCAAGACACAAGCACCCCAAAGTTTAGGGCTGCTCTGTTGACAAGGACCTCCACTTCATTCTACCTTAAATATCCCAGGAAAGCGAAAAATGGATAAAAAAGTTGTGGTCCTTATGTACAATGGAATATCACTCAGCCATGAAATCAATGTCATAAGGCTAGTAGCAGCATGATGAGTGGATTTAGGTAAGACGATTCTAAGTGAAATAAGTCACACAGAAAAGGACACTTCTCATAAGGTGTCACTTATAGAGGGAATGTAAAAACCGTTACACTTGAACTGAATTACAAAACAGAACAGAGTCACACATGCAGAAAACACACTATGGCTGCTTAACGGGAAAGGTGAGGTGGGGTGATACATAAAACAAGAGTTTCAAATTAGCTCAGATACCGTTCCATAAACCCAATATGTAACAGACAAGACCTACTCCTTGCTCAGAGAACTGGACTCAACACGCCCGATTCACCGCACAAGAATATATCTGACTAGTAATAATCTTAAAACCTATGTATTGATATCTCTCTGTTAGTGTGTCAAGTGGGTGTAAAGCGGCATAAACACAGCCGTGAAAAGCAGCTAAACCCCATTATAAAAATAAATTACTTTTAAAAACCCATGAAACAAAGACAGGGAAAGAGAGAGAAATTCTTACACAATTCGTTCAGGGGCTGTGATGCAACCTGGATTGACCATATCTAGACCCACAGCTGGATGAGACATAAGGGTGGACACTCTTGGGGCTGAGAGGTTTGGTGAGGTTGGGTGAGCAAACGCAGACCCTTTAAAGTAATAGTGCGTGCTACCCATCGCATGGGTCCCAAATCTCCAGGTTCAAGGGCATCTTCCTACATCGAAAACATGCATGAGAAACCCAGAAGATGGTACACCGTGTGATGGGGAAAGGTTTCTAAAACGCACCTCATTTCTCATCTCCTTGTGCTCGGGTTCGCCATTCCAGCCACTTTACTAGCAATCTCCCTACTTGGAGCATCAGCACCTTTAACCTCCTGTTCCGTACAGGTTGCAATTTGTCCTGAGGATGAACGGGAAGACGGGGAACCAATGAGAGACTAGCTCTTGGTGTTGGGACAGGCACAGGTCACTCTATTTTCCCATCAGGAAGAAGAATTAACCACAGGCTCAGCCTGCCCCCTGGAACCAGAACAGGGCCTGAAGCCATCCTGCGCTTTTGCGGCCAGCTCCCAAAAAAGCGACTTGTAAAATGGAGCTTCAGGGCACTGCAATTCACAAACCTGCAGAGTTATAAATGATAACTCTCGTCCACAAATATATTGAGGGAAGGCAAAGAAGAGGATTTGAAATCAAGGCAGAATTGCAGGAAACAGATTTCAGGAGGTAGATTCGAATCGCCTTTAAAGCACATGAAAAGCGGCAAAACGTTGACAATGATGCCCTTGGCCAAAAAGGGCTTACGCGTTTTTTCCTGAATATATTCAGGAAAAAACGCATACGCCCTTTTTGGCCAACCAAGCAACCTGGAAAGGCAAATCAGCGCTACAAAGAAGTCTCGCTTCCCATCGGTCAAAAGGGCCATGCTGAAAAAAGTGTCAAAACCAGAAATGCACGTCACGCCATGGAGAAATGGGAGCCTTGTTACACTGATAGGAGGGATGTAAATTGCCAACAGCCACTCTGGAGAAGTGTACGGTGTGTCCTGAAACATCTAAAAAACACAGCTTAGAGAGCATCGGGCGCTTCCACGCATGGGGGGATAAAGTGGGAAAATTGAAAATCAGCAAGACACAAGCACCCAAAAGTTTAGGGCTGCTCTGTTGACAAGGACCTCCACTTCATTCCACCTTAAATAACCCAGGAAAGCGAAAAATGGATAAAAAAGTTGTGGTCCTTATGTACAATGGAATATCACTCAGCCATTAAATCAATGTCATAAGGCTAGTAGCAGCATGATGAGTGGATTTAGGTACGACGATTCTAAGTGAAATAAGTCACACAGAAAAGGACACTTCTCATAAGGTGTCACTTATAGAGGGAATGTAAAAACCGTTACACTTGAACTGAATTACAAAACAGAACAGAGTCACACATGCAGAAAACACACTATGGCTGCTTAACGGGAAAGGTGAGGTGGGGTGATACATAAAACAAGAGTTTCAAATTAGCTCAGATACCGTTCCATAAACCCGATATGTAATAGACAAGACTTACTCCTTGCTCAGAGAACTGGACTCAACATTCCCGATTCACCGCACAAGAATATATCTGACTAGTAATAATCTTAAAACCTATGTATTGATATCTCTCTGTTAGTGTGTCAAGTGGGTGTAAAGCGGCATAAACACAGCCCTGAAAAGCAGCTAAACCCCATTATAAAAATAAATTACTTTTAAAAACCCATGAAACAAAGACAGGGAAAGAGAGAGAAATTCTTACACAATTCGTTCAGGGGCTGTGATGCAACCTGGATTGACCATATCTAGACCCACAGCTGGATGAGACATAAGGGTGGACACTCTTGGGGCTGAGAGGTTTGGTGAGGTTGGGTGAGCAAACGCAGACCCTTTAAAGTAATACTGCGTGCTACCCATCGCATGGGTCCCAAATCTCCAGGTTAAAGGCCTCTTTCTACATCGAAATCATGCATGAGAAACCCAGAAGATGGTACACCGTGTGATGGGGAAAGGTTTCTAAAACGCACCTCATTTCTCATCTCCTTGTGCTCGGGTTCGCCATTCCAGCCACTTTACTAGCAATCTCCCTACTTGGAGCATCAGCACCTTTAACCTCCTGTTCCGTACAGGTTGCAATTTGTCCTGAGGATGAACGGGAAGACGGGGAACCAATGAGAGACTAGCTCTTGGTGTTGGGACAGGCACAGGTCACTCTATTTTCCCATCAGGAAGAAGAATTAACCACAGGCTCAGCCTGCCCCCTGGAACCAGAACAGGGCCTGAAGCCATCCTGCGCTTTTGCGGCCAGCTCCCAAAAAAGCGACTTGTAAAATGGAGCTTCAGGGCACTGCAATTCACAAACCTGCAGAGTTATAAATGATAACTCTCGTCCACAAATATATTGAGGGAAGGCAAAGAAGAGGATTTAAAATCAAGGCAGAATTGCAGGAAACAGATTTCAGGAGGTAGATTCGAATCGCCTTTAAAGCACATGAAAAGCGGCAAAACGTTGACAATGATGCCCTTGGCCAAAAAGGGCTTACACGTTTTTTCCTGAATATATTCAAGAAAAAACGCGTACGCCCTTTTTGGCCAACCAAGCAACCTGGAAAGGCAAATCAGCGCTACAAAGAAGTCTCGCTTCCCATCGGTCAAAAGGGCCATGCTGAAAAAAGTGTCAAAACCAGAAATGCACGACAGGCCATGGAGAAATGGGAGCCTTGCTAGACTGATGGGCGGGATGTAAATTGCCAACAGCCACTCTGGAGAAGTGTACGGTGTGTCCTGAAACATCTAAAAAACAAAGCTTAGAGAGCATAGGGCACTTCCACGCATGGGGGGATAAAGAGGGAAAATTGAAAATCAGCAAGACACAAGCACCCCAAAGTTTAGGGCTGCTCTGTTGACAAGGACCTCCACTTCATTCCACCTTAAATATCCCAGGAAAGCGAAAAATGGATAAAAAGTTGTGGTCCTTATGTACAATGGAATATCACTCAGCCATGAAATCAATGTCATAAGGCTAGTAGCAGCATGATGAGTGGATTTAGGTAAGACGATTCTAAGTGAAATAAGTCACACAGAAAAGGACACTTCTCATAAGGTGTCACTTATAGAGGGAATGTAAAAACCGTTACACTTGAACTGAATTACAAAACAGAACAGAGTCACACATGCAAAAAACACACTATGGCTGCTTAACGGGAAATGTGAGGTGGGGTGATACATAAAACAACGGCTTCAAATTAGCTCAGATAACGTTCCATAAACCCAATATGTAATAGACAAGACCTACTCCTTGCTCAGAGAACTGGACTCAACACCCCTTATTCACCACACAAGGATATATCTGACTAGTAATAATCTTAAAACCTATGTATTGAAATCTCTGTGTTAGTGTGTCAAATGGGTGTAAAGCGGCATAAACACAGCAGTGAAAAGCAGCTAAACCCCATTATAAAAATAAATTACTTTTAAAAACCCATGAAACCAAGACAGTGAAAGAGAGAGAAATTCTTACAAAATTCATTCAGGGGCTGTGATGGAACATGGATTGACCATATCTAGACTCACAGCTGGATGAGACATAAGGGTGGACACTCTTGGGGCTGAGAGGTTTGGTGAGGTTGGGTGAGCAAACGCAGACCCTTTAAAGTAATACTGTTTGATACCCATCCCATGGGTCCCAAATCTGCAGGTTCAAGGGCATCTTCCTAATTCGAAAACATGCATGTGAAACCCAGAAGATGGTACACCGTGTGATGGGGAAAGGTTTCTAAAACGCACCTCATTTCTCATCTCCTTGTGCTCGGGTTCGCCATTCCAGCCACTTTACTAGCAATCTCCCTATTTGGAGTATCATCACCTTTAACCTCCTGTTCCGTACAGGTTGCAATTTGTGCTGAGGATGAACGGAAAGACGGGGAACCAATGAGAGACTAGCTCTTGGTATTGGGACAGACACAGGTCACTCTATTTTCCTATCAGGAAGAAGAATTAACCACAGGCTCAGCCTGGCCCCCAGAACCAGAACAGGGCCTGAAGTCATCTTGCGCTTTTTTGGCCAGCTCCCAAAAAAGCGAGTTGTAAAATGGAGCTTCAGGGCACTGCAATTCACAAACCTGCAGAGTTATAATGATAACTCTCGAACACAAATATATTGAAGGAAGGCAACGAAGAGGATTTGAAATCAAGGCAGAATTGCAGGAAACAGATTTCATGAGGTAGATCCGAAACGCCTTTAAAGCACATGAAAAGCGGCAAAACGTTGACAATGATGCCCTTTGCCAAAAAGGGCGTATGCGTTTTTTCCTGAATATATTCAGGAAAAAACGCATACGCCCTTTTTGGCCAACCAAGCAACCTGGAAAAGCAAATCAGCGCTACAAAGAAGTCTCGCTTCCCATCGGTCAAAAGGGCCATGCTGAGAAAAGTGTCAAAACCAGAAATGCAGGACAGGCCATGGAGAAATGGGAGCCTTGCTACGCTGATGGGCAGGATGTAATTTGCCAACAGCCACTCTGGAGAAGGGTATGGTGTGTCCTGAAACATCTAAAAAATAAGCTTAGAGAGCATAGGGCACTCCCACGCATGGGGGTATAAATTGGAAAAATTAAAAATCAGCAAGACACAAGCACACCAAAGTTTAGGGCTGCTCTGTTGCCAAGGACCTCAACTTTATTCCACCTTAAATATCCGAGGAAGGAGAAAAATGGATAAAGAAGTTGTGGTCCTTATGTACAAAGGAATATCACTAAGCCATGAAATTAATGTCATGAGGCTAGTAGCAGCATGATGAGTGGATTTAGGTGCGACGATTCTAAGTGAAATAAGTCACACAGAAAAGGACATTTATCATAAGGTATCACTAATAGAGGGAATGTAAAAACCGTTACACTTGAACTGAATTACAAAACAGAACAGAATCACACTTGCAGAAAACACACTATGGCTGCTTAACGGGAAAGGTGAGGTGGGGTGATACATAAAACAAGGGTTTCAAATTAGCTAAGATACCGTTCCATAAATCCAATATGTAACAGACAAGACCTACTCCTTGCTCAGAGAACTGGACTCAACACGCCCTATTCACCGCACAAGAATATATCTGACTAGTAATAATCTTAAAACCTATGTATTGATATCTCTCTGTTAGTGTGTCATGTGGGTGTAAAGCGGCATAAACACAGCAGTGAAAAGCAGCTAAACCCCATTATAAAAAGAAATTAAAAACCCATGAAACAAAGACAGTTATAGCGAAAGAAATTCTTACAAAATTAGTTCAGGGGCTGTGATGCAACCTGGATTGACCATATCTAGACCCACAGCTGGATGAGACATAAGGGTGTACACTCTTGGGGCTGTGAGGTTTGGTGAGGTTGGGTGAGCAAACGCAGACCCTTTGAAGTAATACTGCGTGGTACCCATCCCATTGGTCCCAAATCTCCAGGTTCAAGGGCATCTTCCTACATCGAAAACACGCATGAGAAACCCACACGACGGTACACTGTGTGATCGGGAAAGGTTTCTAAAATGCACCTCATTTCTCATCTCCTTGTGCTCGGGTTCACCAGTCCAGCCGCTATACTAGCAATCTCCGTACTTGGAGAATCAGCACCTTTAACCTCCTGTTTGGTACAGGTTGCAATTTGTCCTGAGGATGAACGGAAATAGGGGGAACCAATAAGAGACAAGCTCTAGGTTTTGGGACAGGCACAGGTCACTCTATTTTCCCATCAGGAAAAAGAATTAACCACAGACTCAGCCTGCTGCCTGGAAGTAGAATAGGGCCTGAAGAAATCCTGTGCTTTTGCGGCCAACTCCCAAAAAAGCGAGTTGAGAAATGGAGATCAGGGGCACTGCAATTCACACACCTGCAGAGTTATCAATGATAACTCTCGTCCACAAATATATTGAGGGAAGGCTACGAAGAGGATTTGAAAGCAAGGCAGAATTGCAGAAACAGACTTAAGGAGGTAGATTTGAATCGCGTTTAAAGCACATGAAAAGCGGCAAAACGTCGACAATTATGCCCTTGGCTAAAAAGGGCCTATGCGTTTTTTCCTGAATATATTCAGGAAAAAACGCATAGGCCCTTTTTGGCCAACCAAGCAACCTGGAAAGGCAAATCAGCGCTACAAAGAAATCTCGCTTCCCATCGATCAAAAGGGCCATGCTGAAAAAAGTGTCAAAACCAGAAATGCAGCACAGGCCATGGAGAAATGGGAGCCTTGGTACGCTGATGGTGGGATGTAAATTGCCAACAGCCACTCTGGAGAAGTGTACGGTGTGTCCTGAAACATCTAAAAAACACAGCTTAGAGAGCATAGGGCACATCCACTCATTGGCATATAAATTGGGAAAACTAAAAATCAGCAAGACACAGGCACCCCAAAGTTTAGGGCTGCTCTGTTGACAAGAACCTCCACTTCCTTACACCTTAAATATCCCAGGAAAGAGAAAAATGGATCAAAAAGTTGTGGTCCTTATGTACAATGGAATATCACTCAGCCATGAAATCAAAGTCATAAGGCTAGTAGCAGCATGATGAGTGGATTTAGGTAAGACGATTCTAAGTGAAATAAGTCACACAGAAAAGGACACTTCTCATAAGGTGTCACTTATAGAGGGAATGTAAAAACCGTTACACTTGAACTGAATTACAAAAAAGAACAGAGTCACACATGCAGAAAACACACTATGGCTGCTTAACGGGAAAGGTGAGGTGGGGTGATACATAAAACAAGAGCTTCAAATTAGCTCAGATACCGTTCCATCAACCCAATATGTAATAGACAAGACCTACTCCTTGCTCAGAGAACTGGACTCAACACGCCCGATTCACCGCACAAGAATATATCTGACTAGTAATAATCTTAAAACCTATGTATTGATATCTCTCTGTTAGTGTGTCAAGTTTGTGTAAAGCGGCATAAACACAGCCGTGAAAAGCAGCTAAACCCCATTATAAAAATAAATTACTTTTAAAAACCCATGAAACAAAGACAGGGAAAGAGAGAGAAATTCTTACACAATTCGTTCAGGGGCTGTGATGCAACCTGGATTGACCATATCTAGACCCACAGCTGGATGAGACATAAGGGTGGACACTCTTGGGGCTGAGAGGTTTGGTGAGGTTGGGTGAGCAAACGCAGACCCTTTAAAGTAATACTGCGTGCTACCCATCGCATGGGTCCCAAATCTCCAGGTTCAAGGGCATCTTCCTACATCGAAAACATGCATGAGAAACCCAGAAGATGGTACACCGTGTGATGGGGAAAGGTTTCTAAAACGCACCTCATTTCTCATCTCCTTGTGCTCGGGTTCGCCATTCCAGCCACTTTACTAGCAATCTCCCTACTTGGAGCATCAGCACCTTTAACCTCCTGTTCCGTACAGGTTGCAATTTGTCCTGAGGATGAACGGGAAGACGGGGAACCAATGAGAGACTAGCTCTTGGTGTTGGGACAGGCACAGGTCACTCTATTTTCCCATCAGGAAGAAGAATTAACCACAGGCTCAGCCTGCCCCCCGGAACCAGTACAGGGCCTGAAGCCATCCTGCGCTTTTGCGGCCAGCTCCCAAAAAAGCGACTTGTAAAATGCAGCTTCAGGGCACTGCAATTCACAAACCTGCAGAGTTATAAATGATAACTCTCGTCCACAAATATATTGAGGGAAGGCAAAGAAGAGGATTTGAAATCAAGGCAGAATTGCAGGAAACAGATTTCAGGAGGTAGATTCGAATCGCCTTTAAAGCACATGAAAAGCGGCAAAACGTTGACAATGATGCCCTTGGCCAAAAAGGGCGTATGCGTTTTTTCCTGAATATATTCAGGAAAAAACGCATACGCCCTTTTTGGCCAACCAAGCAACCTGGAAAGGCAAATCAGCGCTACAAAGAAGTCTCGCTTCCCATCGGTCAAAAGGGCCATGCTGAAAAAAGTGTCAAAACCAGAAATGCAGGACAGGCCATGGAGAAATGGGAGCCTTGCTACACTGATGGGCGGGATGTAAATTGCCAACAGCCACTCTGGAGAAGTGTACGGTGTGTCCTGAAACATCTAAAAAACACAGCTTAGAGAGCATAGGGCACTTCCACGCATGGGGGGATAAAGTGGGAAAATTGAAAATCAGCAAGACACAAGCACCCCAAAGTTTAGGGCTGCTCTGTGGACAAGGACCTCCACTTCATTCCACCTTAAATATCCCAGGAAAGCGAAAAATGGATAAAAAAGTTGTGGTCCTTATGTACAATGGAATATCACTCAGCCATGAAATCAATGTCATAAGGCTAGTAGCAGCATGATGAGTGGATTTAGGTAAGACGATTCTAAGTGAAATAAGTCACACAGAAAAGGACACTTCTCATAAGGTGTCACTTATAGAGGGAATGTAAAAACCGTTACACTTGAACTGAATTACAAAACAGAACAGAGTCACACATGCAGAAAACACACTATGGCTGCTTAACGGGAAAGGTGAGGTGGGGTGATACATAAAACAAGAGTTTCAAATTAGCTCAGATACCGTTCCATAAACCCAATATGTAACAGAGAAGACCTACTCCTTGCTCAGAGAACTGGACTCAACACGCCCGATTCACCGCACAAGAATATATCTGACTAGTAATAATCTTAAAACCTATGTATTGATATCTCTCTGTTAGTGTGTCAAGTGGGTGTAAAGCGGCATAAACACAGCCGTGAAAAGCAGCTAAACCCCATTATAAAAATAAATTACTTTTAAAAACCCATGAAACAAAGACAGGGAAAGAGAGAGAAATTCTTACACAATTCGTTCAGGGGCTGTGATGCAACCTGGATTGACCATATCTAGACCCACAGCTGGATGAGACATAAGGGTGGACACTCTTGGGGCTGAGAGGTTTGGTGAGGTTGGGTGAGCAAACGCAGACCCTTTAAAGTAATACTGCGTGCTACCCATCGCATGGGTCCCAAATCTCCAGGTTCAAGGGCATCTTCCTACATCGAAAACATGCATGAGAAACCCAGAAGATGGTACACCGTGTGATGGGGAAAGGTTTCTAAAACGCACCTCATTTCTCATCTCCTTGTGCTCGGGTTCGCCATTCCAGCCACTTTACTAGCAATCTCCCTACTTGGAGCATCAGCACCTTTAACCTCCTGTTCCGTACAGGTTGCAATTTGTCCTGAGGATGAACGGGAAGACGGGGAACCAATGAGAGACTAGCTCTTGGTGTTGGGACAGGCACAGGTCACTCTATTTTCCCATCAGGAAGAAGAATTAACCACAGGCTCAGCCTGCCCCCCGGAACCAGTACAGGGCCTGAAGCCATCCTGCGCTTTTGCGGCCAGCTCCCAAAAAAGCGACTTGTAAAATGCAGCTTCAGGGCACTGCAATTCACAAACCTGCAGAGTTATAAATGATAACTCTCGTCCACAAATATATTGAGGGAAGGCAAAGAAGAGGATTTGAAATCAAGGCAGAATTGCAGGAAACAGATTTCAGGAGGTAGATTCGAATCGCCTTTAAAGCACATGAAAAGCGGCAAAACGTTGACAATGATGCCCTTGGCCAAAAAGGGCGTATGCGTTTTTTCCTGAATATATTCAGGAAAAAACGCATACGCCCTTTTTGGCCAACCAAGCAACCTGGAAAGGCAAATCAGCGCTACAAAGAAGTCTCGCTTCCCATCGGTCAAAAGGGCCATGCTGAAAAAAGTGTCAAAACCAGAAATGCAGGACAGGCCATGGAGAAATGGGAGCCTTGCTACACTGATGGGCGGGATGTAAATTGCCAACAGCCACTCTGGAGAAGTGTACGGTGTGTCCTGAAACATCTAAAAAACACAGCTTAGAGAGCATAGGGCACTTCCACGCATGGGGGGATAAAGTGGGAAAATTGAAAATCAGCAAGACACAAGCACCCCAAAGTTTAGGGCTGCTCTGTGGACAAGGACCTCCACTTCATTCCACCTTAAATATCCCAGGAAAGCGAAAAATGGATAAAAAAGTTGTGGTCCTTATGTACAATGGAATATCACTCAGCCATGAAATCAATGTCATAAGGCTAGTAGCAGCATGATGAGTGGATTTAGGTAAGACGATTCTAAGTGAAATAAGTCACACAGAAAAGGACACTTCTCATAAGGTGTCACTTATAGAGGGAATGTAAAAACCGTTACACTTGAACTGAATTACAAAACAGAACAGAGTCACACATGCAGAAAACACACTATGGCTGCTTAACGGGAAAGGTGAGGTGGGGTGATACATAAAACAAGAGTTTCAAATTAGCTCAGATACCGTTCCATAAACCCAATATGTAACAGAGAAGACCTACTCCTTGCTCAGAGAACTGGACTCAACACGCCCGATTCACCGCACAAGAATATATCTGACTAGTAATAATCTTAAAACCTATGTATTGATATCTCTCTGTTAGTGTGTCAAGTGGGTGTAAAGCGGCATAAACACAGCCGTGAAAAGCAGCTAAACCCCATTATAAAAATAAATTACTTTTAAAAACCCATGAAACAAAGACAGGGAAAGAGAGAGAAATTCTTACACAATTCGTTCAGGGGCTGTGATGCAACCTGGATTGACCATATCTAGACCCACAGCTGGATGAGACATAAGGGTGGACACTCTTGGGGCTGAGAGGTTTGGTGAGGTTGGGTGAGCAAACGCAGACCCTTTAAAGTAATACTGCGTGCTACCCATCGCATGGGTCCCAAATCTCCAGGTTCAAGGGCATCTTCCTACATCGAAAACATGCATGAGAAACCCAGAAGATGGGACACCGTGTGATGGGGAAAGGTTTCTAAAACGCACCTCATTTCTCATCTCCTTGCGCTCGGGTTCGCCATTCCAGCCACTTTACTAGCAATCTCCCTACTTGGAGCATCAGCACCTTTAACCTCCTGTTCCGTACAGGTTGCAATTTGTCCTGAGGATGAACGGGAAGACGGGGAACCAATGAGAGACTAGCTCTTGGTGTTGGGACAGGCACAGGTCACTCTATTTTCCCATCAGGAAGAAGAATTAACCACAGGCTCAGCCTGCCCCCCGGAACCAGAACAGGACCTGAAGCCATCCTGCGCTTTTGCGGCCAGCTCCCAAAAAAGCGACTTGTAAAATGCAGCTTCAGGGCACTGCAATTCACAAACCTGCAGAGTTATAAATGATAACTCTCGTCCACAAATATATTGAGGGAAGGCAAAGAAGAGGATTTGAAATCAAGGCAGAATTGCAGGAAACAGATTTCAGGAGGTAGATTCGAATCGCCTTTAAAGCACATGAAAAGCGGCAAAACGTTGACAATGATGCCCTTGGCCAAAAAGGGCGTATGCGTTTTTTCCTGAATATATTCAGGAAAAAACGCATACGCCCTTTTTGGCCAACCAAGCAACCTGGAAAGGCAAATCAGCGCTACAAAGAAGTCTCGCTTCCCATCGGTCAAAAGGGCCATGCTGAAAAAAGTGTCAAAACCAGAAATGCAGGAAAGGAAATGGAGAAATGGGAGCCTTGCTACACTGATGGGCGGGATGTAAATTGCCAACAGCCACTCTGGAGAAGTGTACGGTGTGTCCTGAAACATCTAAAAAACACAGCTTAGAGAGCATAGGGCACTTCCACGCATGGGGGGATAAAGTGGGAAAATTGAAAATCAGCAAGACACAAGCACCCCAAAGTTTAGGGCTGCTCTGTGGACAAGGACCTCCACTTCATTCCACCTTAAATATCCCAGGAAAGCGAAAAATGGATAAAAAAGTTGTGGTCCTTATGTACAATGGAATATCACTCAGCCATGAAATCAATGTCATAAGGCTAGTAGCAGCATGATGAGTGGATTTAGGTAAGACGATGCTAAGTGAAATAAGTCACACAGAAAAGGACACTTCTCATAAGGTGTCACTTATAGAGGGAATGTAAAAACCGTTACACTTGAACTGAATTACAAAACAGAACAGAGTCACACATGCAGAAAACACACTATGGCTGCTTAACGGGAAAGGTGAGGTGGGGTGATACATAAAACAAGAGCTTCAAATTAGCTCAGACACCGTTCCATAAACCCAATATGTAATAGACAAGACCTACTCCTTGCTCAGAGAACTGGACTCAACACGCCCGATTCACCGCACAAGAATATATCTGACTAGTAATAATCTTAAAACCTATGTATTGATATCTCTCTGTTAGTGTGTCAAGTGGGTGTAAAGCGGCATAAACACAGCCGTGAAAAGCAGCTAAACCCCATTATAAAAATAAATTACTTTTAAAAACCCATGAAACAAAGACAGGGAAAGAGAGAGAAATTCTTACACAATTCGTTCAGGGGCTGTGATGTAACCTGGATTGACCATATCTAGACCCACAGCTGGATGAGACATAAGGGTGGACACTCTTGGGGCTGAGAGGTTTGGTGAGGTTGGGTGAGCAAACGCAGACCCTTTAAAGTAATACTGCGTGCTACCCATCGCATGGGTCCCAAATCTCCAGGTTCAAGGGCATCTTCCTACATCGAAAACATGCATGAGAAACCCAGAAGATGGTACACCGTGTGATGGGGAAAGGTTTCTAAAACGCACCTCATTTCTCATCTCCTTGCGCTCGGGTTCGCCATTCCAGCCACTTTACTAGCAATCTCCCTACTTGGAGCATCAGCACCTTTAACCTCCTGTTCCGTACAGGTTGCAATTTGTCCTGAGGATGAACGGGAAGACGGGGAACCAATGAGAGACTAGCTCTTGGTGTTGGGACAGGCACAGGTCACTCTATTTTCCCATCAGGAAGAAGAATTAACCACAGGCTCAGCCTGCCCCCCGGAACCAGAACAGGACCTGAAGCCATCCTGCGCTTTTGCGGCTAGCTCCCAAAAAAGCGACTTGTAAAATGCAGCTTCAGGGCACTGCAATTCACAAACCTGCAGAGTTATAAATGATAACTCTCGTCCACAAATATATTGAGGGAAGGCAAAGAAGAGGATTTGAAATCAAGGCAGAATTGCAGGAAACAGATTTCAGGAGGTAGATTCGAATCGCCTTTAAAGCACATGAAAAGCGGCAAAACGTTGACAATGATGCCCTTGGCCAAAAAGGGCGTATGCGTTTTTTCCTGAATATAATCAGGAAAAAACGCATACGCCATTTTTGGCCAACCAAGCAACCTGGAAAGGCAAATCAGCGCTACAAAGAAGTCTCGCTTCCCATCGGTCAAAAGGGCCATGCTGAAAAAAGTGTCAAAACCAGAAATGCAGGACAGGCCATGGAGAAATGGGAGCCTTGCTACACTGATGGGCGGGATGTAAATTGCCAACAGCCACTCTGGAGAAGTGTACGGTGTGTCCTGAAACATCTAAAAAACACAGCTTAGAGAACATAGGGCACTTCCACGCATGGGGGGATAAAGTGGGAAAATTGAAAATCAGCAAGACACAAGCACCCCAAAGTTTAGGGCTGCTCTGTTGACAAGGACCTCCACTTCATTCCACCTTAAATATCCCAGGAAAGCGAAAAATGGATAAAAAAGTTGTGGTCCTTATGTACAATGGAATATCACTCAGCCATGAAATCAATGTCATAAGGCTAGTAGCAGCATGATGAGTGGATTTAGGTAAGACGATTCTAAGTGAAATAAGTCACACAGAAAAGGACACTTCTCATAAGGTGTCACTTATAGAGGGAATGTAAAAACCGTTACACTTGAACTGAATTACAAAACAGAACAGAGTCACACATGCAGAAAACACACTATGGCTGCTTAACGGGAAAGGTGAGGTGGGGTGATACATAAAACAAGAGTTTCAAATTAGCTCAGATACCGTTCCATAAACCCAATATGTAATAGACAAGACCTACTCCTTGCTCAGAGAACTGGACTCAACACGCCCGATTCACCGCACAAGTATATATCTGACTAGTAATAATCTTAAAACCTATGTATTGATATCTCTCTGTTAGTGTGTCAAGTGGGTGTAAAGCGGCATAAACACAGCCGTGAAAAGCAGCTAAACCCCATTATAAAAATAAATTACTTTTAAAAACCCATGAAACAAAGACAGGGAAAGAGAGAGAAATTCTTACACAATTCGTTCAGGGGCTGTGATGCAACCTGGATTGACCATATCTAGACCCACAGCTGGATGAGACATAAGGGTGGACACTCTTGGGGCTGAGAGGTTTGGTGAGGTTGGGTGAGCAAACGCAGACCCTTTAAAGTAATACTGCGTGCTACCCATCGCATGGGTCCCAAATCTCCAGGTTCAAGGGCATCTTCCTACATCGAAAACATGCATGAGAAACCCAGAAGATGGTACACCGTGTGATGGGGAAAGGTTTCTTAAACGCACCTCATTTCTCATCTCCTTGTGCTCGGGTTCGCCATTCCAGCCACTTTACTAGCAATCTCCCTACTTGGAGCATCAGCACCTTTAACCTCCTGTTCCGTACAGGTTGCAATTTGTCCTGAGGATGAACGGGAAGACGGGGAACCAATGAGAGACTAGCTCTTGGTGTTGGGACAGGCACAGGTCACTCTATTTTCCCATCAGGAAGAAGAATTAACCACAGGCTCAGCCTGCCCCCTGGAACCAGAACAGGGCCTGAAGCCATCCTGCGCTTTTGCGGCCAGCTCCCAAAAAAGCGACTTGTAAAATGGAGCTTCAGGGCACTGCAATTCACAAACCTGCAGAGTTATAAATGATAACTCTCGTCCACAAATATATTGAGGGAAGGCAAAGAAGAGGATTTAAAATCAAGGCAGAATTGCAGGAAACAGATTTCAGGAGGTAGATTCGAATCGCCTTTAAAGCACATGAAAAGCGGCAAAACGTTGACAATGATGCCCTTGGCCAAAAAGGGCTTACACGTTTTTTCCTGAATATATTCAAGAAAAAACGCGTACGCCCTTTTTGGCCAACCAAGCAACCTGGAAAGGCAAATCAGCGCTACAAAGAAGTCTCGCTTCCCATCGGTCAAAAGGGCCATGCTGAAAAAAGTGTCAAAACCAGAAATGCACGACAGGCCATGGAGAAATGGGAGCCTTGCTACACTGATGGGCGGGATGTAAATTGCCAACAGCCACTCTGGAGAAGTGTACGGTGTGTCCTGAAACATCTAAAAAACAAAGCTTAGAGAGCATAGGGCACTTCCACGCATGGGGGGATAAAGAGGGAAAATTGAAAATCAGCAAGACACAAGCACCCCAAAGTTTAGGGCTGCTCTGTTGACAAGGACCTCCACTTCATTCCACCTTAAATATCCCAGGAAAGCGAAAAATGGATAAAAAGTTGTGGTCCTTATGTACAATGGAATATCACTCAGCCATGAAATCAATGTCATAAGGCTAGTAGCAGCATGATGAGTGGATTTAGGTAAGACGATTCTAAGTGAAATAAGTCACACAGAAAAGGACACTTCTCATAAGGTGTCACTTATAGAGGGAATGTAAAAACCGTTACACTTGAACTGAATTACAAAACAGAACAGAGTCACACATGCAGAAAACACACTATGGCTGCTTAACGGGAAAGGTGAGGTGGGGTGATACATAAAACAAGAGTTTCAAATTACCTCAGATACCGTTCCATAAGCCCAATATGTAATAGACAAGACCTACTCCTTGCTCAGAGAACTGGACTCAACACGCCCGATTCACCGCACAAGAATATATCTGACTAGTAATAATCTTAAAACCTATGTATTGATATCTCTCTGTTAGTGTGTCAAGTGGGTGTAAAGCGGCATAAACACAGCCGTGAAAAGCAGCTAAACCCCATTATAAAAACAAATTACTTTTAAAAACCCATGAAACAAAGACAGGGAAAGAGAGAGAAATTCTTACACAATTCGTTCAGGGGCTGTGATGCAACCTGGATTGACCATATCTAGACCCACAGCTGGATGAGACATAAGGGTGGACACTCTTGGGGCTGAGAGGTTTGGTGAGGTTGGGTGAGCAAACGCAGACCCTTTAAAGTAATAGTGCGTGCTACCCATCGCATGGGTCCCAAATCTCCAGGTTCAAGGGCATCTTCCTACATCGAAAACATGCATGAGAAACCCAGAAGATGGTACACCGTGTGATGGGGAAAGGTTTCTAAAACGCACCTCATTTCTCATCTCCTTGTGCTCGGGTTCGCCATTCCAGCCACTTTACTAGCAATCTCCCTACTTGGAGCCTCAGTACCTTTACCCTCCTGTTCCGAACAGGTTGCAATTTGTCCTGAGGATGAACGGGAAGACGGGGAACCAATGAGAGACTAGCTCTTGGTGTTGGGACAGGCACAGGTCACTCTATTTTCCCATCAGGAAGAAGAATTAACCACAGGCTCAGCCTGCCCCCCGGAACCAGAACAGGGCCTGAAGCCATCCTGCGTTTTGCGGACAGCTCCCAAAAAAGAGAGTTGTAAAATGGAGCATCAGGGCACTGCAATTCACAAACCTGCAGAGTTATAAATGATAACTCTCGTCCACAAATATATTGAGGGAAGGCAAAGAAGAGGATTTCAAATCAAGGCAGAATTGCAGGAAACAGATTTCAGGAGGTAGATTCGAATCGCCTTTAAAGCACATGAAAAGCGGCAAAACGTTGACAATGATGCCCTTGGCCAAAAAGGGCGTATGCGTTTTTTCCTGAATATATTCAGGAAAAAACGCATACGCCCTTTTTGGCCAACCAAGCAACCTGGAAAGGCAAATCAGCGCTACAAAGAAGTCTCGCTTCCCATCGGTCAAAAGGGCCATGCTGAAAAAAGTGTCAAAAACAGAAATGCAGGACAGGCCATGGAGAAATGGGAGCCTTGCTACACTGATGGGCGGGATGTAAATTGCCAACAGCCACTCTGGAGAAGTGTACGGTGTGTCCTGAAACATCTAAAAAACACAGCTTAGAGAGCATAGGGCACTTCCACGCATGGGGGGATAAAGTGGGAAAATTGAAAATCAGCAAGACACAAGCACCCAAAAGTTAAGGGCTGCTCTGTTGACAAGGACCTCCACTTCATTCCACCTTAAATATCCCAGGAAAGCGAAAAATGGATAAAAAAGTTGTGGTCCTTATGTACAATGGAATATCACTCAGCCATGAAATCAATGTCATAAGGCTAGTAGCAGCATGATGAGTGGATTTAGGTAAGACGATTCTAAGTGAAATAAGTCACACAGAAAAGGACACTTCTCATAAGGTGTCACTTATAGAGGGAATGTAAAAACCGTTACACTTGAACTGAATTACAAAACAGAACAGAGTCACACATGCAGAAAACACACTATGGCTGCTTAACGGGAAAGGTGAGGTGGGGTGATACATAAAACAAGAGTTTCAAATTACCTCAGATACCGTTCCATAAGCCCAATATGTAATAGACAAGACCTACTCCTTGCTCAGAGAACTGGACTCAACACGCCCGATTCACCGCACAAGAATATATCTGACTAGTAATAATCTTAAAACCTATGTATTGATATCTCTCTGTTAGTGTGTCAAGTGGGTGTAAAGCGGCATAAACACAGCCGTGAAAAGCAGCTAAACCCCATTATAAAAACAAATTACTTTTAAAAACCCATGAAACAAAGACAGGGAAAGAGAGAGAAATTCTTACACAATTCGTTCAGGGGCTGTGATGCAACCTGGATTGACCATATCTAGACCCACAGCTGGATGAGACATAAGGGTGGACACTCTTGGGGCTGAGAGGTTTGGTGAGGTTGGGTGAGCAAACGCAGACCCTTTAAAGTAATAGTGCGTGCTACCCATCGCATGGGTCCCAAATCTCCAGGTTCAAGGGCATCTTCCTACATCGAAAACATGCATGAGAAACCCAGAAGATGGTACACCGTGTGATGGGGAAAGGTTTCTAAAACGCACCTCATTTCTCATCTCCTTGTGCTCGGGTTCGCCATTCCAGCCACTTTACTAGCAATCTCCCTACTTGGAGCCTCAGTACCTTTACCCTCCTGTTCCGAACAGGTTGCAATTTGTCCTGAGGATGAACGGGATGACGGGGAACCAATGAGAGACTAGCTCTTGGTGTTGGGACAGGCACAGGTCACTCTATTTTCCCATCAGGAAGAAGAATTAACCACAGGCTCAGCCTGCCCCCCGGAACCAGAACAGGGCCTGAAGCCATCCTGCGTTTTGCGGACAGCTCCCAAAAAAGAGAGTTGTAAAATGGAGCATCAGGGCACTGCAATTCACAAACCTGCAGAGTTATAAATGATAACTCTCGTCCACAAATATATTGAGGGAAGGCAAAGAAGAGGATTTCAAATCAAGGCAGAATTGCAGGAAACAGATTTCAGGAGTTAGATTCGAATCGCCTTTAAAGCACATGAAAAGCGGCAAAACGTTGACAATGATGCCCTTGGCCAAAAAGGGCGTATGCGTTTTTTCCTGAATATATTCAGGAAAAAACGCATACGCCCTTTTTGGCCAACCAAGCAACCTGGAAAGGCAAATCAGCGCTACAAAGAAGTCTCGCTTCCCATCGGTCAAAAGGGCCATGCTGAAAAAAGTGTCAAAACCAGAAATGCAGGACAGGCCATGGAGAAATGGGAGCCTTGCTACACTGATGGGCGGGATGTAAATTGCCAACAGCCACTCTGGAGAAGTGTACGGTGTGTCCTGAAACATCTAAAAAACACAGCTTAGAGAGCATAGGGCACTTCCACGCATGGGGGGATAAAGTGGGAAAATTGAAAATCAGCAAGACACAAGCACCCAAAAGTTAAGGGCTGCTCTGTTGACAAGGACCTCCACTTCATTCCACCTTAAATATCCCAGGAAAGCGAAAAATGGATAAAAAAGTTGTGGTCCTTATGTACAATGGAATATCACTCAGCCATTAAATCAATGTCATAAGGCTAGTAGCAGCATGATGAGTGGATTTAGGTACGACGATTCTAAGTGAAATAAGTCACACAGAAAAGGACACTTCTCATAAGATATCACTTATACAGGGAAAGTAAAAACCGTTACACTTGAACTGAATTACAAAACAGAACAGAGTCACACATGCAAAAAACACACTATGGCTGCTTAACGGGAAATGTGAGGTGGGGTGATACATAAAACAACGGCTTCAAATTAGCTCAGATAACGTTCCATAAACCCAATATGTAATAGACAAGACCTACTCCTTGCTCAGAGAACTGGACTCAACACCCCTTATTCACCACACAAGGATATATCTGACTAGTAATAATCTTAAAACCTATGTATTGAAATCTCTGTGTTAGTGTGTCAAATGGGTGTAAAGCGGCATAAACACAGCAGTGAAAAGCAGCTAAACCCCATTATAAAAATAAATTACTTTTAAAAACCCATGAAACCAAGACAGTGAAAGAGAGAGAAATTCTTACAAAATTCATTCAGGGGCTGTGATGGAACATGGATTGACCATATCTAGACTCACAGCTGGATGAGACATAAGGGTGGACACTCTTGGGGCTGAGAGGTTTGGTGAGGTTGGGTGAGCAAACGCAGACCCTTTAAAGTAATACTGTTTGGTACCCATCCCATGGGTCCCAAATCTGCAGGTTCAAGGGCATCTTCCTAATTCGAAAACATGCATGTGAAACCCAGAAGATGGTACACCGTGTGATGGGGAAAGGTTTCTAAAACGCACCTCATTTCTCATCTCCTTGTGCTCGGGTTCGCCATTCCAGCCACTTTACTAGCAATCTCCCTATTTGGAGTATCATCACCTTTAACCTCCTGTTCCGTACAGGTTGCAATTTGTGCTGAGGATGAACGGAAAGACGGGGAACCAATGAGAGACTAGCTCTTGGTATTGGGACAGACACAGGTCACTCTATTTTCCTATCAGGAAGAAGAATTAACCACAGGCTCAGCCTGGCCCCCAGAACCAGAACAGGGCCTGAAGTCATCCTGCGCTTTTTTGGCCAGCTCCCAAAAAAGCGAGTTGTAAAATGGAGCTTCAGGGCACTGCAATTCACAAACCTGCAGAGTTATAATGATAACTCTCGAACACAAATATATTGAAGGAAGGCAACGAAGAGGATTTGAAATCAAGGCAGAATTGCAGGAAACAGATTTCATGAGGTAGATCCGAAACGCCTTTAAAGCACATGAAAAGCGGCAAAACGTTGACAATGATGCCCTTTGCCAAAAAGGGCGTATGCGTTTTTTCCTGAATATATTCAGGAAAAAACGCATACGCCCTTTTTGGCCAACCAAGAAACCTGGAAAAGCAAATCAGCGCTACAAAGAAGTCTCGCTTCCCATCGGTCAAAAGGGCCATGCTGAGAAAAGTGTCAAAACCAGAAATGCAGGACAGGCCATGGAGAAATGGGAGCCTTGCTACGCTGATGGGCAGGATGTAATTTGCCAACAGCCACTCTGGAGAAGGGTATGGTGTGTCCTGAAACATCTAAAAAATAAGCTTAGAGAGCATAGGGCACTCCCACGCATGGGGGTATAAATTGGAAAAATTAAAAATCAGCAAGACACAAGCACACCAAAGTTTAGGGCTGCTCTGTTGCCAAGGACCTCAACTTTATTCCACCTTAAATATCCGAGGAAGGAGAAAAATGGATAAAGAAGTTGTGGTCCTTATGTACAAAGGAATATCACTAAGCCATGAAATTAATGTCATGAGGCTAGTAGCAGCATGATGAGTGGATTTAGGTGCGACGATTCTAAGTGAAATAAGTCACACAGAAAAGGACATTTATCATAAGGTATCACTAATAGAGGGAATGTAAAAACCGTTACACTTGAACTGAATTACAAAACAGAACAGAATCACACTTGCAGAAAACACACTATGGCTGCTTAACGGGAAAGGTGAGGTGGGGTGATACATAAAACAAGGGTTTCAAATTAGCTAAGATACCGTTCCATAAATCCAATATGTAACAGACAAGACCTACTCCTTGCTCAGAGAACTGGACTCAACACGCCCTATTCACCGCACAAGAATATATCTGACTAGTAATAATCTTAAAACCTATGTATTGATATCTCTCTGTTAGTGTGTCATGTGGGTGTAAAGCGGCATAAACACAGCAGTGAAAAGCAGCTAAACCCCATTATAAAAAGAAATTAAAAACCCATGAAACAAAGACAGTTATAGCGAAAGAAATTCTTACAAAATTAGTTCAGGGGCTGTGATGCAACCTGGATTGACCATATCTAGACCCACAGCTGGATGAGACATAAGGGTGTACACTCTTGGGGCTGTGAGGTTTGGTGAGGTTGGGTGAGCAAACGCAGACCCTTTGAAGTAATACTGCGTGGTACCCATCCCATTGGTCCCAAATCTCCAGGTTCAAGGGCATCTTCCTACATCGAAAACACGCATGAGAAACCCACACGACGGTACACTGAGTGATCGGGAAAGGTTTCTAAAATGCACCTCATTTCTCATCTCCTTGTGCTCGGGTTCACCAGTCCAGCCGCTATACTAGCAATCTCCGTACTTGGAGAATCAGCACCTTTAACCTCCTGTTTGGTACAGGTTGCAATTTGTCCTGAGGATGAACGGAAAGAGGGGGAACCAATAAGAGACAAGCTCTAGGTTTTGGGACAGGCACAGGTCACTCTATTTTCCCATCAGGAAAAAGAATTAACCACAGACTCAGCCTGCTGCCTGGAAGTAGAATAGGGCCTGAAGAAATCCTGTGCTTTTGCGGCCAACTCCCAAAAAAGCGAGTTGAGAAATGGAGATCAGGGGCACTGCAATTCACACACCTGCAGAGTTATCAATGATAACTCTCGTCCACAAATATATTGAGGGAAGGCTACGAAGAGGATTTGAAAGCAAGGCAGAATTGCAGAAACAGACTTAAGGAGGTAGATTCGAATCGCGTTTAAAGCACATGAAAAGCGGCAAAACGTCGACAATTATGCCCTTGGCTAAAAAGGGCCTATGCGTTTTTTCCTGAATATATTCAGGAAAAAACGCATAGGCCCTTTTTGGCCAACCAAGCAACCTGGAAAGGCAAATCAGCGCTACAAAGAAATCTCGCTTCCCATCGATCAAAAGGGCCATGCTGAAAAAAGTGTCAAAACCAGAAATGCAGCACAGGCCATGGAGAAATGGGAGCCTTGGTACGCTGATGGTGGGATGTAAATTGCCAACAGCCACTCTGGAGAAGTGTACGGTGTGTCCTGAAACATCTAAAAAACACAGCTTAGAGAGCATAGGGCACATCCACTCATTGGCATATAAATTGGGAAAACTAAAAATCAGCAAGACACAGGCACCCCAAAGTTTAGGGCTGCTCTGTTGACAAGAACCTCCACTTCCTTACACCTTAAATATCCCAGGAAAGAGAAAAATGGATCAAAAAGTTGTGGTCCTTATGTACAATGGAATATCACTCAGCCATGAAATCAAAGACATAAGGCTAGTAGCAGCATGATGAGTGGATTTAGGTAAGACGATTCTAAGTGAAATAAGTCACACAGAAAAGGACACTTCTCATAAGGTGTCACTTATAGAGGGAATGTAAAAACCGTTACACTTGAACTGAATTACAAAAAAGAACAGAGTCACACATGCAGAAAACACACTATGGCTGCTTAACGGGAAAGGTGAGGTGGGGTGATACATAAAACAAGAGCTTCAAATTAGCTCAGATACCGTTCCATCAACCCAATATGTAATAGACAAGACCTACTCCTTGCTCAGAGAACTGGACTCAACACGCCCGATTCACCGCACAAGAATATATCTGACTAGTAATAATCTTAAAACCTATGTATTGATATCTCTCTGTTAGTGTGTCAAGTGGGTGTAAAGCGGCATAAACACAGCCGTGAAAAGCAGCTAAACCCCATTATAAAAATAAATTACTTTTAAAAACCCATGAAACAAAGACAGGGAAAGAGAGAGAAATTCTTACACAATTCGTTCAGGGGCTGTGATGCAACCTGGATTGACCATATCTAGACCCACAGCTGGATGAGACATAAGGGTGGACACTCTTGGGGCTGAGAGGTTTGGTGAGGTTGGGTGAGCAAACGCAGACCCTTTAAAGTAATACTGCGTGCTACCCATCGCATGGGTCCCAAATCTCCAGGTTCAAGGGCATCTTCCTACATCGAAAACATGCATGAGAAACCCAGAAGATGGTACACCGTGTGATGGGGAAAGGTTTCTTAAACGCACCTCATTTCTCATCTCCTTGTGCTCGGGTTCGCCATTCCAGCCACTTTACTAGCAATCTCCCTACTTGGAGCATCAGCACCTTTAACCTCCTGTTCCGTACAGGTTGCAATTTGTCCTGAGGATGAACGGGAAGACGGGGAACCAATGAGAGACTAGCTCTTGGTGTTGGGACAGGCACAGGTCACTCTATTTTCCCATCAGGAAGAAGAATTAACCACAGGCTCAGCCTGCCCCCCGGAACCAGTACAGGGCCTGAAGCCATCCTGCGCTTTTGCGGCCAGCTCCCAAAAAAGCGACTTGTAAAATGCAGCTTCAGGGCACTGCAATTCACAAACCTGCAGAGTTATAAATGATAACTCTCGTCCACAAATATATTGAGGGAAGGCAAAGAAGAGGATTTGAAATCAAGGCAGAATTGCAGGAAACAGATTTCAGGAGGTAGATTCGAATCGCCTTTAAAGCACATGAAAAGCGGCAAAACGTTGACAATGATGCCCTTGGCCAAAAAGGGCGTATGCGTTTTTTCCTGAATATATTCAGGAAAAAACGCATACGCCCTTTTTGGCCAACCAAGCAACCTGGAAAGGCAAATCAGCGCTACAAAGAAGTCTCGCTTCCCATCGGTCAAAAGGGCCATGCTGAAAAAAGTGTCAAAACCAGAAATGCAGGACAGGCCATGGAGAAATGGGAGCCTTGCTACACTGATGGGCGGGATGTAAATTGCCAACAGCCACTCTGGAGAAGTGTACGGTGTGTCCTGAAACATCTAAAAAACACAGCTTAGAGAGCATAGGGCACTTCCACGCATGGGGGGATAAAGTGGGAAAATTGAAAATCAGCAAGACACAAGCACCCCAAAGTTTAGGGCTGCTCTGTGGACAAGGACCTCCACTTCATTCCACCTTAAATATCCCAGGAAAGCGAAAAATGGATAAAAAAGTTGTGGTCCTTATGTACAATGGAATATCACTCAGCCATGAAATCAATGTCATAAGGCTAGTAGCAGCATGATGAGTGGATTTAGGTAAGACGATGCTAAGTGAAATAAGTCACACAGAAAAGGACACTTCTCATAAGGTGTCACTTATAGAGGGAATGTAAAAACCGTTACACTTGAACTGAATTACAAAACAGAACAGAGTCACACATGCAGAAAACACACTATGGCTGCTTAACGGGAAAGGTGAGGTGGGGTGATACATAAAACAAGAGTTTCAAATTAGCTCAGATACCGTTCCATAAACCCAATATGTAACAGAGAAGACCTACTCCTTGCTCAGAGAACTGGACTCAACACGCCCGATTCACCGCACAAGAATATATCTGACTAGTAATAATCTTAAAACCTATGTATTGATATCTCTCTGTTAGTGTGTCAAGTGGGTGTAAAGCGGCATAAACACAGCCGTGAAAAGCAGCTAAACCCCATTATAAAAATAAATTACTTTTAAAAACCCATGAAACAAAGACAGGGAAAGAGAGAGAAATTCTTACACAATTCGTTCAGGGGCTGTGATGCAACCTGGATTGACCATATCTAGACCCACAGCTGGATGAGACATAAGGGTGGACACTCTTGGGGCTGAGAGGTTTGGTGAGGTTGGGTGAGCAAACGCAGACCCTTTAAAGTAATACTGCGTGCTACCCATCGCATGGGTCCCAAATCTCCAGGTTCAAGGGCATCTTCCTACATCGAAAACATGCATGAGAAACCCAGAAGATGGTACACCGTGTGATGGGGAAAGGTTTCTAAAACGCACCTCATTTCTCATCTCCTTGCGCTCGGGTTCGCCATTCCAGCCACTTTACTAGCAATCTCCCTACTTGGAGCATCAGCACCTTTAACCTCCTGTTCCGTACAGGTTGCAATTTGTCCTGAGGATGAACGGGAAGACGGGGAACCAATGAGAGACTAGCTCTTGGTGTTGGGACAGGCACAGGTCACTCTATTTTCCCATCAGGAAGAAGAATTAACCACAGGCTCAGCCTGCCCCCCGGAACCAGAACAGGACCTGAAGCCATCCTGCGCTTTTGCGGCCAGCTCCCAAAAAAGCGACTTGTAAAATGCAGCTTCAGGGCACTGCAATTCACAAACCTGCAGAGTTATAAATGATAACTCTCGTCCACAAATATATTGAGGGAAGGCAAAGAAGAGGATTTGAAATCAAGGCAGAATTGCAGGAAACAGATTTCAGGAGGTAGATTCGAATCGCCTTTAAAGCACATGAAAAGCGGCAAAACGTTGACAATGATGCCCTTGGCCAAAAAGGGCGTATGCGTTTTTTCCTGAATATATTCAGGAAAAAACGCATACGCCCTTTTTGGCCAACCAAGCAACCTGGAAAGGCAAATCAGCGCTACAAAGAAGTCTCGCTTCCCATCGGTCAAAAGGGCCATGCTGAAAAATGTGTCAAAACCAGAAATGCAGGAAAGGAAATGGAGAAATGGGAGCCTTGCTACACTGATGGGCGGGATGTAAATTGCCAACAGCCACTCTGGAGAAGTGTACGGTGTGTCCTGAAACATCTAAAAAACACAGCTTAGAGAGCATAGGGCACTTCCACGCATGGGGGGATAAAGTGGGAAAATTGAAAATCAGCAAGACACAAGCACCCCAAAGTTTAGGGCTGCTCTGTGGACAAGGACCTCCACTTCATTCCACCTTAAATATCCCAGGAAAGCGAAAAATGGATAAAAAAGTTGTGGTCCTTATGTACAATGGAATATCACTCAGCCATGAAATCAATGTCATAAGGCTAGTAGCAGCATGATGAGTGGATTTAGGTAAGACGATGCTAAGTGAAATAAGTCACACAGAAAAGGACACTTCTCATAAGGTGTCACTTATAGAGGGAATGTAAAAACCGTTACACTTGAACTGAATTACAAAACAGAACAGAGTCACACATGCAGAAAACACACTATGGCTGCTTAACGGGAAAGGTGAGGTGGGGTGATACATAAAACAAGAGTTTCAAATTACCTCAGATACCGTTCCATAAACCCAATATGTAATAGACAAGACCTACTCCTTGCTCAGAGAACTGGACTCAACACGCCCGATTCACCGCACAAGAATATATCTGACTAGTAATAATCTTAAAACCTATGTATTGATATCTCTCTGTTAGTGTGTCAAGTGGGTGTAAAGCGGCATAAACACAGCCGTGAAAAGCAGCTAAACCCCATTATAAAAATAAATTACTTTTAAAAACCCATGAAACAAAGACAGGGAAAGAGAGAGAAATTCTTACACAATTCGTTCAGGGGCTGTGATGCAACCTGGATTGACCATATCTAGACCCACAGCTGGATGAGACATAAGGGTGGACACTCTTGGGGCTGAGAGGTTTGGTGACGTTGGGTGAGCAAACGCAGACCCTTTAAAGTAATACTGCGTGCTACCCATCGCATGGGTCCCAAATCTCCAGGTTCAAGGGCATCTTCCTACATCGAAAACATGCATGAGAAACCCAGAAGATGGTACACCGTGTGATGGGGAAAGGTTTCTTAAACGCACCTCATTTCTCATCTCCTTGTGCTCGGGTTCGCCATTCCAGCCACTTTACTAGCAATCTCCCTACTTGGAGCATCAGCACCTTTAACCTCCTGTTCCGTACAGGTTGCAATTTGTCCTGAGGATGAACGGGAAGACGGGGAACCAATGAGAGACTAGCTCTTGGTGTTGGGACAGGCACAGATCACTCTATTTTCCCATCAGGAAGAAGAATTAACCACAGGCTCAGCCTGCCCCCCGGAACCAGAACAGGGCCTGAAGCCATCCTGCGCTTTTGCGGCCAGCTCCCAAAAAAGCGACTTGTAAAATGCCGCTTCAGGGCACTGTAAATCACAAACCTGCAGAGTTATAAATGATAACTCTCGTCCACAAATATATTGAGGGAAGGCAAAGAAGAGGATTTGAAATCAAGGCAGAATTGCAGGAAACAGATTTCAGGAGGTAGATTCGAATCGCCTTTAAAGCACATGAAAACCGGCAAAACGTTGACAATGATGCCCTTGGCCAAAAAGGGCGTATGCGTTTTTTCCTGAATATAATCAGGAAAAAACGCATACGCCATTTTTGGCCAACCAAGCAACCTGGAAAGGCAAATCAGCGCTACAAAGAAGTCTCGCTTCCCATCGGTCAAAAGGGCCATGCTGAAAAAAGTGTCAAAACCAGAAATGCAGGACAGGCCATGGAGAAATGGGAGCCTTGCTACACTGATGGGCGGGATGTAAATTGCCAACAGCCACTCTGGAGAAGTGTACGGTGTGTCCTGAAACATCTAAAAAACACAGCTTAGAGAACATAGGGCACTTCCACGCATGGGGGGATAAAGTGGGAAAATTGAAAATCAGCAAGACACAAGCACCCCAAAGTTTAGGGCTGCTCTGTTGACAAGGACCTACACTTCATTCCACCTTAAATATCCCAGGAAAGCGAAAAATGGATAAAAAAGTTGTGGTCCTTATGTACAATGGAATATCACTCAGCCATGAAATCAATGTCATAAGGCTAGTAGCAGCATGATGAGTGGATTTAGGTAAGACGATTCTAAGTGAAATAAGTCACACAGAAAAGGACACTTCTCATAAGGTGTCACTTATAGAGGGAATGTAAAAACCGTTACACTTGAACTGAATTACAAAACAGAACAGAGTCACACATGCAGAAAACACACTATGGCTGCTTAACGGGAAAGGTGAGGTGGGGTGATACATAAAACAAGAGCTTCAAATTAGCTCAGATACCGTTCCATAAACCCAATATGTAATAGACAAGACCTACTCCTTGCTCAGAGAACTGGACTCAACACGCCCGATTCACCGCACAAGAATATATCTGACTAGTAATAATCTTAAAACCTATGTATTGATATCTCTCTGTTAGTGTGTCAAGTGGGTGTAAAGCGGCATAAACACAGCCGTGAAAAGCAGCTAAACCCCATTATAAAAATAAATTACTTTTAAAAACCCATGAAACAAAGACAGGGAAAGAGAGAGAAATTCTTACACAATTCGTTCAGGGGCTGTGATGCAACCTGGATTGACCATATCTAGACCCACAGCTGGATGAGACATAAGGGTGGACACTCTTGGGGCTGAGAGGTTTGGTGAGGTTGGGTGAGCAAACGCAGACCCTTTAAAGTAATACTGCGTGCTACCCATCGCATGGGTCCCAAATCTCCAGGTTCAAGGGCATCTTCCTACATCGAAAACATGCATGAGAAACCCAGAAGATGGTACACCGTGTGATGGGGAAAGGTTTCTTAAACGCACCTCATTTCTCATCTCCTTGCGCTCGGGTTCGCCATTCCAGCCACTTTACTAGCAATCTCCCTACTTGGAGCATCAGCACCTTTAACCTCCTGTTCCGTACAGGTTGCAATTTGTCCTGAGGATGAACGGGAAGACGGGGAACCAATGAGAGACTAGCTCTTGGTGTTGGGACAGGCACAGGTCACTCTATTTTCCCATCAGGAAGAAGAATTAACCACAGGCTCAGCCTGCCCCCCGGAACCAGAACAGGACCTGAAGCCATCCTGCGCTTTTGCGGCCAGCTCCCAAAAAAGCGACTTGTAAAATGCAGCTTCAGGGCACTGCAATTCACAAACCTGCAGAGTTATAAATGATAACTCTCGTCCACAAATATATTGAGGGAAGGCAAAGAAGAGGATTTGAAATCAAGGCAGAATTGCAGGAAACAGATTTCAGGAGGTAGATTCGAATCGCCTTTAAAGCACATGAAAAGCGGCAAAACGTTGACAATGATGCCCTTGGCCAAAAAGGGCGTATGCGTTTTTTCCTGAATATATTCAGGAAAAAACGCATACGCCCTTTTTGGCCAACCAAGCAACCTGGAAAGGCAAATCAGCGCTACAAAGAAGTCTCGCTTCCCATCGGTCAAAAGGGCCATGCTGAAAAAAGTGTCAAAACCAGGAATGCAGGAAAGGAAATGGAGAAATGGGAGCCTTGCTACACTGATGGGCGGGATGTAAATTGCCAACAGCCACTCTGGAGAAGTGTACGGTGTGTCCTGAAACATCTAAAAAACACAGCTTAGAGAGCATAGGGCACTTCCACGCATGGGGGGATAAAGTGGGAAAATTGAAAATCAGCAAGACACAAGCACCCCAAAGTTTAGGGCTGCTCTGTGGACAAGGACCTCCACTTCATTCCACCTTAAATATCCCAGGAAAGCGAAAAATGGATAAAAAAGTTGTGGTCCTTATGTACAATGGAATATCACTCAGCCATGAAATCAATGTCATAAGGCTAGTAGCAGCATGATGAGTGGATTTAGGTAAGACGATGCTAAGTGAAATAAGTCACACAGAAAAGGACACTTCTCATAAGGTGTCACTTATAGAGGGAATGTAAAAACCGTTACACTTGAACTGAATTACAAAACAGAACAGAGTCACACATGCAGAAAACACACTATGGCTGCTTAACGGGAAAGGTGAGGTGGGGTGATACATAAAACAAGAGTTTCAAATTACCTCAGATACCGTTCCATAAACCCAATATGTAATAGACAAGACCTACTCCTTGCTCAGAGAACTGGACTCAACACGCCCGATTCACCGCACAAGAATATATCTGACTAGTAATAATCTTAAAACCTATGTATTGATATCTCTCTGTTAGTGTGTCAAGTGGGTGTAAAGCGGCATAAACACAGCCGTGAAAAGCAGCTAAACCCCATTATAAAAATAAATTACTTTTAAAAACCCATGAAACAAAGACAGGGAAAGAGAGAGAAATTCTTACACAATTCGTTCAGGGGCTGTGATGCAACCTGGATTGACCATATCTAGACCCACAGCTGGATGAGACATAAGGGTGGACACTCTTGGGGCTGAGAGGTTTGGTGAGGTTGGGTGAGCAAACGCAGACCCTTTAAAGTAATACTGCGTGCTACCCATCGCATGGGTCCCAAATCTCCAGGTTCAAGGGCATCTTCCTACATCGAAAACATGCATGAGAAACCCAGAAGATGGTACACCGAGTGATGGGGAAAGGTTTCTTAAACGCACCTCATTTCTCATCTCCTTGTGCTCGGGTTCACCATTCCAGCCACTTTACTAGCAATCTCCCTACTTGGAGCATCAGCACCTTTAACCTCCTGTTCCGTACAGGTTGCAATTTGTCCTGAGGATGAACGGGAAGACGGGGAACCAATGAGAGACTAGCTCTTGGTGTTGGGACAGGCACAGGTCACTCTATTTTCCCATCAGGAAGAAGAATTAACCACAGGCTCAGCCTGCCCCCCGGAACCAGAACAGGGCCTGAAGCCATCCTGCGCTTTTGCGGCCAGCTCCCAAAAAAGCGACTTGTAAAATGCAGCTTCAGGGCACTGTAATTCACAAACCTGCAGAGTTATAAATGATAACTCTCGTCCACAAATATATTGAGGGAAGGCAAAGAAGAGGATTTGAAATCAAGGCAGAATTGCAGGAAACAGATTTCAGGAGGTAGATTCGAATCGCCTTTAAAGCACATGAAAAGCGGCAAAACGTTGACAATGATGCCCTTGGCCAAAAAGGGCGTATGCGTTTTTTCCTGAATATATTCAGGAAAAAACGCATACGCCCTTTTTGGCCAACCAAGCAACCTGGAAAGGCAAATCAGCGCTACAAAGAAGTCTCGCTTCCCATCGGTCAAAAGGGCCATGCTGAAAAAAGTGTCAAAACCAGAAATGCAGGACAGGCCATGGAGAAATGGGAGCCTTGCTACACTGATGGGCGGGATGTAAATTGCCAACAGCCACTCTGGAGAAGTGTACGGTGTGTCCTGAAACATCTAAAAAACACAGCTTAGAGAGCATAGGGCACTTCCACGCATGGGGGGATAAAGTGGGAAAATTGAAAATCAGCAAGACACAAGCACCCCAAAGTTTAGGGCTGCTCTGTTGACAAGGACCTCCACTTCATTCCACCTTAAATATCCCAGGAAAGCGAAAACTGGATCAAAAAGTTGTGGTCCTTATGTACAATGGAATATCACTCAGCCATGAAATCAATGTCATAAGGCTAGTAGCAGCATGATGAGTGGATTTAGGTAAGACGATTCTAAGTGAAATAAGTCACACAGAAAAGGACACTTCTCATAAGGTGTCACTTATAGAGGGAATGTAAAAACCGTTACACTTGAACTGAATTACAAAACAGAACAGAGTCACACATGCAGAAAACACACTATGGCTGCTTAACGGGAAAGGTGAGGTGGGGTGATACATAAAACAAGAGCTTCAAATTAGCTCAGATACCGTTCCATCAACCCAATATGTAATAGACAAGACCTATTCCTTGCTCAGAGAACTGGACTCAACACGCCCGATTCACCGCACAAGTATATATCTGACTAGTAATAATCTTAAAACCTATGTATTGATATCTCTCTGTTAGTGTGTCAAGTGGGTGTAAAGCGGCATAAACACAGCCGTGAAAAGCAGCTAAACCCCATTATAAAAATAAATTACTTTTAAAAACCCATGAAACAAAGACAGGGAAAGAGAGAGAAATTCTTACACAATTCGTTCAGGGGCTGTGATGCAACCTGGATTGACCATATCTAGACCCACAGCTTGATGAGACATAAGGGTGGACACTCTTGGGGCTGAGAGGTTTGGTGAGGTTGGGTGAGCAAACGCAGACCCTTTAAAGTAATACTGCGTGCTACCCATCGCATGGGTCCCAAATCTCCAGGTTCAAGGGCATCTTCCTACATCGAAAACATGCATGAGAAACCCAGAAGATGGTACACCGTGTGATGGGGAAAGGTTTCTTAAACGCACCTCATTTCTCATCTCCTTGTGCTCGGGTTCGCCATTCCAGCCACTTTACTAGCAATCTCCCTACTTGGAGCATCAGCACCTTTAACCTCCTGTTCCGTACAGGTGGCAATTTGTCCTGAGGATGAACGGGAAGACGGGGAACCAATGAGAGACTAGCTCTTGGTGTTGGGACAGGCACAGGTCACTCTATTTTCCCATCAGGAAGAAGAATTAACCACAGGCTCAGCCTGCCCCCCGGAACCAGAACAGGGCCTGAAGCCATCCTGCGCTTTTGCGGCCAGCTCCCAAAAAAGCGACTTGTAAAATGCAGCTTCAGGGCACTGTAATTCACAAACCTGCAGAGTTATAAATGATAACTCTCGTCCACAAATATATTGAGGGAAGGCAAAGAAGAGGATTTGAAATCAAGGCAGAATTGCAGGAAACAGATTTCAGGAGGTAGATTCGAATCGCCTTTAAAGCACATGAAAAGCGGCAAAACGTTGACAATGATGCCCTTGGCCAAAAAGGGCGTATGCGTTTTTTCCTGAATATATTCAGGAAAAAACGCATACGCCCTTTTTGGCCAACCAAGCAACCTGGAAAGGCAAATCAGCGCTACAAAGAAGTCTCGCTTCCCATCGGTCAAAAGGGCCATGCTGAAAAAAGTGTCAAAACCAGAAATGCAGGACAGGCCATGGAGAAATGGGAGCCTTGCTACACTGATGGGCGGGATGTAAATTGCCAACAGCCACTCTGGAGAAGTGTACGGTGTGTCCTGAAACATCTAAAAAACACAGCTTAGAGAGCATAGGGCACTTCCACGCATGGGGGGATAAAGTGGGAAAATTGAAAATCAGCAAGACACAAGCACCCCAAAGTTTAGGGCTGCTCTGTTGACAAGGACCTCCACTTCATTCCACCTTAAATATCCCAGGAAAGCGAAAACTGGATCAAAAAGTTGTGGTCCTTATGTACAATGGAATATCACTCAGCCATGAAATCAATGTCATAAGGCTAGTAGCAGCATGATGAGTGGATTTAGGTAAGACGATTCTAAGTGAAATAAGTCACACAGAAAAGGACACTTCTCATAAGGTGTCACTTATAGAGGGAATGTAAAAACCGTTACACTTGAACTGAATTACAAAACAGAACAGAGTCACACATGCAGAAAACACACTATGGCTGCTTAACGGGAAAGGTGAGGTGGGGTGATACATAAAACAAGAGCTTCAAATTAGCTCAGATACCGTTCCATAAACCCAATATGTAATAGACAAGACCTACTCCTTGCTCAGAGAACTGGACTCAACACGCCCGATTCACCGCACAAGAATATATCTGACTAGTAATAATCTTAAAACCTATGTATTGATATCTCTCTGTTAGTGTGTCAAGTGGGTGTAAAGCGGCATAAACACAGCCGTGAAAAGCAGCTAAACCCCATTATAAAAATAAATTACTTTTAAAAACCCATGAAACAAAGACAGGGAAAGAGAGAGAAATTCTTACACAATTCGTTCAGGGGCTGTGATGCAACCTGGATTGACCATATCTAGACCCACAGCTGGATGAGACATAAGGGTGGACACTCTTGGGGCTGAGAGGTTTGGTGAGGTTGGGTGAGCAAACGCAGACCCTTTAAAGTAATACTGCGTGCTACCCATCGCATGGGTCCCAAATCTCCAGGTTCAAGGGCATCTTCCTACATCGAAAACATGCATGAGAAACCCAGAAGATGGTACACCGTGTGATGGGGAAAGGTTTCTTAAACGCACCTCATTTCTCATCTCCTTGTGCTCGGGTTCGCCATTCCAGCCACTTTACTAGCAATCTCCCTACTTGGAGCATCAGCACCTTTAACCTCCTGTTCCGTACAGGTTGCAATTTGTCCTGAGGATGAACGGGAAGACGGGGAACCAATGAGAGACTAGCTCTTGGTGTTGGGACAGGCACAGGTCACTCTATTTTCCCATCAGGAAGAAGAATTAACCACAGGCTCAGCCTGCCCCCCGGAACCAGAACAGGGCCTGAAGCCATCCTGCGCTTTTGCGGCCAGCTCCCAAAAAAGCGACTTGTAAAATGCAGCTTCAGGGCACTGTAAATCACAAACCTGCAGAGTTATAAATGATAACTCTCGTCCACAAATATATTGAGGGAAGGCAAAGAAGAGGATTTGAAATCAAGGCAGAATTGCAGGAAAAAGATTTCAGGAGGTAGATTCGAATCGCCTTTAAAGCACATGAAAACCGGCAAAACGTTGACAATGATGCCCTTGGCCAAAAAGGGCGTATGCGTTTTTTCCTGAATATAATCAGGAAAAAACGCATACGCCCTTTTTGGCCAACCAAGCAACCTGGAAAGGCAAATCAGCGCTACAAAGAAGTCTCGCTTCCCATCGGTCAAAAGGGCCATGCTGAAAAAAGTGTCAAAACCAGAAATGCAGGACAGGCCATGGAGAAATGGGAGCCTTGCTACACTGATGGGCGGGATGTAAATTGCCAACAGCCACTCTGGAGAAGTGTACGGTGTGTCCTGAAACATCTAAAAAACACAGCTTAGAGAGCATAGGGCACTTCCACGCATGGGGGGATAAAGTGGGAAAATTGAAAATCAGCAAGACACAAGCACCCCAAAGTTTAGGGCTGCTCTGTTGACAAGGACCTCCACTTCATTCCACCTTAAATATCCCAGGAAAGCGAAAACTGGATCAAAAAGTTGTGGTCCTTATGTACAATGGAATATCACTCAGCCATGAAATCAATGTCATAAGGCTAGTAGCAGCATGATGAGTGGATTTAGGTAAGACGATTCTAAGTGAAATAAGTCACACAGAAAAGGACACTTCTCATAAGGTGTCACTTATAGAGGGAATGTAAAAACCGTTACACTTGAACTGAATTACAAAACAGAACAGAGTCACACATGCAGAAAACACACTATGGCTGCTTAACGGGAAAGGTGAGGTGGGGTGATACATAAAACAAGAGCTTCAAATTAGCTCAGATACCGTTCCATCAACCCAATATGTAATAGACAAGACCTACTCCTTGCTCAGAGAACTGGACTCAACACGCCCGATTCACCGCACAAGAATATATCTGACTAGTAATAATCTTAAAACCTATGTATTGATATCTCTCTGTTAGTGTGTCAAGTGGGTGTAAAGCGGCATAAACACAGCCGTGAAAAGCAGCTAAACCCCATTATAAAAATAAATTACTTTTAAAAACCCATGAAACAAAGACAGGGAAAGAGAGAGAAATTCTTACACAATTCGTTCAGGGGCTGTGATGCAACCTGGATTGACCATATCTAGACCCACAGCTGGATGAGACATAAGGGTGGACACTCTTGGGGCTGAGAGGTTTGGTGAGGTTGGGTGAGCAAACGCAGACCCTTTAAAGTAATACTGCGTGCTACCCATCGCATGGGTCCCAAATCTCCAGGTTCAAGGGCATCTTCCTACATCGAAAACATGCATGAGAAACCCAGAAGATGGTACACCGTGTGATGGGGAAAGGTTTCTTAAACGCACCTCATTTCTCATCTCCTTGTGCTCGGGTTCGCCATTCCAGCCACTTTACTAGCAATCTCCCTACTTGGAGCATCAGCACCTTTAACCTCCTGTTCCGTACAGGTTGCAATTTGTCCTGAGGATGAACGGGAAGACGGGGAACCAATGAGAGACTAGCTCTTGGTGTTGGGACAGGCACAGGTCACTCTATTTTCCCATCAGGAAGAAGAATTAACCACAGGCTCAGCCTGCCCCCCGGAACCAGAACAGGGCCTGAAGCCATCCTGCGCTTTTGCGGCCAGCTCCCAAAAAAGCGACTTGTAAAATGCAGCTTCAGGGCACTGTAAATCACAAACCTGCAGAGTTATAAATGATAACTCTCGTCCACAAATATATTGAGGGAAGGCAAAGAAGAGGATTTGAAATCAAGGCAGAATTGCAGGAAAAAGATTTCAGGAGGTAGATTCGAATCGCCTTTAAAGCACATGAAAACCGGCAAAACGTTGACAATGATGCCCTTGGCCAAAAAGGGCGTATGCGTTTTTTCCTGAATATAATCAGGAAAAAACGCATACGCCCTTTTTGGCCAACCAAGCAACCTGGAAAGGCAAATCAGCGCTACAAAGAAGTCTCGCTTCCCATCGGTCAAAAGGGCCATGCTGAAAAAAGTGTCAAAACCAGAAATGCAGGACAGGCCATGGAGAAATGGGAGCCTTGCTACACTGATGGGCGGGATGTAAATTGCCAACAGCCACTCTGGAGAAGTGTACGGTGTGTCCTGAAACATCTAAAAAACACAGCTTAGAGAACATAGGGCACTTCCACGCATGGGGGGATAAAGTGGGAAAATTGAAAATCAGCAAGACACAAGCACCCCAAAGTTTAGGGCTGCTCTGTTGACAAGGACCTCCACTTCATTCCACCTTAAATATCCCAGGAAAGCGAAAAATGGATAAAAAAGTTGTGGTCCTTATGTACAATGGAATATCACTCAGCCATGAAATCAATGTCATAAGGCTAGTAGCAGCATGATGAGTGGATTTAGGTAAGACGATTCTAAGTGAAATAAGTCACACAGAAAAGGACACTTCTCATAAGGTGTCACTTATAGAGGGAATGTAAAAACCGTTACACTTGAACTGAATTACAAAACAGAACAGAGTCACACATGCAGAAAACACACTATGGCTGCTTAACGGGAAAGGTGAGGTGGGGTGATACATAAAACAAGAGTTTCAAATTAGCTCAGATACCGTTCCATCAACCCAATATGTAATAGACAAGACCTACTCCTTGCTCAGAGAACTGGACTCAACACGCCCGATTCACCGCACAAGTATATATCTGACTAGTAATAATCTTAAAACCTATGTATTGATATCTCTCTGTTAGTGTGTCAAGTGGGTGTAAAGCGGCATAAACACAGCCGTGAAAAGCAGCTAAACCCCATTATAAAAATAAATTACTTTTAAAAACCCATGAAACAAAGACAGGGAAAGAGAGAGAAATTCTTACACAATTCGTTCAGGGGCTGTGATGCAACCTGGATTGACCATATCTAGACCCACAGCTGGATGAGACATAAGGGTGGACACTCTTGGGGCTGAGAGGTTTGGTGAGGTTGGGTGAGCAAACGCAGACCCTTTAAAGTAATACTGCGTGCTACCCATCGCATGGGTCCCAAATCTCCAGGTTCAAGGGCATCTTCCTACATCGAAAACATGCATGAGAAACCCAGAAGATGGTACACCGTGTGATGGGGAAAGGTTTCTTAAACGCACCTCATTTCTCATCTCCTTGTGCTCGGGTTCACCATTCCAGCCACTTTACTAGCAATCTCCCTACTTGGAGCATCAGCACCTTTAACCTCCTGTTCCGTACAGGTTGCAATTTGTCCTGAGGATGAACGGGAAGACGGGGAACCAATGAGAGACTAGCTCTTGGTGTTGGGACAGGCACAGGTCACTCTATTTTCCCATCAGGAAGAAGAATTAACCACAGGCTCAGCCTGCCCCCCGGAACCAGAACAGGGCCTGAAGCCATCCTGCGCTTTTGCGGCCAGCTCCCAAAAAAGCGACTTGTAAAATGCAGCTTCAGGGCACTGTAATTCACAAACCTGCAGAGTTATAAATGATAACTCTCGTCCACAAATATATTGAGGGAAGGCAAAGAAGAGGATTTGAAATCAAGGCAGAATTGCAGGAAACAGATTTCAGGAGGTAGATTCGAATCGCCTTTAAAGCACATGAAAAGCGGCAAAACGTTGACAATGATGCCCTTGGCCAAAAAGGGCGTATGCGTTTTTTCCTGAATATATTCAGGAAAAAACGCATACGCCCTTTTTGGCCAACCAAGCAACCTGGAAAGGCAAATCAGCGCTACAAAGAAGTCTCGCTTCCCATCGGTCAAAAGGGCCATGCTGAAAAAAGTGTCAAAACCAGAAATGCAGGACAGGCCATGGAGAAATGGGAGCCTTGCTACACTGATGGGCGGGATGTAAATTGCCAACAGCCACTCTGGAGAAGTGTACGGTGTGTCCTGAAACATCTAAAAAACACAGCTTAGAGAGCATAGGGCACTTCCACGCATGGGGGGATAAAGTGGGAAAATTGAAAATCAGCAAGACACAAGCACCCCAAAGTTTAGGGCTGCTCTGTTGACAAGGACCTCCACTTCATTCCACCTTAAATATCCCAGGAAAGCGAAAACTGGATCAAAAAGTTGTGGTCCTTATGTACAATGGAATATCACTCAGCCATGAAATCAATGTCATAAGGCTAGTAGCAGCATGATGAGTGGATTTAGGTAAGACGATTCTAAGTGAAATAAGTCACACAGAAAAGGACACTTCTCATAAGGTGTCACTTATAGAGGGAATGTAAAAACCGTTACACTTGAACTGAATTACAAAACAGAACAGAGTCACACATGCAGAAAACACACTATGGCTGCTTAACGGGAAAGGTGAGGTGGGGTGATACATAAAACAAGAGCTTCAAATTAGCTCAGATACCGTTCCATCAACCCAATATGTAATAGACAAGACCTACTCCTTGCTCAGAGAACTGGACTCAACACGCCCGATTCACCGCACAAGAATATATCTGACTAGTAATAATCTTAAAACCTATGTATTGATATCTCTCTGTTAGTGTGTCAAGTGGGTGTAAAGCGGCATAAACACAGCCGTGAAAAGCAGCTAAACCCCATTATAAAAATAAATTACTTTTAAAAACCCATGAAACAAAGACAGGGAAAGAGAGAGAAATTCTTACACAATTCGTTCAGGGGCTGTGATGCAACCTGGATTGACCATATCTAGACCCACAGCTGGATGAGACATAAGGGTGGACACTCTTGGGGCTGAGAGGTTTGGTGAGGTTGGGTGAGCAAACGCAGACCCTTTAAAGTAATACTGCGTGCTACCCATCGCATGGGTCCCAAATCTCCAGGTTCAAGGGCATCTTCCTACATCGAAAACATGCATGAGAAACCCAGAAGATGGTACACCGTGTGATGGGGAAAGGTTTCTTAAACGCACCTCATTTCTCATCTCCTTGTGCTCGGGTTCGCCATTCCAGCCACTTTACTAGCAATCTCCCTACTTGGAGCATCAGCACCTTTAACCTCCTGTTCCGTACAGGTTGCAATTTGTCCTGAGGATGAACGGGAAGACGGGGAACCAATGAGAGACTAGCTCTTGGTGTTGGGACAGGCACAGGTCACTCTATTTTCCCATCAGGAAGAAGAATTAACCACAGGCTCAGCCTGCCCCCCGGAACCAGAACAGGGCCTGAAGCCATCCTGCGCTTTTGCGGCCAGCTCCCAAAAAAGCGACTTGTAAAATGCAGCTTCAGGGCACTGTAAATCACAAACCTGCAGAGTTATAAATGATAACTCTCGTCCACAAATATATTGAGGGAAGGCAAAGAAGAGGATTTGAAATCAAGGCAGAATTGCAGGAAAAAGATTTCAGGAGGTAGATTCGAATCGCCTTTAAAGCACATGAAAACCGGCAAAACGTTGACAATGATGCCCTTGGCCAAAAAGGGCGTATGCGTTTTTTCCTGAATATAATCAGGAAAAAACGCATACGCCATTTTTGGCCAACCAAGCAACCTGGAAAGGCAAATCAGCGCTACAAAGAAGTCTCGCTTCCCATCGGTCAAAAGGGCCATGCTGAAAAAAGTGTCAAAACCAGAAATGCAGGACAGGCCATGGAGAAATGGGAGCCTTGCTACACTGATGGGCGGGATGTAAATTGCCAACAGCCACTCTGGAGAAGTGTACGGTGTGTCCTGAAACATCTAAAAAACACAGCTTAGAGAACATAGGGCACTTCCACGCATGGGGGGATAAAGTGGGAAAATTGAAAATCAGCAAGACACAAGCACCCCAAAGTTTAGGGCTGCTCTGTTGACAAGGACCTCCACTTCATTCCACCTTAAATATCCCAGGAAAGCGAAAAATGGATAAAAAAGTTGTGGTCCTTATGTACAATGGAATATCACTCAGCCATGAAATCAATGTCATAAGGCTAGTAGCAGCATGATGAGTGGATTTAGGTAAGACGATTCTAAGTGAAATAAGTCACACAGAAAAGGACACTTCTCATAAGGTGTCACTTATAGAGGGAATGTAAAAACCGTTACACTTGAACTGAATTACAAAACAGAACAGAGTCACACATGCAGAAAACACACTATGGCTGCTTAACGGGAAAGGTGAGGTGGGGTGATACATAAAACAAGAGTTTCAAATTAGCTCAGATACCGTTCCATAAACCCAATATGTAATAGACAAGACCTACTCCTTGCTCAGAGAACTGGACTCAACACGCCCGATTCACCGCACAAGTATATATCTGACTAGTAATAATCTTAAAACCTATGTATTGATATCTCTCTGTTAGTGTGTCAAGTGGGTGTAAAGCGGCATAAACACAGCCGTGAAAAGCAGCTAAACCCCATTATAAAAATAAATTACTTTTAAAAACCCATGAAACAAAGACAGGGAAAGAGAGAGAAATTCTTACACAATTCGTTCAGGGGCTGTGATGCAACCTGGATTGACCATATCTAGACCCACAGCTGGATGAGACATAAGGGTGGACACTCTTGGGGCTGAGAGGTTTGGTGAGGTTGGGTGAGCAAACGCAGACCCTTTAAAGTAATACTGCGTGCTACCCATCGCATGGGTCCCAAATCTCCAGGTTCAAGGGCATCTTCCTACATCGAAAACATGCATGAGAAACCCAGAAGATGGTACACCGTGTGATGGGGAAAGGTTTCTTAAACGCACCTCATTTCTCATCTCCTTGTGCTCGGGTTCACCATTCCAGCCACTTTACTAGCAATCTCCCTACTTGGAGCATCAGCACCTTTAACCTCCTGTTCCGTACAGGTTGCAATTTGTCCTGAGGATGAACGGGAAGACGGGGAACCAATGAGAGACTAGCTCTTGGTGTTGGGACAGGCACAGGTCACTCTATTTTCACATCAGGAAGAAGAATTAACCACAGGCTCAGCCTGCCCCCCGGAACCAGAACAGGGCCTGAAGCCATCCTGCGCTTTTGCGGCCAGCTCCCAAAAAAGCGACTTGTAAAATGCAGCTTCAGGGCACTGTAATTCACAAACCTGCAGAGTTATAAATGATAACTCTCGTCCACAAATATATTGAGGGAAGGCAAAGAAGAGGATTTGAAATCAAGGCAGAATTGCAGGAAACAGATTTCAGGAGGTAGATTCGAATCGCCTTTAAAGCACATGAAAAGCGGCAAAACGTTGACAATGATGCCCTTGGCCAAAAAGGGCGTATGCGTTTTTTCCTGAATATATTCAGGAAAAAACGCATACGCCCTTTTTGGCCAACCAAGCAACCTGGAAAGGCAAATCAGCGCTACAAAGAAGTCTCGCTTCCCATCGGTCAAAAGGGCCATGCTGAAAAAAGTGTCAAAACCAGAAATGCAGGACAGGCCATGGAGAAATGGGAGCCTTGCTACACTGATGGGCGGGATGTAAATTGCCAACAGCCACTCTGGAGAAGTGTACGGTGTGTCCTGAAACATCTAAAAAACACAGCTTAGAGAGCATAGGGCACTTCCACGCATGGGGGGATAAAGTGGGAAAATTGAAAATCAGCAAGACACAAGCACCCCAAAGTTTAGGGCTGCTCTGTTGACAAGGACCTCCACTTCATTCCACCTTAAATATCCCAGGAAAGCGAAAAATGGATAAAAAAGTTGTGGTCCTTATGTACAATGGAATATCACTCAGCCATGAAATCAATGTCATAAGGCTAGTAGCAGCATGATGAGTGGATTTAGGTAAGACGATTCTAAGTGAAATAAGTCACACAGAAAAGGACACTTCTCATAAGGTGTCACTTATAGAGGGAATGTAAAAACCGTTACACTTGAACTGAATTACAAAACAGAACAGAGTCACACATGCAGAAAACACACTATGGCTGCTTAACGGGAAAGGTGAGGTGGGGTGATACATAAAACAAGAGCTTCAAATTAGCTCAGATACCGTTCCATCAACCCAATATGTAATAGACAAGACCTACTCCTTGCTCAGAGAACTGGACTCAACACGCCCGATTCACCGCACAAGAATATATCTGACTAGTAATAATCTTAAAACCTATGTATTGATATCTCTCTGTTAGTGTGTCAAGTGGGTGTAAAGCGGCATAAACACAGCCGTGAAAAGCAGCTAAACCCCATTATAAAAATAAATTACTTTTAAAAACCCATGAAACAAAGACAGGGAAAGAGAGAGAAATTCTTACACAATTCGTTCAGGGGCTGTGATGCAACCTGGATTGACCATATCTAGACCCACAGCTGGATGAGACATAAGGGTGGACACTCTTGGGGCTGAGAGGTTTGGTGAGGTTGGGTGAGCAAACGCAGACCCTTTAAAGTAATACTGCGTGCTACCCATCGCATGGGTCCCAAATCTCCAGGTTCAAGGGCATCTTCCTACATCGAAAACATGCATGAGAAACCCAGAAGATGGTACACCGTGTGATGGGGAAAGGTTTCTTAAACGCACCTCATTTCTCATCTCCTTGTGCTCGGGTTCGCCATTCCAGCCACTTTACTAGCAATCTCCCTACTTGGAGCATCAGCACCTTTAACCTCCTGTTCCGTACAGGTTGCAATTTGTCCTGAGGATGAACGGGAAGACGGGGAACCAATGAGAGACTAGCTCTTGGTGTTGGGACAGGCACAGGTCACTCTATTTTCCCATCAGGAAGAAGAATTAACCACAGGCTCAGCCTGCCCCCCGGAACCAGAACAGGGCCTGAAGCCATCCTGCGCTTTTGCGGCCAGCTCCCAAAAAAGCGACTTGTAAAATGCAGCTTCAGGGCACTGTAATTCACAAACCTGCAGAGTTATAAATGATAACTCTCGTCCACAAATATATTGAGGGAAGGCAAAGAAGAGGATTTGAAATCAAGGCAGAATTGCAGGAAACAGATTTCAGGAGGTAGATTCGAATCGCCTTTAAAGCACATGAAAAGCGGCAAAACGTTGACAATGATGCCCTTGGCCAAAAAGGGCGTATGCGTTTTTTCCTGAATATATTCAGGAAAAAACGCATACGCCCTTTTTGGCCAACCAAGCAACCTGGAAAGGCAAATCAGCGCTACAAAGAAGTCTCGCTTCCCATCGGTCAAAAGGGCCATGCTGAAAAAAGTGTCAAAACCAGAAATGCAGGACAGGCCATGGAGAAATGGGAGCCTTGCTACACTGATGGGCGGGATGTAAATTGCCAACAGCCACTCTGGAGAAGTGTACGGTGTGTCCTGAAACATCTAAAAAACACAGCTTAGAGAGCATAGGGCACTTCCACGCATGGGGGGATAAAGTGGGAAAATTGAAAATCAGCAAGACACAAGCACCCCAAAGTTTAGGGCTGCTCTGTTGACAAGGACCTCCACTTCATTCCACCTTAAATATCCCAGGAAAGCGAAAAATGGATAAAAAAGTTGTGGTCCTTATGTACAATGGAATATCACTCAGCCATGAAATCAATGTCATAAGGCTAGTAGCAGCATGATGAGTGGATTTAGGTAAGACGATTCTAAGTGAAATAAGTCACACAGAAAAGGACACTTCTCATAAGGTGTCACTTATAGAGGGAATGTAAAAACCGTTACACTTGAACTGAATTACAAAACAGAACAGAGTCACACATGCAGAAAACACACTATGGCTGCTTAACGGGAAAGGTGAGGTGGGGTGATACATAAAACAAGAGCTTCAAATTAGCTCAGATACCGTTCCATCAACCCAATATGTAATAGACAAGACCTACTCCTTGCTCAGAGAACTGGACTCAACACGCCCGATTCACCGCACAAGAATATATCTGACTAGTAATAATCTTAAAACCTATGTATTGATATCTCTCTGTTAGTGTGTCAAGTGGGTGTAAAGCGGCATAAACACAGCCGTGAAAAGCAGCTAAACCCCATTATAAAAATAAATTACTTTTAAAAACCCATGAAACAAAGACAGGGAAAGAGAGAGAAATTCTTACACAATTCGTTCAGGGGCTGTGATGCAACCTGGATTGACCATATCTAGACCCACAGCTGGATGAGACATAAGGGTGGACACTCTTGGGGCTGAGAGGTTTGGTGAGGTTGGGTGAGCAAACGCAGACCCTTTAAAGTAATACTGCGTGCTACCCATCGCATGGGTCCCAAATCTCCAGGTTCAAGGGCATCTTCCTACATCGAAAACATGCATGAGAAACCCAGAAGATGGTACACCGTGTGATGGGGAAAGGTTTCTTAAACGCACCTCATTTCTCATCTCCTTGTGCTCGGGTTCGCCATTCCAGCCACTTTACTAGCAATCTCCCTACTTGGAGCCTCAGCACCTTTAACCTCCTGTTCCGTACAGGTTGCAATTTGTCCTGAGGATGAACAGGAAGACGGGGAACCAATGAGAGACTAGCTCTTGTTGTTGGGACAGGCACAGGTCACTCTATTTTCCCATCAGGAAGAAGAATTAACCACAGGCTCAGCCTGCCCCCCGGAACCAGAACAGGGCCTGAAGCCATCCTGCGCTTTTGCGGCCAGCTCCCAAAAAAGCGACTTGTAAAATGCAGCTTCAGGGCACTGCAATTCACAAACCTGCAGAGTTATAAATGATAACTCTCGTCCACAAATATATTGAGGGAAGGCAAAGAAGAGGATTTGAAATCAAGGCAGAATTGCAGGAAACAGATTTCAGGAGGTAGATTCGAATCGCCTTTAAAGCACATGAAAAGCGGCAAAACGTTGACAATGATGCCCTTGGCCAAAAAGGGCGTATGCGTTTTTTCCTGAATATATTCAGGAAAAAACGCATACGCCCTTTTTGGCCAACCAAGCAACCTGGAAAGGCAAATCAGCGCTACAAAGAAGTCTCGCTTCCCATCGGTCAAAAGGGCCATGCTGAAAAATGTGTCAAAACCAGAAATGCAGGACAGGCCATGGAGAAATGGGAGCCTTGCTACACTGATGGGCGGGATGTAAATTGCCAACAGCCACTCTGGAGAAGGGTACGGTGTGTCCTGAAACATCTAAAAAACACAGCTTAGAGAGCATAGGGCACTTCCACGCATGGGGGGATAAAGTGGGAAAATTGAAAATCAGCAAGACACAAGCACCCCAAAGTTTAGGGCTGCTCTGTTGACAAGGACCTCCACTTCATTCCACCTTAAATATCCCAGGAAAGCGAAAAATGGATAAAAAAGTTGTGGTCCTTATGTACAATGGAATATCACTCAGCCATGAAATCAATGTCATAAGGCTAGTAGCAGCATGATGAGTGGATTTAGGTAAGACGATTCTAAGTGAAATAAGTCACACAGAAAAGGACACTTCTCATAAGGTGTCACTTATAGAGGGAATGTAAAAACCGTTACACTTGAACTGAATTACAAAACAGAACAGAGTCACACATGCAGAAAACACACTATGGCTGCTTAACGGGAAAGGTGAGGTGGGGTGATACATAAAACAAGAGCTTCAAATTAGCTCAGATACCGTTCCATCAACCCAATATGTAATAGACAAGACCTACTCCTTGCTCAGAGAACTGGACTCAACACGCCCGATTCACCGCACAAGAATATATCTGACTAGTAATAATCTTAAAACCTATGTATTGATATCTCTCTGTTAGTGTGTCAAGTGGGTGTAAAGCGGCATAAACACAGCCGTGAAAAGCAGCTAAACCCCATTATAAAAATAAATTACTTTTAAAAACCCATGAAACAAAGACAGGGAAAGAGAGAGAAATTCTTACACAATTCGTTCAGGGGCTGTGATGCAACCTGGATTGACCATATCTAGACCCACAGCTGGATGAGACATAAGGGTGGACACTCTTGGGGCTGAGAGGTTTGGTGAGGTTGGGTGAGCAAACGCAGACCCTTTAAAGTAATACTGCGTGCTACCCATCGCATGGGTCCCAAATCTCCAGGTTCAAGGGCATCTTCCTACATCGAAAACATGCATGAGAAACCCAGAAGATGGTACACCGTGTGATGGGGAAAGGTTTCTTAAACGCACCTCATTTCTCATCTCCTTGTGCTCGGGTTCGCCATTCCAGCCACTTTACTAGCAATCTCCCTACTTGGAGCCTCAGCACCTTTAACCTCCTGTTCCGTACAGGTTGCAATTTGTCCTGAGGATGAACAGGAAGACGGGGAACCAATGAGAGACTAGCTCTTGTTGTTGGGACAGGCACAGGTCACTCTATTTTCCCATCAGTAAGAAGAATTAACCACAGGCTCAGCCTGCCCCCCGGAACCAGAACAGGGCCTGAAGCCATCCTGCGCTTTTGCGGCCAGCTCCCAAAAAAGCGACTTGTAAAATGCAGCTTCAGGGCACTGCAATTCACAAACCTGCAGAGTTATAAATGATAACTCTCGTCCACAAATATATTGAGGGAAGGCAAAGAAGAGGATTTGAAATCAAGGCAGAATTGCAGGAAACAGATTTCAGGAGGTAGATTCGAATCGCCTTTAAAGCACATGAAAAGCGGCAAAACGTTGACAATGATGCCCTTGGCCAAAAAGGGCGTATGCGTTTTTTCCTGAATATATTCAGGAAAAAACGCATACGCCCTTTTTGGCCAACCAAGCAACCTGCAAAGGCAAATCAGCGCTACAAAGAAGTCTCGCTTCCCATCGGTCAAAAGGGCCATGCTGAAAAATGTGTCAAAACCAGAAATGCAGGACAGGCCATGGAGAAATGGGAGCCTTGCTACACTGATGGGCGGGATGTAAATTGCCAACAGCCACTCTGGAGAAGGGTACGGTGTGTCCTGAAACATCTAAAAAACACAGCTTAGAGAGCATAGGGCACTTCCACGCATGGGGGGATAAAGTGGGAAAATTGAAAATCAGCAAGACAGAAGCACCCCAAAGTTTAGGGCTGCTCTGTTGACAAGGACCTCCACTTCATTCCACCTTAAATATCCCAGGAAAGCGAAAAATGGATAAAAAAGTTGTGGTCCTTATGTACAATGGAATATCACTCAGCCATGAAATCAATGTCATAAGGCTAGTAGCAGCATGATGAGTGGATTTAGGTAAGACGATTCTAAGTGAAATAAGTCACACAGAAAAGGACACTTCTCATAAGGTGTCACTTATAGAGGGAATGTAAAAACCGTTACACTTGAACTGAATTACAAAACAGAACAGAGTCACACATGCAGAAAACACACTATGGCTGCTTAACGGGAAAGGTGAGGTGGGGTGATACATAAAACAAGAGCTTCAAATTAGCTCAGATACCGTTCCATCAACCCAATATGTAATAGACAAGACCTACTCCTTGCTCAGAGAACTGGACTCAACACGCCCGATTCACCGCACAAGAATATATCTGACTAGTAATAATCTTAAAACCTATGTATTGATATCTCTCTGTTAGTGTGTCAAGTGGGTGTAAAGCGGCATAAACACAGCCGTGAAAAGCAGCTAAACCCCATTATAAAAATAAATTACTTTTAAAAACCCATGAAACAAAGACAGGGAAAGAGAGAGAAATTCTTACACAATTCGTTCAGGGGCTGTGATGCAACCTGGATTGACCATATCTAGACCCACAGCTGGATGAGACATAAGGGTGGACACTCTTGGGGCTGAGAGGTTTGGTGAGGTTGGGTGAGCAAACGCAGACCCTTTAAAGTAATACTGCGTGCTACCCATCGCATGGGTCCCAAATCTCCAGGTTCAAGGGCATCTTCCTACATCGAAAACATGCATGAGAAACCCAGAAGATGGTACACCGTGTGATGGGGAAAGGTTTCTTAAACGCACCTCATTTCTCATCTCCTTGTGCTCGGGTTCGCCATTCCAGCCACTTTACTAGCAATCTCCCTACTTGGAGCCTCAGCACCTTTAACCTCCTGTTCCGTACAGGTTGCAATTTGTCCTGAGGATGAACAGGAAGACGGGGAACCAATGAGAGACTAGCTCTTGTTGTTGGGACAGGCACAGGTCACTCTATTTTCCCATCAGGAAGAAGAATTAACCACAGGCTCAGCCTGCCCCCCGGAACCAGAACAGGGCCTGAAGCCATCCTGCGCTTTTGCGGCCAGCTCCCAAAAAAGCGACTTGTAAAATGCAGCTTCAGGGCACTGCAATTCACAAACCTGCAGAGTTATAAATGATAACTCTCGTCCACAAATATATTGAGGGAAGGCAAAGAAGAGGATTTGAAATCAAGGCAGAATTGCAGGAAACAGATTTCAGGAGGTAGATTCGAATCGCCTTTAAAGCACATGAAAAGCGGCAAAACGTTGACAATGATGCCCTTGGCCAAAAAGGGCGTATGCGTTTTTTCCTGAATATATTCAGGAAAAAACGCATACGCCCTTTTTGGCCAACCAAGCAACCTGGAAAGGCAAATCAGCGCTACAAAGAAGTCTCGCTTCCCATCGGTCAAAAGGGCCATGCTGAAAAATGTGTCAAAACCAGAAATGCAGGACAGGCCATGGAGAAATGGGAGCCTTGCTACACTGATGGGCGGGATGTAAATTGCCAACAGCCACTCTGGAGAAGGGTACGGTGTGTCCTGAAACATCTAAAAAACACAGCTTAGAGAGCATAGGGCACTTCCACGCATGGGGGGATAAAGTGGGAAAATTGAAAATCAGCAAGACACAAGCACCCCAAAGTTTAGGGCTGCTCTGTTGACAAGGACCTCCACTTCATTCCACCTTAAATATCCCAGGAAAGCGAAAAATGGATAAAAAAGTTGTGGTCCTTATGTACAATGGAATATCACTCAGCCATGAAATCAATGTCATAAGGCTAGTAGCAGCATGATGAGTGGATTTAGGTAAGACGATTCTAAGTGAAATAAGTCACACAGAAAAGGACACTTCTCATAAGGTGTCACTTATAGAGGGAATGTAAAAACCGTTACACTTGAACTGAATTACAAAACAGAACAGAGTCACACATGCAGAAAACACACTATGGCTGCTTAACGGGAAAGGTGAGGTGGGGTGATACATAAAACAAGAGTTTCAAATTAGCTCAGATACCGTTCCATAAACCCAATATGTAATAGACAAGACCTACTCCTTGCTCAGAGAACTGGACTCAACACTCCCGATTCACCGCACAAGTATATATCTGACTAGTAATAATCTTAAAACCTATGTATTGATATCTCTCTGTTAGTGTGTCAAGTGGGTGTAAAGCGGCATAAACACAGCCGTGAAAAGCAGCTAAACCCCATTATAAAAATAAATTACTTTTAAAAACCCATGAAACAAAGACAGGGAAAGAGAGAGAAATTCTTACACAATTCGTTCAGGGGCTGTGATGCAACCTGGATTGACCATATCTAGACCCACAGCTGGATGAGACATAAGGGTGGACACTCTTGGGGCTGAGAGGTTTGGTGAGGTTGGGTGAGCAAACGCAGACCCTTTAAAGTAATACTGCGTGCTACCCATCGCATGGGTCCCAAATCTCCAGGTTCAAGGGCATCTTCCTACATCGAAAACATGCATGAGAAACCCAGAAGATGGTACACCGTGTGATGGGGAAAGGTTTCTTAAACGCACCTCATTTCTCATCTCCTTGTGCTCGGGTTCGCCATTCCAGCCACTTTACTAGCAATCTCCCTACTTGGAGCATCAGCACCTTTAACCTCCTGTTCCGTACAGGTTGCAATTTGTCCTGAGGATGAACGGGAAGACGGGGAACCAATGAGAGACTAGCTCTTGGTGTTGGGACAGGCACAGGTCACTCTATTTTCCCATCAGGAAGAAGAATTAACCACAGGCTCAGCCTGCCCCCCGGAACCAGAACAGGGCCTGAAGCCATCCTGCGCTTTTGCGGCCAGCTCCCAAAAAAGCGACTTGTAAAATGCAGCTTCAGGGCACTGTAATTCACAAACCTGCAGAGTTATAAATGATAACTCTCGTCCACAAATATATTGAGGGAAGGCAAAGAAGAGGATTTGAAATCAAGGCAGAATTGCAGGAAACAGATTTCAGGAGGTAGATTCGAATCGCCTTTAAAGCACATGAAAAGCGGCAAAACGTTGACAATGATGCCCTTGGCCAAAAAGGGCGTATGCGTTTTTTCCTGAATATATTCAGGAAAAAACGCATACGCCCTTTTTGGCCAACCAAGCAACCTGGAAAGGCAAATCAGCGCTACAAAGAAGTCTCGCTTCCCATCGGTCAAAAGGGCCATGCTGAAAAAAGTGTCAAAACCAGAAATGCAGGAAAGGAAATGGAGAAATGGGAGCCTTGCTACACTGATGGGCGGGATGTAAATTGCCAACAGCCACTCTGGAGAAGTGTACGGTGTGTCCTGAAACATCTAAAAAACACAGCTTAGAGAGCATAGGGCACTTCCACGCATGGGGGGATAAAGTGGGAAAATTGAAAATCAGCAAGACACAAGCACCCCAAAGTTTAGGGCTGCTCTGTTGACAAGGACCTCCACTTCATTCCACCTTAAATATCCCAGGAAAGCGAAAAATGGATAAAAAAGTTGTGGTCCTTATGTACAATGGAATATCACTCAGCCATGAAATCAATGTCATAAGGCTAGTAGCAGCATGATGAGTGGATTTAGGTAAGACGATGCTAAGTGAAATAAGTCACACAGAAAAGGACACTTCTCATAAGGTGTCACTTATAGAGGGAATGTAAAAACCGTTACACTTGAACTGAATTACAAAACAGAACAGAGTCACACATGCAGAAAACACACTATGGCTGCTTAACGGGAAAGGTGAGGTGGGGTGATACATAAAACAAGAGTTTCAAATTAGCTCAAATACCATTCCATAAACCCAATATGTAATAGACAAGACCTACTCCTTGCTCAGCGAACTGGACTCAACACGCCCGATTCACCGCACAAGAATATATCTGACTAGTAATAATCTTAAAACCTATGTATTGATATCTCTCTGTTAGTGTGTCAAGTGGGTGTAAAGCGGCATAAACACAGCCGTGAAAAGCAGCTAAACCCCATTATAAAAATAAATTACTTTTAAAAACCCATGAAACAAAGACAGGGAAAGAGAGAGAAATTCTTACACAATTCGTTCAGGGGCTGTGATGCAACCTGGATTGACCATATCTAGACCCACAGCTGGATGAGACATAAGGGTGGACACTCTTGGGGCTGAGAGGTTTGGTGAGGTTGGGTGAGCAAACGCAGACCCTTTAAAGTAATACTGCGTGCTACCCATCGCATGGGTCCCAAATCTCCAGGTTCAAGGGCATCTTCCTACATCGAAAACATGCATGAGAAACCCAGAAGATGGTACACCGTGTGATGGGGAAAGGTTTCTTAAACGCACCTCATTTCTCATCTCCTTGTGCTCGGGTTCGCCATTCCAGCCACTTTACTAGCAATCTCCCTACTTGGAGCATCAGCACCTTTAACCTCCTGTTCCGTACAGGTTGCAATTTGTCCTGAGGATGAACGGGAAGACGGGGAACCAATGAGAGACTAGCTCTTGGTGTTGGGACAGGCACAGGTCACTCTATTTTCCCATCAGGAAGAAGAATTAACCACAGGCTCAGCCTGCCCCCCGGAACCAGAACAGGGCCTGAAGCCATCCTGCGCTTTTGCGGCCAGCTCCCAAAAAAGCGACTTGTAAAATGCAGCTTCAGGGCACTGCAATTCACAAACCTGCAGAGTTATAAATGATAACTCTCGTCCACAAATATATTGAGGGAAGGCAAAGAAGAGGATTTGAAATCAAGGCAGAATTGCAGGAAACAGATTTCAGGAGGTAGATTCGAATCGCCTTTAAAGCACATGAAAAGCGGCAAAACGTTGACAATGATGCCCTTGGCCAAAAAGGGCGTATGCGTTTTTTCCTGAATATATTCAGGAAAAAACGCATACGCCCTTTTTGGCCAACCAAGCAACCTGCAAAGGCAAATCAGCGCTACAAAGAAGTCTCGCTTCCCATCGGTCAAAAGGGCCATGCTGAAAAAAGTGTCAAAACCAGAAATGCAGGACAGGCCATGGAGAAATGGGAGCCTTGCTACACTGATGGGCGGGATGTAAATTGCCAACAGCCACTCTGGAGAAGGGTACGGTGTGTCCTGAAACATCTAAAAAACACAGCTTAGAGAGCATAGGGCACTTCCACGCATGGGGGGATAAAGTGGGAAAATTGAAAATCAGCAAGACACAAGCACCCCAAAGTTTAGGGCTGCTCTGTTGACAAGGACCTCCACTTCATTCCACCTTAAATATCCCAGGAAAGCGAAAAATGGATAAAAAAGTTGTGGTCCTTATGTACAATGGAATATCACTCAGCCATGAAATCAATGTCATAAGGCTAGTAGCAGCATGATGAGTGGATTTAGGTAAGACGATTCTAAGTGAAATAAGTCACACAGAAAAGGACACTTCTCATAAGGTGTCACTTATAGAGGGAATGTAAAAACCGTTACAATTGAACTGAATTACAAAACAGAACAGAGTCACACATGCAGAAAACACACTATGGCTGCTTAACGGGAAAGGTGAGGTGGGGTGATACATAAAACAAGAGCTTCAAATTAGCTCAGATACCGTTCCATCAACCCAATATGTAATAGACAAGACCTACTCCTTGCTCAGAGAACTGGACTCAACACGCCCGATTCACCGCACAAGAATATATCTGACTAGTAATAATCTTAAAACCTATGTATTGATATCTCTCTGTTAGTGTGTCAAGTGGGTGTAAAGCGGCATAAACACAGCCGTGAAAAGCAGCTAAACCCCATTATAAAAATAAATTACTTTTAAAAACCCATGAAACAAAGACAGGGAAAGAGAGAGAAATTCTTACACAATTCGTTCAGGGGCTGTGATGTAACCTGGATTGACCATATCTAGACCCACAGCTGGATGAGACATAAGGGTGGACACTCTTGGGGCTGAGAGGTTTGGTGAGGTTGGGTGAGCAAACGCAGACCCTTTAAAGTAATACTGCGTGCTACCCATCGCATGGGTCCCAAATCTCCAGGTTCAAGGGCATCTTCCTACATCGAAAACATGCATGAGAAACCCAGAAGATGGTACACCGTGTGATGGGGAAAGGTTTCTAAAACGCACCTCATTTCTCATCTCCTTGCGCTCGGGTTCGCCATTCCAGCCACTTTACTAGCAATCTCCCTACTTGGAGCATCAGCACCTTTAACCTCCTGTTCCGTACAGGTTGCAATTTGTCCTGAGGATGAACGGGAAGACGGGGAACCAATGAGAGACTAGCTCTTGGTGTTGGGACAGGCACAGGTCACTCTATTTTCCCATCAGGAAGAAGAATTAACCACAGGCTCAGCCTGCCCCCCGGAACCAGAACAGGGCCTGAAGCCATCCTGCGCTTTTGCGGCCAGCTCCCAAAAAAGCGACTTGTAAAATGGAGCTTCAGGGCACTGCAATTCACAAACCTGCAGAGTTATAAATGATAACTCTCGTCCACAAATATATTGAGGGAAGGCAAAGAAGAGGATTTGAAATCAAGGCAGAATTGCAGGAAACAGATTTCAGGAGGTAGATTCGAATCGCCTTTAAAGCACATGAAAAGCGGCAAAACATCGACAATGATGCCCTTGGCCAAAAAGGGCGTATGCGTTTTTTCCTGAATATATTCAGGAAAAAACGCATACGCCCTTTTTGGCCAACCAAGCAACCTGGAAAGGCAAATCAGCGCTACAAAGAAGTCTCGCTTCCCATCGGTCAAAAGGGCCATGCTGAAAAAAGTGTCAAAACCAGAAATGCAGGAAAGGAAATGGAGAAATGGGAGCCTTGCTACACTGATGGGCAGGATGTAAATTGCCAACAGCCACTCTGGAGAAGTGTACGGTGTGTCCTGAAACATCTAAAAAACACAGCTTAGAGAGCATAGGGCACTTCCACGCATGGGGGGATAAAGTGGGAAAATTGAAAATCAGCAAGACACAAGCACCCCAAAGTTTAGGGCTGCTCTGTTGACAAGGACCTCCACTTCATTCCACCTTAAATATCCCAGGAAAGCGAAAAATGGATAAAAAAGTTGTGGTCCTTATGTACAATGGAATATCACTCAGCCATGAAATCAATGTCATAAGGCTAGTAGCAGCATGATGAGTGGATTTAGGTAAGACGATTCTAAGTGAAATAAGTCACACAGAAAAGGACACTTCTCATAAGGTGTCACTTATAGAGGGAATGTAAAAACCGTTACACTTGAACTGAATTACAAAACAGAACAGAGTCACACATGCAGAAAACACACTATGGCTGCTTAACGGGAAAGGTGAGGTGGGGTGATACATAAAACAAGAGTTTCAAATTAGCTCAGATACCGTTCCATAAACCCAATATGTAATAGACAAGACCTACTCCTTGCTCAGAGAACTGGACTCAACACTCCCGATTCACCGCACAAGTATATATCTGACTAGTAATAATCTTAAAACCTATGTATTGATATCTCTCTGTTAGTGTGTCAAGTGGGTGTAAAGCGGCATAAACACAGCCGTGAAAAGCAGCTAAACCCCATTATAAAAATAAATTACTTTTAAAAACCCATGAAACAAAGACAGGGAAAGAGAGAGAAATTCTTACACAATTCGTTCAGGGGCTGTGATGCAACCTGGATTGACCATATCTAGACCCACAGCTGGATGAGACATAAGGGTGGACACTCTTGGGGCTGAGAGGTTTGGTGAGGTTGGGTGAGCAAACGCAGACCCTTTAAAGTAATACTGCGTGCTACCCATCGCATGGGTCCCAAATCTCCAGGTTCAAGGGCATCTTCCTACATCGAAAACATGCATGAGAAACCCAGAAGATGGTACACCGTGTGATGGGGAAAGGTTTCTTAAACGCACCTCATTTCTCATCTCCTTGTGCTCGGGTTCGCCATTCCAGCCACTTTACTAGCAATCTCCCTACTTGGAGCATCAGCACCTTTAACCTCCTGTTCCGTACAGGTTGCAATTTGTCCTGAGGATGAACGGGAAGACGGGGAACCAATGAGAGACTAGCTCTTGGTGTTGGGACAGGCACAGGTCACTCTATTTTCCCATCAGGAAGAAGAATTAACCACAGGCTCAGCCTGCCCCCCGGAACCAGAACAGGGCCTGAAGCCATCCTGCGCTTTTGCGGCCAGCTCCCAAAAAAGCGACTTGTAAAATGCAGCTTCAGGGCACTGTAATTCACAAACCTGCAGAGTTATAAATGATAACTCTCGTCCACAAATATATTGAGGGAAGGCAAAGAAGAGGATTTGAAATCAAGGCAGAATTGCAGGAAACAGATTTCAGGAGGTAGATTCGAATCGCCTTTAAAGCACATGAAAAGCGGCAAAACGTTGACAATGATGCCCTTGGCCAAAAAGGGCGTATGCGTTTTTTCCTGAATATATTCAGGAAAAAACGCATACGCCCTTTTTGGCCAACCAAGCAACCTGCAAAGGCAAATCAGCGCTACAAAGAAGTCTCGCTTCCCATCGGTCAAAAGGGCCATGCTGAAAAAAGTGTCAAAACCAGAAATGCAGGAAAGGAAATGGAGAAATGGGAGCCTTGCTACACTGATGGGCGGGATGTAAATTGCCAACAGCCACTCTGGAGAAGTGTACGGTGTGTCCTGAAACATCTAAAAAACACAGCTTAGAGAGCATAGGGCACTTCCACGCATGGGGGGATAAAGTGGGAAAATTGAAAATCAGCAAGACACAAGCACCCCAAAGTTTAGGGCTGCTCTGTTGACAAGGACCTCCACTTCATTCCACCTTAAATATCCCAGGAAAGCGAAAAATGGATAAAAAAGTTGTGGTCCTTATGTACAATGGAATATCACTCAGCCATGAAATCAATGTCATAAGGCTAGTAGCAGCATGATGAGTGGATTTAGGTAAGACGATGCTAAGTGAAATAAGTCACACAGAAAAGGACACTTCTCATAAGGTGTCACTTATAGAGGGAATGTAAAAACCGTTACACTTGAACTGAATTACAAAACAGAACAGAGTCACACATGCAGAAAACACACTATGGCTGCTTAACGGGAAAGGTGAGGTGGGGTGATACATAAAACAAGAGTTTCAAATTAGCTCAAATACCATTCCATAAACCCAATATGTAATAGACAAGACCTACTCCTTGCTCAGCGAACTGGACTCAACACGCCCGATTCACCGCACAAGAATATATCTGACTAGTAATAATCTTAAAACCTATGTATTGATATCTCTCTGTTAGTGTGTCAAGTGGGTGTAAAGCGGCATAAACACAGCCGTGAAAAGCAGCTAAACCCCATTATAAAAATAAATTACTTTTAAAAACCCATGAAACAAAGACAGGGAAAGAGAGAGAAATTCTTACACAATTCGTTCAGGGGCTGTGATGCAACCTGGATTGACCATATCTAGACCCACAGCTGGATGAGACATAAGGGTGGACACTCTTGGGGCTGAGAGGTTTGGTGAGGTTGGGTGAGCAAACGCAGACCCTTTAAAGTAATACTGCGTGCTACCCATCGCATGGGTCCCAAATCTCCAGGTTCAAGGGCATCTTCCTACATCGAAAACATGCATGAGAAACCCAGAAGATGGTACACCGTGTGATGGGGAAAGGTTTCTTAAACGCACCTCATTTCTCATCTCCTTGTGCTCGGGTTCGCCATTCCAGCCACTTTACTAGCAATCTCCCTACTTGGAGCATCAGCACCTTTAACCTCCTGTTCCGTACAGGTTGCAATTTGTCCTGAGGATGAACGGGAAGACAGGGAACCAATGAGAGACTAGCTCTTGGTGTTGGGACAGGCACAGGTCACTCTATTTTCCCATCAGGAAGAAGAATTAACCACAGGCTCAGCCTGCCCCCCGGAACCAGAACAGGGCCTGAAGCCATCCTGCGCTTTTGCGGCCAGCTCCCAAAAAAGCGACTTGTAAAATGCAGCTTCAGGGCACTGTAATTCACAAACCTGCAGAGTTATAAATGATAACTCTCGTCCACAAATATATTGAGGGAAGGCAAGGAAGAGGATTTGAAATCAAGGCAGAATTGCAGGAAACAGATTTCAGGAGGTAGATTCGAATCGCCTTTAAAGCACATGAAAAGCGGCAAAACGTTGACAATGATGCCCTTGGCCAAAAAGGGCGTATGCGTTTTTTCCTGAATATATTCAGGAAAAAACGCATACGCCCTTTTTGGCCAACCAAGCAACCTGGAAAGGCAAATCAGCGCTACAAAGAAGTCTCGCTTCCCATCGGTCAAAAGGGCCATGCTGAAAAAAGTGTCAAAACCAGAAATGAAGGAAAGGAAATGGAGAAATGGGAGCCTTGCTACACTGATGGGCGGGATGTAAATTGCCAACAGCCACTCTGGAGAAGTGTACGGTGTGTCCTGAAACATCTAAAAAACACAGCTTAGAGAGCATAGGGCACTTCCACGCATGGGGGGATAAAGTGGGAAAATTGAAAATCAGCAAGACACAAGCACCCCAAAGTTTAGGGCTGCTCTGTTGACAAGGACCTCCACTTCATTCCACCTTAAATATCCCAGGAAAGCGAAAAATGGATAAAAAAGTTGTGGTCCTTATGTACAATGGAATATCACTCAGCCATGAAATCAATGTCATAAGGCTAGTAGCAGCATGATGAGTGGATTTAGGTAAGACGATGCTAAGTGAAATAAGTCACACAGAAAAGGACACTTCTCATAAGGTGTCACTTATAGAGGGAATGTAAAAACCGTTACACTTGAACTGAATTACAAAACAGAACAGAGTCACACATGCAGAAAACACACTATGGCTGCTTAACGGGAAAGGTGAGGTGGGGTGATACATAAAACAAGAGTTTCAAATTAGCTCAGATACCGTTCCATAAACCCAATATGTAATAGACAAGACCTACTCCTTGCTCAGAGAACTGGACTCAACACGCCCGATTCACCGCACAAGAATATATCTGACTAGTAATAATCTTAAAACCTATGTATTGATATCTCTCTGTTAGTGTGTCAAGTGGGTGTAAAGCGGCATAAACACAGCCGTGAAAAGCAGCTAAACCCCATTATAAAAATAAATTACTTTTAAAAACCCATGAAACAAAGACAGGGAAAGAGAGAGAAATTCTTACACAATTCGTTCAGGGGCTGTGATGCAACCTGGATTGACCATATCTAGACCCACAGCTGGATGAGACATAAGGGTGGACACTCTTGGGGCTGAGAGGTTTGGTGAGGTTGGGTGAGCAAACGCAGACCCTTTAAAGTAATACTGCGTGCTACCCATCGCATGGGTCCGAAATCTCCAGGTTCAAGGGCATCTTCCTACATCGAAAACATGCATGAGAAACCCAGAAGATGGTACACCGTGTGATGGGGAAAGGTTTCTTAAACGCACCTCATTTCTCATCTCCTTGTGCTCGGGTTCGCCATTCCAGCCACTTTACTAGCAATCTCCCTACTTGGAGCATCAGCACCTTTAACCTCCTGTTCCGTACAGGTTGCAATTTGTCCTGAGGATGAACGGGAAGACAGGGAACCAATGAGAGACTAGCTCTTGGTGTTGGGACAGGCACAGGTCACTCTATTTTCCCATCAGGAAGAAGAATTAACCACAGGCTCAGCCTGCCCCCCGGAACCAGAACAGGGCCTGAAGCCATCCTGCGCTTTTGCGGCCAGCTCCCAAAAAAGCGACTTGTAAAATGCAGCTTCAGGGCACTGTAATTCACAAACCTGCAGAGTTATAAATGATAACTCACGTCCACAAATATATTGAGGGAAGGCAAAGAAGAGGATTTGAAATCAAGGCAGAATTGCAGGAAACAGATTTCAGGAGGTAGATTCGAATCGCCTTTAATGCACATGAAAAGCGGCAAAACGTTGACAATGATGCCCTTGGCCAAAAAGGGCGTATGCGTTTTTTCCTGAATATATTCAGGAAAAAACGCATACGCCCTTTTTGGCCAACCAAGCAACCTGGAAAGGCAAATCAGCGCTACAAAGAAGTCTCGCTTCCCATCGGTCAAAAGGGCCATGCTGAAAAAAGTGTCAAAACCAGAAATGCAGGACAGGCCATGGAGAAATGGGAGCCTTGCTACACTGATGGGCGGGATGTAAATTGCCAACAGCCACTCTGGAGAAGTGTACGGTGTGTCCTGAAACATCTAAAAAACACAGCTTAGAGAGCATAGGGCACTTCCAAGCATGGGGGGATAAAGTGGGAAAATTGAAAATCAGCAAGACACAAGCACCCCAAAGTTTAAGGCTGCTCTGTTGACAAGGACCTCCACTTCATTCTACCTTAAATATCCCAGGAAAACGAAAAATGGATAAAAATGTTGTGGTCCTTATGTACAATGGAATATCACTCAGCCATGAAATCAATGTCATAAGGCTAGTAGCAGCATGATGAGTGGATTTAGGTAAGACGATTCTAAGTGAAATAAGTCACACAGAAAAGGACACTTCTCATAAGGTGTCACTTATAGAGGGAATGTAAAAACTGTTACACTTGAACTGAATTACAAAACAGAACACAGTCACACATGCAGAAAACACACTATGGCTGCTTAACGGGAAAGGTGAGGTGGGGTGATACATAAAACAAGAGTTTCAAATTAGCTCAGATACCATTCCATAAACCCAATATGTAATAGACAAGGCCTACTCCTTGCTCAGAGAACTGGACTCAACATGCCCGATTCACCGCACAAGAATATATCTGACTAGTAATAATCTTAAAACCTATGTATTGATATCTCTCTGTTAGTGTGTCAAGTGGGTGTAAAGCGGCATAAACACAGCCCTGAAAAGCAGCTAAACCCCATTATAAAAATAAATTACTTTTAAAAACCCATGAAAAAAAGACAGGGAAAGAGAGAGAAATTCTTACACAATTCGTTCAGGGGCTGTGATGCAACCTGGATTGGCCATATCTAGACCCACAGCTGGATGAGACATAAGGGTGGACACTCTTTGGGCTGAGAGGTTTGGTGAGGTTGGGTGAGCAAACGCAGACCCTTTAAAGTAATAGTGCGTGCTACCCATCGCATGGGTCCCAAATCTCCAGGTTCAAGGGCATCTTCCTACATCGAAAACATGCATGAGAAACCCAGAAGATGGTACACCGTGTGATGGGGAAAGGTTTCTAAAACGCACCTCATTTCTCATCTCCTTGTGCTCGGGTTCGCCATTCCAGCCACTTTACTAGCAATCTCCCTACTTGGAGCATCAGCACCTTTAACCTCCTGTTCCGTACAGGTTGCAATTTGTCCTGAGGATGAACGGGAAGACGGGGAACCAATGAGAGACTAGCTCTTGGTGTTGGGACAGGCACAGGTCACTCTATTTTCCCATCAGGAAGAAGAATTAACCACAGGCTCAGCCTGCCCCCTGGAACCAGAACAGGGCCTGAAGCCATCCTGCGCTTTTGCGGCCAGCTCCCAAAAAAGCGACTTGTAAAATGGAGCTTCAGGGCACTGCAATTCACAAACCTGCAGAGTTATAAATGATAACTCTCGTCCACAAATATATTGAGGGAAGGCAAAGAAGAGGATTTGAAATCAAGGCAGAATTGCAGGAAACAGATTTCAGGAGGTAGATTCGAATCGCCTTTAAAGCACATGAAAAGTGGCAAAACGTTGACAATGATGCCCTTGGCCAAAAAGGGCGTATGCGTTTTTTCCTGAATATATTCAGGAAAAAACGCATACGCCCTTTTTGGCCAACCAAGCAACCTGGAAAGGCAAATCAGCGCTACAAAGAAGTCTCGCTTCCCATCGGTCAAAAGGGCCATGCTGAAAAAAGTGTCAAAACCAGAAATGCAGGACAGGCCATGGAGAAATGGGAGCCTTGCTACACTGATGGGCGGGATGTAAATTGCCAACAGCCACTCTGGAGAAGTGTACGGTGTGTCCTGAAACATCTAAAAAACACAGCTTAGAGAGCATAGGGCACTTCCACGCATGGGGGGATAAAGTGGGAAAATTGAAAATCAGCAAGACACAAGCACCCCAAAGTTTAGGGCTGCTCTGTTGACAAGGACCTCCACTTCATTCTACCTTAAATATCCCAGGAAAACGAAAAATGGATAAAAATGTTGTGGTCCTTATGTACAATGGAATATCACTCAGCCATGAAATCAATGTCATAAGGCTAGTAGCAGCATGATGAGTGGATTTAGGTAAGACGATTCTAAGTGAAATAAGTCACACAGAAAAGGACACTTCTCATAAGGTGTCACTTATAGAGGGAATGTAAAAACTGTTACACTTGAACTGAATTACAAAACAGAACACAGTCACACATGCAGAAAACACACTATGGCTACTTAACGGGAAAGGTGAGGTGGGGTGATACATAAAACGAGTTTCAAATTAGCTCAGATACCGTTCCATAAACCCAATATGTAATAGACAAGGCCTACTCCTTGCTCAGAGAACTGGACTCAACATGCCCGATTCACCGCACAAGAATATATCTGACTAGTAATAATCTTAAAACCTATGTATTGATATCTCTCTGTTAGTGTGTCAAGTGGGTGTAAAGCGGCATAAACACAGCCCTGAAAAGCAGCTAAACCCCATTATAAAAATAAATTACTTTTAAAAACCCATGAAAAAAAGACAGGGAAAGAGAGAGAAATTCTTACACAATTCGTTCAGGGGCTGTGATGCAACCTGGATTGGCCATATCTAGACCCACAGCTGGATGAGACATAAGGGTGGACACTCTTTGGGCTGAGAGGTTTGGTGAGGTTGGGTGAGCAAACGCAGACCCTTTAAAGTAATAGTGCGTGCTACCCATCGCATGGGTCCCAAATCTCCAGGTTCAAGGGCATCTTCCTACATCGAAAACATGCATGAGAAACCCAGAAGATGGTACACCGTGTGATGGGGAAAGGTTTCTAAAACGCACCTCATTTCTCATCTCCTTGTGCTCGGGTTCGCCATTCCAGCCACTTTACTAGCAATCTCCCTACTTGGAGCATCAGCACCTTTAACCTCCTGTTCCGTACAGGTTGCAATTTGTCCTGAGGATGAACGGGAAGACGGGGAACCAATGAGAGACTAGCTCTTGGTGTTGGGACAGGCACAGGTCACTCTATTTTCCCATCAGGAAGAAGAATTAACCACAGGCTCAGCCTGCCCCCTGGAACCAGAACAGGGCCTGAAGCCATCCTGCGCTTTTGCGGCCAGCTCCCAAAAAAGCGACTTGTAAAATGGAGCTTCAGGGCACTGCAATTCACAAACCTGCAGAGTTATAAATGATAACTCTCGTCCACAAATATATTGAGGGAAGGCAAAGAAGAGGATTTGAAATCAAGGCAGAATTGCAGGAAACAGATTTCAGGAGGTAGATTCGAATCGCCTTTAAAGCACATGAAAAGTGGCAAAACGTTGACAATGATGCCCTTGGCCAAAAAGGGCGTATGCGTTTTTTCCTGAATATATTCAGGAAAAAACGCATACGCCCTTTTTGGCCAACCAAGCAACCTGGAAAGGCAAATCAGCGCTACAAAGAAGTCTCGCTTCCCATCGGTCAAAAGGGCCATGCTGAAAAAAGTGTCAAAACCAGAAATGCAGGACAGGCCATGGAGAAATGGGAGCCTTGCTACACTGATGGGCGGGATGTAAATTGCCAACAGCCACTCTGGAGAAGTGTACGGTGTGTCCTGAAACATCTAAAAAACACAGCTTAGAGAGCATAGGGCACTTCCACGCATGGGGGGATAAAGTGGGAAAATTGAAAATCAGCAAGACACAAGCACCCCAAAGTTTAGGGCTGCTCTGTGGACAAGGACCTCCACTTCATTCCACCTTAAATATCCCAGGAAAGCGAAAAATGGATAAAAAAGTTGTGGTCCTTATGTACAATGGAATATCACTCAGCCATGAAATCAATGTCATAAGGCTAGTAGCAGCATGATGAGTGGATTTAGGTAAGACGATTCTAAGTGAAATAAGTCACACAGAAAAGGACACTTCTCATAAGGTGTCACTTATAGAGGGAATGTAAAAACCGTTACACTTGAACTGAATTACAAAACAGAACAGAGTCACACATGCAGAAAACACACTATGGCTGCTTAACGGGAAAGGTGAGGTGGGGTGATACATAAAACAAGAGCTTCAAATTAGCTCAGATACCGTTCCATAAACCCTATATGTAATAGACAAGACCTACTCCTTGCTCAGAGAACTGGACTCAACACGCCCGATTCACCGCACAAGAATATATCTGACTAGTAATAATCTTAAAACCTATGTATTGATATCTCTCTGTTAGTGTGTCAAGTGGGTGTAAAGCGGCATAAACACAGCCGTGAAAAGCAGCTAAACCCCATTATAAAAATAAATTACTTTTAAAAACCCATGAAACAAAGACAGGGAAAGAGAGAGAAATTCTTACACAATTCGTTCAGGGGCTGTGATGCAACCTGGATTGACCATATCTAGACCCACAGCTAGATGAGACATAAGGGTGGACACTCTTGGGGCTGAGAGGTTTGGTGAGGTTGGGTGAGCAAACGCAGACCCTTTAAAGTAATAGTGCGTGCTACCCATCGCATGGGTCCCAAATCTCCAGGTTCAAGGGCATCTTCCTACATCAAAAACATGCATGAGAAACCCAGAAGATGGTACACCGTGTGATGGGGAAAGGTTTCTAAAACGCACCTCATTTCTCATCTCCTTGTGCTCGGGTTCGCCATTCCAGCCACTTTACTAGCAATCTCCCTACTTGGAGCATCAGCACCTTTAACCTCCTGTTCCGTACAGGTTGCAATTTGTCCTGAGGATGAACGGGAAGACGGGGAACCAATGAGAGACTAGCTCTTGGTGTTGGGACAGGCACAGGTCACTCTATTTTCCCATCAGGAAGAAGAATTAACCACAGGCTCAGCCTGCCCCCTGGAACCAGAACAGGGCCTGAAGCCATCCTGTGCTTTTGCGGCCAGCTCCCAAAAAAGCGACTTGTAAAATGGAGCTTCAGGGCACTGTAATTCACAAACCTGCAGAGTTATAAATGATAACTCACGTCCACAAATATATTGAGGGAAGGCAAAGAAGAGGATTTGAAATCAAGGCAGAATTGCAGGAAACAGATTTCAGGAGGTAAATTCGAATCGCCTTTAAAGCACATGAAAAGCGGCAAAACGTTGACAATGATGCCCTTGGCCAAAAAGGGCGTATGCGTTTTTTCCTGAATGTATTCAGGAAAAAACGCATACGCCCTTTTTGGCCAACCAAGCAACCTGGAAAGGCAAATCAGCGCTACAAAGAAGTCTCGCTTCCCATCGGTCAAAAGGGCCATGCTGAAAAAAGTGTCAAAACCAGAAATGCAGGACAGGCCATGGAGAAATGGGAGCCTTGCTACACTGATGGGCGGGATGTAAATTGCCAACAGCCACTCTGGAGAAGTGTACGGTGTGTCCTGAAACATCTAAAAAACACAGCTTAGAGAGCATAGGGCACTTCCACGCATGGGGGGATAAAGTGGGAAAATTGAAAATCAGCAAGACACAAGCACCCCAAAGTTTAGGGCTGCTCTGTTGACAAGGACCTCCACTTCATTCTACCTTAAATATCCCAGGAAAACGAAAAATGGATAAAAATGTTGTGGTCCTTATGTACAATGGAATATCACTCAGCCATGAAATCAATGTCATAAGGCTAGTAGCAGCATGATGAGTGGATTTAGGTAAGACGATTCTAAGTGAAATAAGTCACACAGAAAAGGACACTTCTCATAAGGTGTCACTTATAGAGGGAATGTAAAAACTGTTACACTTGAACTGAATTACAAAACAGAACACAGTCACACATGCAGAAAACACACTATGGCTGCTTAACGGGAAAGGTGAGGTGGGGTGATACATAAAACAAGAGTTTCAAATTAGCTCAGATACCGTTCCATAAACCCAATATGTAATAGACAAGGCCTACTCCTTGCTCAGAGAACTGGACTCAACATGCCCGATTCACCGCACAAGAATATATCTGACTAGTAATAATCTTAAAACCTATGTATTGATATCTCTCTGTTAGTGTGTCAAGTGGGTGTAAAGCGGCATAAACACAGCCCTGAAAAGCAGCTAAACCCCATTATAAAAATAAATTACTTTTAAAAACCCATGAAAAAAAGACAGGGAAAGAGAGAGAAATTCTTACACAATTCGTTCAGGGGCTGTGATGCAACCTGGATTGGCCATATCTAGACCCACAGCTGGATGAGACATAAGGGTGGACACTCTTTGGGCTGAGAGGTTTGGTGAGGTTGGGTGAGCAAACGCAGACCCTTTAAAGTAATAGTGCGTGCTACCCATCGCATGGGTCCCAAATCTCCAGGTTCAAGGGCATCTTCCTACATCGAAAACATGCATGAGAAACCCAGAAGATGGTACACCGTGTGATGGGGAAAGGTTTCTAAAACGCACCTCATTTCTCATCTCCTTGTGCTCGGGTTCGCCATTCCAGCCACTTTACTAGCAATCTCCCTACTTGGAGCATCAGCACCTTTAACCTCCTGTTCCGTACAGGTTGCAATTTGTCCTGAGGATGAACGGGAAGACGGGGAACCAATGAGAGACTAGCTCTTGGTGTTGGGACAGGCACAGGTCACTCTATTTTCCCATCAGGAAGAAGAATTAACCACAGGCTCAGCCTGCCCCCTGGAACCAGAACAGGGCCTGAAGCCATCCTGCGCTTTTGCGGCCAGCTCCCAAAAAAGCGACTTGTAAAATGGAGCTTCAGGGCACGGCAATTCACAAACCTGCAGAGTTATAAATGATAACTCTCGTCCACAAATATATTGAGGGAAGGCAAAGAAGAGGATTTGAAATCAAGGCAGAATTGCAGGAAACAGATTTCAGGAGGTAGATTCGAATCGCCTTTAAAGCACATGAAAAGTGGCAAAACGTTGACAATGATGCCCTTGGCCAAAAAGGGCGTATGCGTTTTTTCCTGAATATATTCAGGAAAAAACGCATACGCCCTTTTTGGCCAACCAAGCAACCTGGAAAGGCAAATCAGCGCTACAAAGAAGTCTCGCTTCCCATCGGTCAAAAGGGCCATGCTGAAAAAAGTGTCAAAACCAGAAATGCAGGACAGGCCATGGAGAAATGGGAGCCTTGCTACACTGATGGGCGGGATGTAAATTGCCAACAGCCACTCTGGAGAAGTGTACGGTGTGTCCTGAAACATCTAAAAAACACAGCTTAGAGAGCATAGGGCACTTCCACGCATGGGGGGATAAAGTGGGAAAATTGAAAATCAGCAAGACACAAGCACCCCAAAGTTTAGGGCTGCTCTGTGGACAAGGACCTCCACTTCATTCCACCTTAAATATCCCAGGAAAGCGAAAAATGGATAAAAAAGTTGTGGTCCTTATGTACAATGGAATATCACTCAGCCATGAAATCAATGTCATAAGGCTAGTAGCAGCATGATGAGTGGATTTAGGTAAGACGATTTTAAGTGAAATAAGTCACACAGAAAAGGACACTTCTCATAAGGTGTCACTTATAGAGGGAATGTAAAAACCGTTACACTTGAACTGAATTACAAAACAGAACAGAGTCACACATGCAGAAAACACACTATGGCTGCTTAACGGGAAAGGTGAGGTGGGGTGATACATAAAACAAGAGCTTCAAATTAGCTCAGATACCATTCCATAAACCCAATATGTAATAGACAAGACCTACTCCTTGCTCAGAGAACTGGACTCAACACGCCCGATTCACCGCACAAGAATATATCTGACTAGTAATAATCTTAAAACCTATGTATTGATATCTCTCTGTTAGTGTGTCAAGTGGGTGTAAAGCGGCATAAACACAGCCGTGAAAAGCAGCTAAAACCCATTATAAAAATAAATTACTTTTAAAAACCCATGAAACAAAGACAGGGAAAGAGAGAGAAATTCTTACACAATTCGTTCAGGGGCTGTGATGCAACCTGGATTGACCATATCTAGACCCACAGCTGGATGAGACATAAGGGTGGACACTCTTGGGGCTGAGAGGTTTGGTGAGGTTGGGTGAGCAAACGCAGACCCTTTAAAGTAATACTGCGTGCTACCCATCGCATGGGTCCCAAATCTCCAGGTTCAAGGGCATCTTCCTACATCGAAAACATGCATGAGAAACCCAGAAGATGGTACACCGTGTGATGGGGAAAGGTTTCTAAAACGCACCTCATTTCTCATCTCCTTGTGCTCGGGTTCGCCATTCCAGCCACTTTACTAGCAATCTCCCTACTTGGAGCATCAGCACCTTTAACCTCCTGTTCCGTACAGGTTGCAATTTGTCCTGAGGATGAATGGGAAGACGGGGAACCAATGAGAGACTAGCTCTTGGTGTTGGGACAGGCACAGGTCACTCTATTTTCCCATCAGGAAGAAGAATTAACCACAGGCTCAGCCTGCCCCCCGGAACCAGAACAGGGCCTGAAGCCATCCTGCGCTTTTGCGGCCAGCTCCCAAAAAAGCGACTTGTAAAATGCAGCTTCAGGGCACTGTAATTCACAAACCTGCAGAGTTATAAATGATAACTCACGTCCACAAATATATTGAGGGAAGGCAAAGAAGAGGATTTGAAATCAAGGCAGAATTGCAGGAAACAGATTTCAGGAGGTAGATTCGAATCGCCTTTAAAGCACATGAAAAGCGGCAAAACGTTGACAATGATGCCCTTGGCCAAAAAGGGCGTATGCGTTTTTTCCTGAATATATTCAGGAAAAAACGCATACGCCCTTTTTGGCCAACCAAGCAACCTGGAAAGGCAAATCAGCGCTACAAAGAAGTCTCGCTTCCCATCGGTCAAAAGGGCCATGCTGAAAAAAGTGTCAAAACCAGAAATGCAGGACAGGCCATGGAGAAATGGGAGCCTTGCTACACTGATGGGCGGGATGTAAATTGCCAACAGCCACTCTGGAGAAGTGTACGGTGTGTCCTGAAACATCTAAAAAACACAGCTTAGAGAGCATAGGGCACTTCCACGCATGGGGGGATAAAGTGGGAAAATTGAAAATCAGCAAGACACAAGCACCCCAAAGTTTAGGGCTGCTCTGTGGACAAGGACCTCCACTTCATTCCACCTTAAATATCCCAGGAAAGCGAAAAATGGATAAAAAAGTTGTGGTCCTTATGTACAATGGAATATCACTCAGCCATGAAATCAATGTCATAAGGCTAGTAGCAGCATGATGAGTGGATTTAGGTAAGACGATTCTAAGTGAAATAAGTCACACAGAAAAGGACACTTCTCATAAGGTGTCACTTATAGAGGGAATGTAAAAACCGTTACACTTGAACTGAATTACAAAACAGAACAGAGTCACACATGCAGAAAACATACTATGGCTGCTTAACGGGAAAGGTGAGGTGGGGTGATACATAAAACAAGAGTTTAAAATTAGCTCAGATACCGTTCCATAAACCCAATATGTAATAGACAAGGCCTACTCCTTGCTCAGAGAACTGGACTCAACATGCCCGATTCACCGCACAAGAATATATCTGACTAGTAATAATCTTAAAACCTATGTATTGATATCTCTCTGTTAGTGTGTCAAGTGGGTGTAAAGCGGCATAAACACAGCCCTGAAAAGCAGCTAAACCCCTTTATAAAAATAAATTACTTTTAAAAACCCATGAAAAAAAGACAGGGAAAGAGAGAGAAATTCTTACACAATTCGTTCAGGGGCTGTGATGCAACCTGGATTGGCCATATCTAGACCCACAGCTGGATGAGACATAAGGGTGGACACTCTTTGGGCTGAGAGGTTTGGTGAGGTTGGGTGAGCAAACGCAGACCCTTTAAAGTAATAGTGCGTGCTACCCATCGCATGGGTCCCAAATCTCCAGGTTCAAGGGCATCTTCCTACATCGAAAACATGCATGAGAAACCCAGAAGATGGTACACCGTGTGATGGGGAAAGGTTTCTAAAACGCACCTCATTTCTCATCTCCTTGTGCTCGGGTTCGCCATTCCAGCCACTTTACTAGCAATCTCCCTACTTGGAGCATCAGCACCTTTAACCTCCTGTTCCGTACAGGTTGCAATTTGTCCTGAGGATGAACGGGAAGACGGGGAACCAATGAGAGACTAGCTCTTGGTGTTGGGACAGGCACAGGTCACTCTATTTTCCCATCAGGAAGAAGAATTAACCACAGGCTCAGCCTGCCCCCTGGAACCAGAACAGGGCCTGAAGCCATCCTGCGCTTTTGCGGCCAGCTCCCAAAAAAGCGACTTGTAAAATGGAGCTTCAGGGCACTGCAATTCACAAACCTGCAGAGTTATAAATGATAACTCTCGTCCACAAATATATTGAGGGAAGGCAAAGAAGAGGATTTGAAATCAAGGCAGAATTGCAGGAAACAGATTTCAGGAGGTAGATTCGAATCGCCTTTAAAGCACATGAAAAGTGGCAAAACGTTGACAATGATGCCCTTGGCCAAAAAGGGCGTATGCGTTTTTTCCTGAATATATTCAGGAAAAAACGCATACGCCCTTTTTGGCCAACCAAGCAACCTGGAAAGGCAAATCAGTGCTACAAAGAAGTCTCGCTTCCCATCGGTCAAAAGGGCCATGCTGAAAAAAGTGTCAAAACCAGAAATGCAGGACAGGCCATGGAGAAATGGGAGCCTTGCTACACTGATGGGCGGGATGTAAATTGCCAACAGCCACTCTGGAGAAGTGTACGGTGTGTCCTGAAACATCTAAAAAACACAGCTTAGAGAGCATAGGGCACTTCCACGCATGGGGGGATAAAGTGGGAAAATTGAAAATCAGCAAGACACAAGCACCCCAAAGTTTAGGGCTGCTCTGTGGACAAGGACCTCCACTTCATTCCACCTTAAATATCCCAGGAAAGCGAAAAATGGATAAAAAAGTTGTGGTCCTTATGTACAATGGAATATCACTCAGCCATGAAATCAATGTCATAAGGCTAGTAGCAGCATGATGAGTGGATTTAGGTAAGACGATTCTAAGTGAAATAAGTCACACAGAAAAGGACACTTCTCATAAGGTGTCACTTATAGAGGGAATGTAAAAACCGTTACACTTGAACTGAATTACAAAACAGAACAGAGTCACACATGCAGAAAACACACTATGGCTGCTTAACGGGAAAGGTGAGGTGGGGTGATACATAAAACAAGAGCTTCAAATTAGCTCAGATACCGTTCCATAAACCCAATATGTAATAGACAAGACCTACTCCTTGCTCAGAGAACTGGACTCAACACGCCCGATTCACCGCACAAGAATATATCTGACTAGTAATAATCTTAAAACCTATGTATTGATATCTCTCTGTTAGTGTGTCAAGTGGGTGTAAAGCGGCATAAACACAGCCGTGAAAAGCAGCTAAAACCCATTATAAAAATAAATTACTTTTAAAAACCCATGAAACAAAGACAGGGAAAGAGAGAGAAATTCTTACACAATTCGTTCAGGGGCTGTGATGCAACCTGGATTGACCATATCTAGACCCACAGCTGGATGAGACATAAGGGTGGACACTCTTGGGGCTGAGAGGTTTGGTGAGGTTGGGTGAGCAAACGCAGACCCTTTAAAGTAATACTGCGTGCTACCCATCGCATGGGTCCCAAATCTCCAGGTTCAAGGGCATCTTCCTACATCGAAAACATGCATGAGAAACCCAGAAGATGGTACACCGTGTGATGGGGAAAGGTTTCTAAAACGCACCTCATTTCTCATCTCCTTGTGCTCGGGTTCGCCATTCCAGCCACTTTACTAGCAATCTCCCTACTTGGAGCATCAGCACCTTTAACCTCCTGTTCCGTACAGGTTGCAATTTGTCCTGAGGATGAACGGGAAGACGGGGAACCAATGAGAGACTAGCTCTTGGTGTTGGGACAGGCACAGGTCACTCTATTTTCCCATCAGGAAGAAGAATTAACCACAGGCTCAGCCTGCCCCCTGGAACCAGAACAGGGCCTGAAGCCATCCTGCGCTTTTGCGGCCAGCTCCCAAAAAAGCGACTTGTAAAATGGAGCTTCAGGGCACTGCAATTCACAAACGTGCAGAGTTATAAATGATAACTCTCGTCCACAAATATATTGAGGGAAGGCAAAGAAGAGGATTTGAAATCAAGGCAGAATTGCAGGAAACAGATTTCAGGAGGTAGATTCGAATCGCCTTTAAAGCACATGAAAAGTGGCAAAACGTTGACAATGATGCCCTTGGCCAAAAAGGGCGTATGCGTTTTTTCCTGAATATATTCAGGAAAAAACGCATACGCCCTTTTTGGCCAACCAAGCAACCTGGAAAGGCAAATCAGTGCTACAAAGAAGTCTCGCTTCCCATCGGTCAAAAGGGCCATGCTGAAAAAAGTGTCAAAACCAGAAATGCAGGACAGGCCATGGAGAAATGGGAGCCTTGCTACACTGATGGGCGGGATGTAAATTGCCAACAGCCACTCTGGAGAAGTGTACGGTGTGTCCTGAAACATCTAAAAAACACAGCTTAGAGAGCATAGGGCACTTCCACGCATGGGGGGATAAAGTGGGAAAATTGAAAATCAGCAAGACACAAGCACCCCAAAGTTTAGGGCTGCTCTGTGGACAAGGACCTCCACTTCATTCCACCTTAAATATCCCAGGAAAGCGAAAAATGGATAAAAAAGTTGTGGTCCTTATGTACAATGGAATATCACTCAGCCATGAAATCAATGTCATAAGGCTAGTAGCAGCATGATGAGTGGATTTAGGTAAGACGATTCTAAGTGAAATAAGTCACACAGAAAAGCACACTTCTCATAAGGTGTCACTTATAGAGGGAATGTAAAAACCGTTACACTTGAACTGAATTACAAAACAGAACAGAGTCACACATGCAGAAAACACACTATGGCTGCTTAACGGGAAAGGTGAGGTGGGGTGATACATAAAACAAGAGCTTCAAATTAGCTCAGATACCGTTCCATAAACCCAATATGTAATAGACAAGACCTACTCCTTGCTCAGAGAACTGGACTCAACACGCCCGATTCACCGCACAAGAATATATCTGACTAGTAATAATCTTAAAACCTATGTATTGATATCTCTCTGTTAGTGTGTCAAGTGGGTGTAAAGCGGCATAAACACAGCCGTGAAAAGCAGCTAAAACCCATTATAAAAATAAATTACTTTTAAAAACCCATGAAACAAAGACAGGGAAAGAGAGAGAAATTCTTACACAATTCGTTCAGGGGCTGTGATGCAACCTGGATTGACCATATCTAGACCCACAGCTGGATGAGACATAAGGGTGGACACTCTTGGGGCTGAGAGGTTTGGTGAGGTTGGGTGAGCAAACGCAGACCCTTTAAAGTAATACTGCGTGCTACCCATCGCATGGGTCCCAAATCTCCAGGTTCAAGGGCATCTTCCTACATCGAAAACATGCATGAGAAACCCAGAAGATGGTACACCGTGTGATGGGGAAAGGTTTCTAAAACGCACCTCATTTCTCATCTCCTTGTGCTCGGGTTCGCCATTCCAGCCACTTTACTAGCAATCTCCCTACTTGGAGCATCAGCACCTTTAACCTCCTGTTCCGTACAGGTTGCAATTTGTCCTGAGGATGAATGGGAAGACGGGGAACCAATGAGAGACTAGCTCTTGGTGTTGGGACAGGCACAGGTCACTCTATTTTCCCATCAGGAAGAAGAATTAACCACAGGCTCAGCCTGCCCCCCGGAACCAGAACAGGGCCTGAAGCCATCCTGCGCTTTTGCGGCCAGCTCCCAAAAAAGCGACTTGTAAAATGCAGCTTCAGGGCACTGTAATTCACAAACCTGCAGAGTTATAAATGATAACTCACGTCCACAAATATATTGAGGGAAGGCAAAGAAGAGGATTTGAAATCAAGGCAGAATTGCAGGAAACAGATTTCAGGAGGTAGATTCGAATCGCCTTTAAAGCACATGAAAAGCGGCAAAACGTTGACAATGATGCCCTTGGCCAAAAAGGGCGTATGCGTTTTTTCCTGAATATATTCAGGAAAAAACGCATACGCCCTTTTTGGCCAACCAAGCAACCTGGAAAGGCAAATCAGCGCTACAAAGAAGTCTCGCTTCCCATCGGTCAAAAGGGCCATGCTGAAAAAAGTGTCAAAACCAGAAATGCAGGACAGGCCATGGAGAAATGGGAGCCTTGCTACACTGATGGGCGGGATGTAAATTGCCAACAGCCACTCTGGAGAAGTGTACGGTGTGTCCTGAAACATCTAAAAAACACAGCTTAGAGAGCATAGGGCACTTCCACGCATGGGGGGATAAAGTGGGAAAATTGAAAATCAGCAAGACACAAGCACCCCAAAGTTTAGGGCTGCTCTGTTGACAAGGACCTCCACTTCATTCCACCTTAAATATCCCAGGAAAGCGAAAAATGGATAAAAAAGTTGTGGTCCTTATGTACAATGGAATATCACTCAGCCATGAAATCAATGTCATAAGGCTAGTAGCAGCATGATGAGTGGATTTAGGTAAGACGATTCTAAGTGAAATAAGTCACACAGAAAAGGACACTTCTCATAAGGTGTCACTTATAGAGGGAATGTAAAAACCGTTACACTTGAACTGAATTACAAAACAGAACAGAGTCACACATGCAGAAAACATACTATGGCTGCTTAACGGGAAAGGTGAGGTGGGGTGATACATAAAACAAGAGTTTAAAATTAGCTCAGATACCGTTCCATAAACCCAATATGTAATAGACAAGGCCTACTCCTTGCTCAGAGAACTGGACTCAACATGCCCGATTCACCGCACAAGAATATATCTGACTAGTAATAATCTTAAAACCTATGTATTGATATCTCTCTGTTAGTGTGTCAAGTGGGTGTAAAGCGGCATAAACACAGCCCTGAAAAGCAGCTAAACCCCTTTATAAAAATAAATTACTTTTAAAAACCCATGAAAAAAAGACAGGGAAAGAGAGAGAAATTCTTACACAATTCGTTCAGGGGCTGTGATGCAACCTGGATTGGCCATATCTAGACCCACAGCTGGATGAGACATAAGGGTGGACACTCTTTGGGCTGAGAGGTTTGGTGAGGTTGGGTGAGCAAACGCAGACCCTTTAAAGTAATAGTGCGTGCTACCCATCGCATGGGTCCCAAATCTCCAGGTTCAAGGGCATCTTCCTACATCGAAAACATGCATGAGAAACCCAGAAGATGGTACACCGTGTGATGGGGAAAGGTTTCTAAAACGCACCTCATTTCTCATCTCCTTGTGCTCGGGTTCGCCATTCCAGCCACTTTACTAGCAATCTCCCTACTTGGAGCATCAGCACCTTTAACCTCCTGTTCCGTACAGGTTGCAATTTGTCCTGAGGATGAACGGGAAGACGGGGAACCAATGAGAGACTAGCTCTTGGTGTTGGGACAGGCACAGGTCACTCTATTTTCCCATCAGGAAGAAGAATTAACCACAGGCTCAGCCTGCCCCCTGGAACCAGAACAGGGCCTGAAGCCATCCTGCGCTTTTGCGGCCAGCTCCCAAAAAAGCGACTTGTAAAATGGAGCTTCAGGGCACTGCAATTCACAAACCTGCAGAGTTATAAATGATAACTCTCGTCCACAAATATATTGAGGGAAGGCAAAGAAGAGGATTTGAAATCAAGGCAGAATTGCAGGAAACAGATTTCAGGAGGTAGATTCGAATCGCCTTTAAAGCACATGAAAAGTGGCAAAACGTTGACAATGATGCCCTTGGCCAAAAAGGGCGTATGCGTTTTTTCCTGAATATATTCAGGAAAAAACGCATACGCCCTTTTTGGCCAACCAAGCAACCTGGAAAGGCAAATCAGTGCTACAAAGAAGTCTCGCTTCCCATCGGTCAAAAGGGCCATGCTGAAAAAAGTGTCAAAACCAGAAATGCAGGACAGGCCATGGAGAAATGGGAGCCTTGCTACACTGATGGGCGGGATGTAAATTGCCAACAGCCACTCTGGAGAAGTGTACGGTGTGTCCTGAAACATCTAAAAAACACAGCTTAGAGAGCATAGGGCACTTCCACGCATGGGGGGATAAAGTGGGAAAATTGAAAATCAGCAAGACACAAGCACCCCAAAGTTTAGGGCTGCTCTGTGGACAAGGACCTCCACTTCATTCCACCTTAAATATCCCAGGAAAGCGAAAAATGGATAAAAAAGTTGTGGTCCTTATGTACAATGGAATATCACTCAGCCATGAAATCAATGTCATAAGGCTAGTAGCAGCATGATGAGTGGATTTAGGTAAGACGATTCTAAGTGAAATAAGTCACACAGAAAAGGACACTTCTCATAAGGTGTCACTTATAGAGGGAATGTAAAAACCGTTACACTTGAACTGAATTACAAAACAGAACAGAGTCACACATGCAGAAAACACACTATGGCTGCTTAACGGGAAAGGTGAGGTGGGGTGATACATAAAACAAGAGCTTCAAATTAGCTCAGATACCGTTCCATAAACCCAATATGTAATAGACAAGACCTACTCCTTGCTCAGAGAACTGGACTCAACACGCCCGATTCACCGCACAAGAATATATCTGACTAGTAATAATCTTAAAACCTATGTATTGATATCTCTCTGTTAGTGTGTCAAGTGGGTGTAAAGCGGCATAAACACAGCCGTGAAAAGCAGCTAAAACCCATTATAAAAATAAATTACTTTTAAAAACCCATGAAACAAAGACAGGGAAAGAGAGAGAAATTCTTACACAATTCGTTCAGGGGCTGTGATGCAACCTGGATTGACCATATCTAGACCCACAGCTGGATGAGACATAAGGGTGGACACTCTTGGGGCTGAGAGGTTTGGTGAGGTTGGGTGAGCAAACGCAGACCCTTTAAAGTAATACTGCGTGCTACCCATCGCATGGGTCCCAAATCTCCAGGTTCAAGGGCATCTTCCTACATCGAAAACATGCATGAGAAACCCAGAAGATGGTACACCGTGTGATGGGGAAAGGTTTCTAAAACGCACCTCATTTCTCATCTCCTTGTGCTCGGGTTCGCCATTCCAGCCACTTTACTAGCAATCTCCCTACTTGGAGCATCAGCACCTTTAACCTCCTGTTCCGTACAGGTTGCAATTTGTCCTGAGGATGAACGGGAAGACGGGGAACCAATGAGAGACTAGCTCTTGGTGTTGGGACAGGCACAGGTCACTCTATTTTCCCATCAGGAAGAAGAATTAACCACAGGCTCAGCCTGCCCCCTGGAACCAGAACAGGGCCTGAAGCCATCCTGCGCTTTTGCGGCCAGCTCCCAAAAAAGCGACTTGTAAAATGGAGCTTCAGGGCACTGCAATTCACAAACGTGCAGAGTTATAAATGATAACTCTCGTCCACAAATATATTGAGGGAAGGCAAAGAAGAGGATTTGAAATCAAGGCAGAATTGCAGGAAACAGATTTCAGGAGGTAGATTCGAATCGCCTTTAAAGCACATGAAAAGTGGCAAAACGTTGACAATGATGCCCTTGGCCAAAAAGGGCGTATGCGTTTTTTCCTGAATATATTCAGGAAAAAACGCATACGCCCTTTTTGGCCAACCAAGCAACCTGGAAAGGCAAATCAGTGCTACAAAGAAGTCTCGCTTCCCATCGGTCAAAAGGGCCATGCTGAAAAAAGTGTCAAAACCAGAAATGCAGGACAGGCCATGGAGAAATGGGAGCCTTGCTACACTGATGGGCGGGATGTAAATTGCCAACAGCCACTCTGGAGAAGTGTACGGTGTGTCCTGAAACATCTAAAAAACACAGCTTAGAGAGCATAGGGCACTTCCACGCATGGGGGGATAAAGTGGGAAAATTGAAAATCAGCAAGACACAAGCACCCCAAAGTTTAGGGCTGCTCTGTGGACAAGGACCTCCACTTCATTCCACCTTAAATATCCCAGGAAAGCGAAAAATGGATAAAAAAGTTGTGGTCCTTATGTACAATGGAATATCACTCAGCCATGAAATCAATGTCATAAGGCTAGTAGCAGCATGATGAGTGGATTTAGGTAAGACGATTCTAAGTGAAATAAGTCACACAGAAAAGCACACTTCTCATAAGGTGTCACTTATAGAGGGAATGTAAAAACCGTTACACTTGAACTGAATTACAAAACAGAACAGAGTCACACATGCAGAAAACACACTATGGCTGCTTAACGGGAAAGGTGAGGTGGGGTGATACATAAAACAAGAGCTTCAAATTAGCTCAGATACCGTTCCATAAACCCAATATGTAATAGACAAGACCTACTCCTTGCTCAGAGAACTGGACTCAACACGCCCGATTCACCGCACAAGAATATATCTGACTAGTAATAATCTTAAAACCTATGTATTGATATCTCTCTGTTAGTGTGTCAAGTGGGTGTAAAGCGGCATAAACACAGCCGTGAAAAGCAGCTAAAACCCATTATAAAAATAAATTACTTTTAAAAACCCATGAAACAAAGACAGGGAAAGAGAGAGAAATTCTTACACAATTCGTTCAGGGGCTGTGATGCAACCTGGATTGACCATATCTAGACCCACAGCTGGATGAGACATAAGGGTGGACACTCTTGGGGCTGAGAGGTTTGGTGAGGTTGGGTGAGCAAACGCAGACCCTTTAAAGTAATACTGCGTGCTACCCATCGCATGGGTCCCAAATCTCCAGGTTCAAGGGCATCTTCCTACATCGAAAACATGCATGAGAAACCCAGAAGATGGTACACCGTGTGATGGGGAAAGGTTTCTAAAACGCACCTCATTTCTCATCTCCTTGTGCTCGGGTTCGCCATTCCAGCCACTTTACTAGCAATCTCCCTACTTGGAGCATCAGCACCTTTAACCTCCTGTTCCGTACAGGTTGCAATTTGTCCTGAGGATGAATGGGAAGACGGGGAACCAATGAGAGACTAGCTCTTGGTGTTGGGACAGGCACAGGTCACTCTATTTTCCCATCAGGAAGAAGAATTAACCACAGGCTCAGCCTGCCCCCCGGAACCAGAACAGGGCCTGAAGCCATCCTGCGCTTTTGCGGCCAGCTCCCAAAAAAGCGACTTGTAAAATGCAGCTTCAGGGCACTGTAATTCACAAACCTGCAGAGTTATAAATGATAACTCACGTCCACAAATATATTGAGGGAAGGCAAAGAAGAGGATTTGAAATCAAGGCAGAATTGCAGGAAACAGATTTCAGGAGGTAGATTCGAATCGCCTTTAAAGCACATGAAAAGCGGCAAAACGTTGACAATGATGCCCTTGGCCAAAAAGGGCGTATGCGTTTTTTCCTGAATATATTCAGGAAAAAACGCATACGCCCTTTTTGGCCAACCAAGCAACCTGGAAAGGCAAATCAGCGCTACAAAGAAGTCTCGCTTCCCATCGGTCAAAAGGGCCATGCTGAAAAAAGTGTCAAAACCAGAAATGCAGGACAGGCCATGGAGAAATGGGAGCCTTGCTACACTGATGGGCGGGATGTAAATTGCCAACAGCCACTCTGGAGAAGTGTACGGTGTGTCCTGAAACATCTAAAAAACACAGCTTAGAGAGCATAGGGCACTTCCACGCATGGGGGGATAAAGTGGGAAAATTGAAAATCAGCAAGACACAAGCACCCCAAAGTTTAGGGCTGCTCTGTTGACAAGGACCTCCACTTCATTCCACCTTAAATATCCCAGGAAAGCGAAAAATGGATAAAAAAGTTGTGGTCCTTATGTACAATGGAATATCACTCAGCCATGAAATCAATGTCATAAGGCTAGTAGCAGCATGATGAGTGGATTTAGGTAAGACGATTCTAAGTGAAATAAGTCACACAGAAAAGGACACTTCTCATAAGGTGTCACTTATAGAGGGAATGTAAAAACCGTTACACTTGAACTGAATTACAAAACAGAACAGAGTCACACATGCAGAAAACATACTATGGCTGCTTAACGGGAAAGGTGAGGTGGGGTGATACATAAAACAAGAGTTTAAAATTAGCTCAGATACCGTTCCATAAACCCAATATGTAATTGACAAGGCCTACTCCTTGCTCAGAGAACTGGACTCAACATGCCCGATTCACCGCACAAGAATATATCTGACTAGTAATAATCTTAAAACCTATGTATTGATATCTCTCTGTTAGTGTGTCAAGTGGGTGTAAAGCGGCATAAACACAGCCCTGAAAAGCAGCTAAACCCCTTTATAAAAATAAATTACTTTTAAAAACCCATGAAAAAAAGACAGGGAAAGAGAGAGAAATTCTTACACAATTCGTTCAGGGGCTGTGATGCAACCTGGATTGGCCATATCTAGACCCACAGCTGGATGAGACATAAGGGTGGACACTCTTTGGGCTGAGAGGTTTGGTGAGGTTGGGTGAGCAAACGCAGACCCTTTAAAGTAATAGTGCGTGCTACCCATCGCATGGGTCCCAAATCTCCAGGTTCAAGGGCATCTTCCTACATCGAAAACATGCATGAGAAACCCAGAAGATGGTACACCGTGTGATGGGGAAAGGTTTCTAAAACGCACCTCATTTCTCATCTCCTTGTGCTCGGGTTCGCCATTCCAGCCACTTTACTAGCAATCTCCCTACTTGGAGCATCAGCACCTTTAACCTCCTGTTCCGTACAGGTTGCAATTTGTCCTGAGGATGAACGGGAAGACGGGGAACCAATGAGAGACTAGCTCTTGGTGTTGGGACAGGCACAGGTCACTCTATTTTCCCATCAGGAAGAAGAATTAACCACAGGCTCAGCCTGCCCCCTGGAACCAGAACAGGGCCTGAAGCCATCCTGCGCTTTTGCGGCCAGCTCCCAAAAAAGCGACTTGTAAAATGGAGCTTCAGGGCACTGCAATTCACAAACCTGCAGAGTTATAAATGATAACTCTCGTCCACAAATATATTGAGGGAAGGCAAAGAAGAGGATTTGAAATCAAGGCAGAATTGCAGGAAACAGATTTCAGGAGGTAGATTCGAATCGCCTTTAAAGCACATGAAAAGTGGCAAAACGTTGACAATGATGCCCTTGGCCAAAAAGGGCGTATGCGTTTTTTCCTGAATATATTCAGGAAAAAACGCATACGCCCTTTTTGGCCAACCAAGCAACCTGGAAAGGCAAATCAGCGCTACAAAGAAGTCTCGCTTCCCATCGGTCAAAAGGGCCATGCTGAAAAAGTGTCAAAACCAGAAATGCAGGACAGGCCATGGAAAATGGGAACCTTGCTACACTGATGGGCGGGATGTAAATTGCCAACAGCCACTCTGGAGAAGTGTACGGTGTGTCCTGAAACATCTAAAAAACACAGCTTAGAGAGCATAGGGCACTTCCACGCATGGGGGGATAAAGTGGGAAAATTGAAAATCAGCAAGACACAAGCACCCCAAAGTTTAGGGCTGCTCTGTTGACAAGGACCTCCACTTCATTCTACCTTAAATATCCAAGGAAAACGAAAAATGGATAAAAAAGTTGTGGTCCTTATGTACAATGGAATATCACTCAGCCATGAAATCAATGTCATAAGGCTAGTAGCAGCATGATGAGTGGATTTAGGTAAGACGATTCTAAGTGAAATAAGTCACACAGAAAAGGACACTTCTCATAAGGTGTCACTTATAGAGGGAATGTAAAAACCGTTACACTTGAACTGAATTACAAAACAGAACAGAGTCACACATGCAGAAAACACACTATGGCTGCTTAACGGGAAAGGTGAGGTGGGGTGATACATAAAACAAGAGTTTCAAATTAGCTCAGATACCGTTCCATAAACCCAATATGTAATAGACAAGACCTACTCCTTGCTCAGAGAACTGGACTCAACACGCCCGATTCACCGCACAAGAATATATCTGACTAGTAATAATCTTAAAACCTATGTATTGATATCTCTCTGTTAGTGTGTCAAGTGGGTGTAAAGCGGCATAAACACAGCCGTGAAAAGCAGCTAAACCCCATTATAAAAATAAATTACTTTTAAAAACCCATGAAACAAAGACAGGGAAAGAGAGAGAAATTCTTACACAATTCGTTCAGGGGCTGTGATGCAACCTGGATTGACCATATCTAGACCCACAGCTGGATGAGACATAAGGGTGGACACTCCTGGGGCTGAGAGGTTTGGTGAGGTTGGGTGAGCAAACGCAGATCCTTTAAAGTAATACTGCGTGCTACCCATTGCATGGGTCCCAAATCTCCAGGTTCAAGGGCATCTTCCTACATCGAAAACATGCATGAGAAACCCAGAAGATGGTACACCGTGTGATGGGGAAAGGTTTCTAAAACGCACCTCATTTCTCATCTCCTTGTGCTCGGGTTCGCCATTCCAGCCACTTTACTAGCAATCTCCCTACTTGGAGCATCAGCACCTTTAACCTCCTGTTCCGTACAGGTTGCAATTTGTCCTGAGGATGAACGGGAAGACGGGGAACCAATGAGAGACTAGCTCTTGGTGTTGGGACAGGCACAGGTCACTCTATTTTCCCATCAGGAAGAAGAATTAACCACAGGCTCAGCCTGCCCCCCGGAACCAGAACAGGGCCTGAAGCCATCCTGTGCTTTTGCGGCCAGCTCCCAAAAAAGCGACTTGTAAAATGGAGCTTCAGGGCACTGCAATTCACAAACCTGCAGAGTTATAAATGATAACTCTCGTCCACAAATATATTGAGGGAAGGCAAAGAAGAGGATTTGAAATCAAGGCAGAATTGCAGGAAACAGATTTCAAGAGGTAGATTCGAATCGCCTTTAAAGCACATGAAAAGCAGCAAAACGTTGACAATGATGGCCTTGGCCAAAAAGGGCGTATGCGTTTTTTCCTGAATATATTCAGGAAAAAACGCATACGCCCTTTTTGGCCAACCAAGCAACCTGGAAAGGCAAATCAGCGCTACAAAGAAGTCTCACTTCCCATCGGTCAAAAGGGCCATGCTGAAAAAAGTGTCAAAACCAGAAATGCAGGACAGGCCATGGAGAAATGGGAGCCTTGCTACACTGATGGGCGGGATGTAAATTGCCAACAGCCACTCTGGAGAAGTGTACGGTGTGTCCTGAAACATCTAAATAACACAGCTTAGAGAGCATAGGGCACTTCCACGCATGGGGGGATAAAGTGGGAAAATTGAAAATCAGCAAGACACAAGCACCCCAAAGTTTAGGGCTGCTCTGTTGACAAGGACCTCCACTTCATTCCACCTTAAATATCCCAGGAAAGCGAAAAATGGATCAAAAAGTTGTGGTCCTTATGTACAATGGAATATCACTCAGCCATGAAATCAATGTCATAAGGCTAGTAGCAGCATGATGAGTGGATTTAGGTAAGACGATTCTAAGTGAAATAAGTCACACAGAAAAGGACACTTCTCATAAGGTGTCACTTATAGAGGGAATGTAAAAACCGTTACACTTGAACTGAATTACAAAACAGAACAGAGTCACACATGCAGAAAACACACTATGGCTGCTTAACGGGAAAGGTGAGGTGGGGTGATACATAAAACAAGAGTTTCAAATTAGCTCAGATACCGTTCCATAAACCCAATATGTAATAGACAAGACCTACTCCTTGCTCAGAGAACTGGACTCAACACGCCCGATTCACCGCACAAGAATATATCTGACTAGTAATAATCTTAAAACCTATGTATTGATATCTCTCTGTTAGTGTGTCAAGTGGGTGTAAAGCGGCATAAACACAGCCGTGAAAAGCAGCTAAACCCCATTATAAAAATAAATTACTTTTAAAAACCCATGAAACAAAGACAGGGAAAGAGAGAGAAATTCTTACACAATTCGTTCAGGGGCTGTGATGCAACCTGGATTGACCATATCTAGACCCACAGCTGGATGAGACATAAGGGTGGACACTCTTGGGGCTGAGAGGTTTGGTGAGGTTGGGTGAGCAAACCCAGACCCTTTAAAGTAATACTGCGTGCTACCCATCGCATGGGTCCCAAATCTCCAGGTTCAAGGGCATCTTCCTACATCGAAAACATGCATGAGAAACCCAGAAGATGGTACACCGTGTGATGGGGAAAGGTTTCTAAAACGCACCTCATTTCTCATCTCCTTGTGCTCGGGTTCGCCATTCCAGCCACTTTACTAGCAATCTCCCTACTTGGAGCATCAGCACCTTTAACCTCCTGTTCCGTACAGGTTGCAATTTGTCCTGAGGATGAACGGGAAGACGGGGAACCAATGAGAGACTAGCTCTTGGTGTTGGGACAGGCACAGGTCACTCTATTTTCCCATCAGGAAGAAGAATTAACCACAGGCTCAGCCTGCCCCTCGGAACCAGAACAGGGCCTGAAGCCATCCTGCGCTTTTGCGGCCAGCTCCCAAAAAAGCGACTTGTAAAATGGAGCTTCAGGGCACTGCAATTCACAAACCTGCAGAGTTATAAATGATAACTCTCGTCCACAAATATATTGAGGGAAGGCAAAGAAGAGGATTTGAAATCAAGGCAGAATTGCAGGAAACAGATTTCAGGAGGTAGATTTGAATCGCCTTTAAAGCACATGAAAAGCTGCAAAACGTTGACAATGATGCCCTTGGCCAAAAAGGGCGTATGCGTTTTTTCCTGAATATATTCAGGAAAAAACGCATACGCCCTTTTTGGCCAACCAAGCAACCTGGAAAGGCAAATCAGCGCTACTAAGAAGTCTCGCTTCCCATCGGTCAAAAGGGCCATGCTAAAAAAGTGTCAAAACCAGAAATGCAGGACAGGCCATGGAGAAAAGGGAGCCTTGCTACACTGATAGGCGGGATGTAAATTGCCAACAGCCACTCTGGAGAAGTGTACGGTGTGTCCTGAAACATCTAAATAACACAGCTTAGAGAGCATAGGGCACTTCCACGCATGGGGGGATAAAGTGGGAAAATTGAAAATCAGCAAGACACAAGCACCCCAAAGTTTAGGGCTGCTCTGTTGACAAGGACCTCCACTTCATTCCACCTTAAATATCCCAGGAAAGCGAAAAATGGATCAAAAAGTTGTGGTCCTTATGTACAATGGAATATCACTCAGCCAAGAAATCAATGTCATAAGGCTAGTAGCAGCATGATGAGTGGATTTAGGTAAGACGATTCTAAGTGAAATAAGTCACACAGAAAAGGACACTTCTCATAAGGTGTCACTTATAGAGGGAATGTAAAAACCGTTACACTTGAACTGAATTACAAAACAGAACAGAGTCACACATGCAGAAAACACACTATGGCTGCTTAACGGGAAAGGTGAAGTGGGGTGATACATAAAACAAGAGTTTCAAATTAGCTCAGATACCGTTCCATAAACCCAATATGTAATAGACAAGACCTACTCCTTGCTCAGAGAACTGGACTCAACACGCCCGATTCACCGCACAAGAATATATCTGACTAGTAATAATCTTAAAACCTATGTATTGATATCTCTCTGTTAGTGTGTCAAGTGGGTGTAAAGCGGCATAAACACAGCCGTGAAAAGCAGCTAAACCCCATTATAAAAATAAATTACTTTTAAAAACCCATGAAACAAAGACAGGGAAAGAGAGAGAAATTCTTACACAATTCGTTCAGGGGCTGTGATGCAACCTGGATTGACCATATCTAGACCCACAGCTGGATGAGACATAAGGGTGGACACTCCTGGGGCTGAGAGGTTTGGTGAGGTTGGGTGAGCAAACGCAGATCCTTTAAAGTAATACTGCGTGCTACCCATTGCATGGGTCCCAAATCTCCAGGTTCAAGGGCATCTTCCTACATCGAAAACATGCATGAGAAACCCAGAAGATGGTACACCGTGTGATGGGGAAAGGTTTCTAAAACGCACCTCATTTCTCATCTCCTTGTGCTCGGGTTCGCCATTCCAGCCACTTTACTAGCAATCTCCCTACTTGGAGCATCAGCACCTTTAACCTCCTGTTCCGTACAGGTTGCAATTTGTCCTGAGGATGAACGGGAAGACGGGGAACCAATGAGAGACTAGCTCTTGGTGTTGGGACAGGCACAGGTCACTCTATTTTCCCATCAGGAAGAAGAATTAACCACAGGCTCAGCCTGCCCCCCGGAACCAGAACAGGGCCTGAAGCCATCCTGCGCTTTTGCGGCCAGCTCCCAAAAAAGCGACTTGTAAAATGGAGCTTCAGGGCACTGCAATTCACAAACCTGCAGAGTTATAAATGATAACTCTCGTCCACAAATATATTGAGGGAAGGCAAAGAAGAGGATTTGAAATCAAGGCAGAATTGCAGGAAACAGATTTCAGGAGGTAGATTCGAATCGCCTTTAAAGCACATGAAAAGCAGCAAAACGTTGACAATGATGGCCTTGGCCAAAAAGGGCGTATGCGTTTTTTCCTGAATATATTCAGGAAAAAACGAATACGCCCTTTTTGGCCAACCAAGCAACCTGGAAAGGCAAATCAGCGCTACAAAGAAGTCTCACTTCCCATCGGTCAAAAGGGCCATGCTGAAAAAAGTGTCAAAACCAGAAATGCAGGACAGGCCATGGAGAAATGGGAGCCTTGCTACACTGATGGGCGGGATGTAAATTGCCAACAGCCACTCTGGAGAAGTGTACGGTGTGTCCTGAAACATCTAAATAACACAGCTTAGAGAGCATAGGGCAGTTCCACGCATGGGGGGATAAAGTGGGAAAATTGAAAATCAACAAGACACAAGCACCCCAAAGTTTAGGGCTGCTCTGTTGACAAGGACCTCCACTTCATTCCACCTTAAATATCCCAGGAAAGCGAAAAATGGATAAAAAAGTTGTGGTCCTTATGTACAATGGAATATCACTCAGCCATGAAATCAATGTCATAAGGCTAGTAGCAGCATGATGAGTGGATTTAGGTAAGACGATTCTAAGTGAAATAAGTCACACAGAAAAGGAAACTTCTCATAAGGTGTCACTTATAGAGGGAATGTAAAAACCGTTACACTTGAACTGAATTACAAAACAGAACAGAGTCACACATGCAGAAAACACACTATGGCTGCTTAACGGGAAAGGTGAGGTGGGGTGATACATAAAACAAGAGTTTCAAATTAGCTCAGATACCGTTCCATAAACCCAATATGTAATAGACAAGACCTACTCCTTGCTCAGAGAACTGGACTCAACACGCCCGATTCACCGCACAAGAATATATCTGACTAGTAATAATCTTAAAACCTATGTATTGATATCTCTCTGTTAGTGTGTCAAGTGGGTGTAAAGCGGCATAAACACAGCCGTGAAAAGCAGCTAAACCCCATTATAAAAATAAATTACTTTTAAAAACCCATGAAACAAAGACAGGGAAAGAGAGAGAAATTCTTACACAATTCGTTCAGGGGCTGTGATGCAACCTGGATTGACCATATCTAGACCCACAGCTGGATGAGACATAAGGGTGGACACTCTTGGGGCTGAGAGGTTTGGTGAGGTTGGGTGAGCAAACCCAGACCCTTTAAAGTAATACTGCGTGCTACCCATCGCATGGGTCCCAAATCTCCAGGTTCAAGGGCATCTTCCTACATCGAAAACATGCATGAGAAACCCAGAAGATGGTACACCGTGTGATGGGGAAAGGTTTCTAAAACGCACCTCATTTCTCATCTCCTTGTGCTCGGGTTCGCCATTCCAGCCACTTTACTAGCAATCTCCCTACTTGGAGCATCAGCACCTTTAACCTCCTGTTCCGTACAGGTTGCAATTTGTCCTGAGGATGAACGGGAAGACGGGGAACCAATGAGAGACTAGCTCTTGGTGTTGGGACAGGCACAGGTCACTCTATTTTCCCATCAGGAAGAAGAATTAACCACAGGCTCAGCCTGCCCCTCGGAACCAGAACAGGGCCTGAAGCCATCCTGCGCTTTTGCGGCCAGCTCCCAAAAAAGCGACTTGTAAAATGGAGCTTCAGGGCACTGCAATTCACAAACCTGCAGAGTTATAAATGATAACTCTCGTCCACAAATATATTGAGGGAAGGCAAAGAAGAGGATTTGAAATCAAGGCAGAATTGCAGGAAACAGATTTCAGGAGGTAGATTTGAATCGCCTTTAAAGCACATGAAAAGCTGCAAAACGTTGACAATGATGCCCTTGGCCAAAAAGGGCGTATGCGTTTTTTCCTGAATATATTCAGGAAAAAACGCATACGCCCTTTTTGGCCAACCAAGCAACCTGGAAAGGCAAATCAGCGCTACTAAGAAGTCTCGCTTCCCATCGGTCAAAAGGGCCATGCTAAAAAAGTGTCAAAACCAGAAATGCAGGACAGGCCATGGAGAAATGGGAGCCTTGCTACACTGATAGGCGGGATGTAAATTGCCAACAGCCACTCTGGAGAAGTGTACGGTGTGTCCTGAAACATCTAAATAACACAGCTTAGAGAGCATAGGGCACTTCCACGCATGGGGGGATAAAGTGGGAAAATTGAAAATCAGCAAGACACAAGCACCCCAAAGTTTAGGGCTGCTCTGTTGACAAGGACCTCCACTTCATTCCACCTTAAATATCCCAGGAAAGCGAAAAATGGATCAAAAAGTTGTGGTCCTTATGTACAATGGAATATCACTCAGCCAAGAAATCAATGTCATAAGGCTAGTAGCAGCATGATGAGTGGATTTAGGTAAGACGATTCTAAGTGAAATAAGTCACACAGAAAAGGACACTTCTCATAAGGTGTCACTTATAGAGGGAATGTAAAAACCGTTACACTTGAACTGAATTACAAAACAGAACAGAGTCACACATGCAGAAAACACACTATGGCTGCTTAACGGGAAAGGTGAAGTGGGGTGATACATAAAACAAGAGTTTCAAATTAGCTCAGATACCGTTCCATAAACCCAATATGTAATAGACAAGACCTACTCCTTGCTCAGAGAACTGGACTCAACACGCCCGATTCACCGCACAAGAATATATCTGACTAGTAATAATCTTAAAACCTATGTATTGATATCTCTCTGTTAGTGTGTCAAGTGGGTGTAAAGCGGCATAAACACAGCCGTGAAAAGCAGCTAAACCCCATTATAAAAATAAATTACTTTTAAAAACCCATGAAACAAAGACAGGGAAAGAGAGAGAAATTCTTACACAATTCGTTCAGGGGCTGTGATGCAACCTGGATTGACCATATCTAGACCCACAGCTGGATGAGACATAAGGGTGGACACTCCTGGGGCTGAGAGGTTTGGTGAGGTTGGGTGAGCAAACGCAGATCCTTTAAAGTAATACTGCGTGCTACCCATTGCATGGGTCCCAAATCTCCAGGTTCAAGGGCATCTTCCTACATCGAAAACATGCATGAGAAACCCAGAAGATGGTACACCGAGTGATGGGGAAAGGTTTCTAAAACGCACCTCATTTCTCATCTCCTTGTGCTCGGGTTCGCCATTCCAGCCACTTTACTAGCAATCTCCCTACTTGGAGCATCAGCACCTTTAACCTCCTGTTCCGTACAGGTTGCAATTTGTCCTGAGGATGAACGGGAAGACGGGGAACCAATGAGAGACTAGCTCTTGGTGTTGGGACAGGCACAGGTCACTCTATTTTCCCATCAGGAAGAAGAATTAACCACAGGCTCAGCCTGCCCCCCGGAACCAGAACAGGGCCTGAAGCCATCCTGCGCTTTTGCGGCCAGCTCCCAAAAAAGCGACTTGTAAAATGGAGCTTCAGGGCACTGCAATTCACAAACGTGCAGAGTTATAAATGATAACTCTCGTCCACAAATATATTGAGGGAAGGCAAAGAAGAGGATTTGAAATCAAGGCAGAATTGCAGGAAACAGATTTCAGGAGGTAGATTCGAATCGCCTTTAAAGCACATGAAAAGTGGCAAAACGTTGACAATGATGCCCTTGGCCAAAAAGGGCGTATGCGTTTTTTCCTGAATATATTCAGGAAAAAACGCATACGCCCTTTTTGGCCAACCAAGCAACCTGGAAAGGCAAATCAGTGCTACAAAGAAGTCTCGCTTCCCATCGGTCAAAAGGGCCATGCTGAAAAAAGTGTCAAAACCAGAAATGCAGGACAGGCCATGGAGAAATGGGAGCCTTGCTACACTGATGGGCGGGATGTAAATTGCCAACAGCCACTCTGGAGAAGTGTACGGTGTGTCCTGAAACATCTAAAAAACACAGCTTAGAGAGCATAGGGCACTTCCACGCATGGGGGGATAAAGTGGGAAAATTGAAAATCAGCAAGACACAAGCACCCCAAAGTTTAGGGCTGCTCTGTGGACAAGGACCTCCACTTCATTCCACCTTAAATATCCCAGGAAAGCGAAAAATGGATAAAAAAGTTGTGGTCCTTATGTACAATGGAATATCACTCAGCCATGAAATCAATGTCATAAGGCTAGTAGCAGCATGATGAGTGGATTTAGGTAAGACGATTCTAAGTGAAATAAGTCACACAGAAAAGCACACTTCTCATAAGGTGTCACTTATAGAGGGAATGTAAAAACCGTTACACTTGAACTGAATTACAAAACAGAACAGAGTCACACATGCAGAAAACACACTATGGCTGCTTAACGGGAAAGGTGAGGTGGGGTGATACATAAAACAAGAGCTTCAAATTAGCTCAGATACCGTTCCATAAACCCAATATGTAATAGACAAGACCTACTCCTTGCTCAGAGAACTGGACTCAACACGCCCGATTCACCGCACAAGAATATATCTGACTAGTAATAATCTTAAAACCTATGTATTGATATCTCTCTGTTAGTGTGTCAAGTGGGTGTAAAGCGGCATAAACACAGCCGTGAAAAGCAGCTAAAACCCATTATAAAAATAAATTACTTTTAAAAACCCATGAAACAAAGACAGGGAAAGAGAGAGAAATTCTTACACAATTCGTTCAGGGGCTGTGATGCAACCTGGATTGACCATATCTAGACCCACAGCTGGATGAGACATAAGGGTGGACACTCTTGGGGCTGAGAGGTTTGGTGAGGTTGGGTGAGCAAACGCAGACCCTTTAAAGTAATACTGCGTGCTACCCATCGCATGGGTCCCAAATCTCCAGGTTCAAGGGCATCTTCCTACATCGAAAACATGCATGAGAAACCCAGAAGATGGTACACCGTGTGATGGGGAAAGGTTTCTAAAACGCACCTCATTTCTCATCTCCTTGTGCTCGGGTTCGCCATTCCAGCCACTTTACTAGCAATCTCCCTACTTGGAGCATCAGCACCTTTAACCTCCTGTTCCGTACAGGTTGCAATTTGTCCTGAGGATGAATGGGAAGACGGGGAACCAATGAGAGACTAGCTCTTGGTGTTGGGACAGGCACAGGTCACTCTATTTTCCCATCAGGAAGAAGAATTAACCACAGGCTCAGCCTGCCCCCCGGAACCAGAACAGGGCCTGAAGCCATCCTGCGCTTTTGCGGCCAGCTCCCAAAAAAGCGACTTGTAAAATGCAGCTTCAGGGCACTGTAATTCACAAACCTGCAGAGTTATAAATGATAACTCACGTCCACAAATATATTGAGGGAAGGCAAAGAAGAGGATTTGAAATCAAGGCAGAATTGCAGGAAACAGATTTCAGGAGGTAGATTCGAATCGCCTTTAAAGCACATGAAAAGCGGCAAAACGTTGACAATGATGCCCTTGGCCAAAAAGGGCGTATGCGTTTTTTCCTGAATATATTCAGGAAAAAACGCATACGCCCTTTTTGGCCAACCAAGCAACCTGGAAAGGCAAATCAGCGCTACAAAGAAGTCTCGCTTCCCATCGGTCAAAAGGGCCATGCTGAAAAAAGTGTCAAAACCAGAAATGCAGGACAGGCCATGGAGAAATGGGAGCCTTGCTACACTGATGGGCGGGATGTAAATTGCCAACAGCCACTCTGGAGAAGTGTACGGTGTGTCCTGAAACATCTAAAAAACACAGCTTAGAGAGCATAGGGCACTTCCACGCATGGGGGGATAAAGTGGGAAAATTGAAAATCAGCAAGACACAAGCACCCCAAAGTTTAGGGCTGCTCTGTTGACAAGGACCTCCACTTCATTCCTCCTTAAATATCCCAGGAAAGCGAAAAATGGATAAAAAAGTTGTGGTCCTTATGTACAATGGAATATCACTCAGCCATGAAATCAATGTCATAAGGCTAGTAGCAGCATGATGAGTGGATTTAGGTAAGACGATTCTAAGTGAAATAAGTCACACAGAAAAGGACACTTCTCATAAGGTGTCACTTATAGAGGGAATGTAAAAACCGTTACACTTGAACTGAATTACAAAACAGAACAGAGTCACACATGCAGAAAACATACTATGGCTGCTTAACGGGAAAGGTGAGGTGGGGTGATACATAAAACAAGAGTTTAAAATTAGCTCAGATACCGTTCCATAAACCCAATATGTAATTGACAAGGCCTACTCCTTGCTCAGAGAACTGGACTCAACATGCCCGATTCACCGCACAAGAATATATCTGACTAGTAATAATCTTAAAACCTATGTATTGATATCTCTCTGTTAGTGTGTCAAGTGGGTGTAAAGCGGCATAAACACAGCCCTGAAAAGCAGCTAAACCCCTTTATAAAAATAAATTACTTTTAAAAACCCATGAAAAAAAGACAGGGAAAGAGAGAGAAATTCTTACACAATTCGTTCAGGGGCTGTGATGCAACCTGGATTGGCCATATCTAGACCCACAGCTGGATGAGACATAAGGGTGGACACTCTTTGGGCTGAGAGGTTTGGTGAGGTTGGGTGAGCAAACGCAGACCCTTTAAAGTAATAGTGCGTGCTACCCATCGCATGGGTCCCAAATCTCCAGGTTCAAGGGCATCTTCCTACATCGAAAACATGCATGAGAAACCCAGAAGATGGTACACCGTGTGATGGGGAAAGGTTTCTAAAACGCACCTCATTTCTCATCTCCTTGTGCTCGGGTTCGCCATTCCAGCCACTTTACTAGCAATCTCCCTACTTGGAGCATCAGCACCTTTAACCTCCTGTTCCGTACAGGTTGCAATTTGTCCTGAGGATGAACGGGAAGACGGGGAAACAATGAGAGACTAGCTCTTGGTGTTGGGACAGGCACAGGTCACTCTATTTTCCCATCAGGAAGAAGAATTAACCACAGGCTCAGCCTGCCCCCTGGAACCAGAACAGGGCCTGAAGCCATCCTGCGCTTTTGCGGCCAGCTCCCAAAAAAGCGACTTGTAAAATGGAGCTTCAGGGCACTGCAATTCACAAACCTGCAGAGTTATAAATGATAACTCTCGTCCACAAATATATTGAGGGAAGGCAAAGAAGAGGATTTGAAATCAAGGCAGAATTGCAGGAAACAGATTTCAGGAGGTAGATTCGAATCGCCTTTAAAGCACATGAAAAGTGGCAAAACGTTGACAATGATGCCCTTGGCCAAAAAGGGCGTATGCGTTTTTTCCTGAATATATTCAGGAAAAAACGCATACGCCCTTTTTGGCCAACCAAGCAACCTGGAAAGGCAAATCAGCGCTACAAAGAAGTCTCGCTTCCCATCGGTCAAAAGGGCCATGCTGAAAAAGTGTCAAAACCAGAAATGCAGGACAGGCCATGGAAAATGGGAACCTTGCTACACTGATGGGCGGGATGTAAATTGCCAACAGCCACTCTGGAGAAGTGTACGGTGTGTCCTGAAACATCTAAAAAACACAGCTTAGAGAGCATAGGGCACTTCCACGCATGGGGGGATAAAGTGGGAAAATTGAAAATCAGCAAGACACAAGCACCCCAAAGTTTAGGGCTGCTCTGTTGACAAGGACCTCCACTTCATTCTACCTTAAATATCCAAGGAAAACGAAAAATGGATAAAAAAGTTGTGGTCCTTATGTACAATGGAATATCACTCAGCCATGAAATCAATGTCATAAGGCTAGTAGCAGCATGATGAGTGGATTTAGGTAAGACGATTCTAAGTGAAATAAGTCACACAGAAAAGGACACTTCTCATAAGGTGTCACTTATAGAGGGAATGTAAAAACCGTTACACTTGAACTGAATTACAAAACAGAACAGAGTCACACATGCAGAAAACACACTATGGCTGCTTAACGGGAAAGGTGAGGTGGGGTGATACATAAAACAAGAGTTTCAAATTAGCTCAGATACCGTTCCATAAACCCAATATGTAATAGACAAGACCTACTCCTTGCTCAGAGAACTGGACTCAACACGCCCGATTCACCGCACAAGAATATATCTGACTAGTAATAATCTTAAAACCTATGTATTGATATCTCTCTGTTAGTGTGTCAAGTGGGTGTAAAGCGGCATAAACACAGCCGTGAAAAGCAGCTAAACCCCATTATAAAAATAAATTACTTTTAAAAACCCATGAAACAAAGACAGGGAAAGAGAGAGAAATTCTTACACAATTCGTTCAGGGGCTGTGATGCAACCTGGATTGACCATATCTAGACCCACAGCTGGATGAGACATAAGGGTGGACACTCCTGGGGCTGAGAGGTTTGGTGAGGTTGGGTGAGCAAACGCAGATCCTTTAAAGTAATACTGCGTGCTACCCATTGCATGGGTCCCAAATCTCCAGGTTCAAGGGCATCTTCCTACATCGAAAACATGCATGAGAAACCCAGAAGATGGTACACCGTGTGATGGGGAAAGGTTTCTAAAACGCACCTCATTTCTCATCTCCTTGTGCTCGGGTTCGCCATTCCAGCCACTTTACTAGCAATCTCCCTACTTGGAGCATCAGCACCTTTAACCTCCTGTTCCGTACAGGTTGCAATTTGTCCTGAGGATGAACGGGAAGACGGGGAACCAATGAGAGACTAGCTCTTGGTGTTGGGACAGGCACAGGTCACTCTATTTTCCCATCAGGAAGAAGAATTAACCACAGGCTCAGCCTGCCCCCCGGAACCAGAACAGGGCCTGAAGCCATCCTGTGCTTTTGCGGCCAGCTCCCAAAAAAGCGACTTGTAAAATGGAGCTTCAGGGCACTGCAATTCACAAACCTGCAGAGTTATAAATGATAACTCTCGTCCACAAATATATTGAGGGAAGGCAAAGAAGAGGATTTGAAATCAAGGCAGAATTGCAGGAAACAGATTTCAAGAGGTAGATTCGAATCGCCTTTAAAGCACATGAAAAGCAGCAAAACGTTGACAATGATGGCCTTGGCCAAAAAGGGCGTATGCGTTTTTTCCTGAATATATTCAGGAAAAAACGCATACGCCCTTTTTGGCCAACCAAGCAACCTGGAAAGGCAAATCAGCGCTACAAAGAAGTCTCACTTCCCATCGGTCAAAAGGGCCATGCTGAAAAAAGTGTCAAAACCAGAAATGCAGGACAGGCCATGGAGAAATGGGAGCCTTGCTACACTGATGGGCGGGATGTAAATTGCCAACAGCCACTCTGGAGAAGTGTACGGTGTGTCCTGAAACATCTAAATAACACAGCTTAGAGAGCATAGGGCACTTCCACGCATGGGGGGATAAAGTGGGAAAATTGAAAATCAGCAAGACACAAGCACCCCAAAGTTTAGGGCTGCTCTGTTGACAAGGACCTCCACTTCATTCCACCTTAAATATCCCAGGAAAGCGAAAAATGGATCAAAAAGTTGTGGTCCTTATGTACAATGGAATATCACTCAGCCATGAAATCAATGTCATAAGGCTAGTAGCAGCATGATGAGTGGATTTAGGTAAGACGATTCTAAGTGAAATAAGTCACACAGAAAAGGACACTTCTCATAAGGTGTCACTTATAGAGGGAATGTAAAAACCGTTACACTTGAACTGAATTACAAAACAGAACAGAGTCACACATGCAGAAAACACACTATGGCTGCTTAACGGGAAAGGTGAGGTGGGGTGATACATAAAACAAGAGTTTCAAATTAGCTCAGATACCGTTCCATAAACCCAATATGTAATAGACAAGACCTACTCCTTGCTCAGAGAACTGGACTCAACACGCCCGATTCACCGCACAAGAATATATCTGACTAGTAATAATCTTAAAACCTATGTATTGATATCTCTCTGTTAGTGTGTCAAGTGGGTGTAAAGCGGCATAAACACAGCCGTGAAAAGCAGCTAAACCCCATTATAAAAATAAATTACTTTTAAAAACCCATGAAACAAAGACAGGGAAAGAGAGAGAAATTCTTACACAATTCGTTCAGGGGCTGTGATGCAACCTGGATTGACCATATCTAGACCCACAGCTGGATGAGACATAAGGGTGGACACTCTTGGGGCTGAGAGGTTTGGTGAGGTTGGGTGAGCAAACCCAGACCCTTTAAAGTAATACTGCGTGCTACCCATCGCATGGGTCCCAAATCTCCAGGTTCAAGGGCATCTTCCTACATCGAAAACATGCATGAGAAACCCAGAAGATGGTACACCGTGTGATGGGGAAAGGTTTCTAAAACGCACCTCATTTCTCATCTCCTTGTGCTCGGGTTCGCCATTCCAGCCACTTTACTAGCAATCTCCCTACTTGGAGCATCAGCACCTTTAACCTCCTGTTCCGTACAGGTTGCAATTTGTCCTGAGGATGAACGGGAAGACGGGGAACCAATGAGAGACTAGCTCTTGGTGTTGGGACAGGCACAGGTCACTCTATTTTCCCATCAGGAAGAAGAATTAACCACAGGCTCAGCCTGCCCCTCGGAACCAGAACAGGGCCTGAAGCCATCCTGCGCTTTTGCGGCCAGCTCCCAAAAAAGCGACTTGTAAAATGGAGCTTCAGGGCACTGCAATTCACAAACCTGCAGAGTTATAAATGATAACTCTCGTCCACAAATATATTGAGGGAAGGCAAAGAAGAGGATTTGAAATCAAGGCAGAATTGCAGGAAACAGATTTCAGGAGGTAGATTCGAATCGCCTTTAAAGCACATGAAAAGCTGCAAAACGTTGACAATGATGCCCTTGGCCAAAAAGGGCGTATGCGTTTTTTCCTGAATATATTCAGGAAAAAACGCATACGCCCTTTTTGGCCAACCAAGCAACCTGGAAAGGCAAATCAGCGCTACTAAGAAGTCTCGCTTCCCATCGGTCAAAAGGGCCATGCTAAAAAAGTGTCAAAACCAGAAATGCAGGACAGGCCATGGAGAAAAGGGAGCCTTGCTACACTGATAGGCGGGATGTAAATTGCCAACAGCCACTCTGGAGAAGTGTACGGTGTGTCCTGAAACATCTAAATAACACAGCTTAGAGAGCATAGGGCACTTCCACGCATGGGGGGATAAAGTGGGAAAATTGAAAATCAGCAAGACACAAGCACCCCAAAGTTTAGGGCTGCTCTGTTGACAAGGACCTCCACTTCATTCCACCTTAAATATCCCAGGAAAGCGAAAAATGGATCAAAAAGTTGTGGTCCTTATGTACAATGGAATATCACTCAGCCAAGAAATCAATGTCATAAGGCTAGTAGCAGCATGATGAGTGGATTTAGGTAAGACGATTCTAAGTGAAATAAGTCACACAGAAAAGGACACTTCTCATAAGGTGTCACTTATAGAGGGAATGTAAAAACCGTTACACTTGAACTGAATTACAAAACAGAACAGAGTCACACATGCAGAAAACACACTATGGCTGCTTAACGGGAAAGGTGAAGTGGGGTGATACATAAAACAAGAGTTTCAAATTAGCTCAGATACCGTTCCATAAACCCAATATGTAATAGACAAGACCTACTCCTTGCTCAGAGAACTGGACTCAACACGCCCGATTCACCGCACAAGAATATATCTGACTAGTAATAATCTTAAAACCTATGTATTGATATCTCTCTGTTAGTGTGTCAAGTGGGTGTAAAGCGGCATAAACACAGCCGTGAAAAGCAGCTAAACCCCATTATAAAAATAAATTACTTTTAAAAACCCATGAAACAAAGACAGGGAAAGAGAGAGAAATTCTTACACAATTCGTTCAGGGGCTGTGATGCAACCTGGATTGACCATATCTAGACCCACAGCTGGATGAGACATAAGGGTGGACACTCCTGGGGCTGAGAGGTTTGGTGAGGTTGGGTGAGCAAACGCAGATCCTTTAAAGTAATACTGCGTGCTACCCATTGCATGGGTCCCAAATCTCCAGGTTCAAGGGCATCTTCCTACATCGAAAACATGCATGAGAAACCCAGAAGATGGTACACCGTGTGATGGGGAAAGGTTTCTAAAACGCACCTCATTTCTCATCTCCTTGTGCTCGGGTTCGCCATTCCAGCCACTTTACTAGCAATCTCCCTACTTGGAGCATCAGCACCTTTAACCTCCTGTTCCGTACAGGTTGCAATTTGTCCTGAGGATTGAACGGGAAGACGGGGAACCAATGAGAGACTAGCTCTTGGTGTTGGGACAGGCACAGGTCACTCTATTTTCCCATCAGGAAGAAGAATTAACCACAGGCTCAGCCTGCCCCCCGGAACCAGAACAGGGCCTGAAGCCATCCTGCGCTTTTGCGGCCAGCTCCCAAAAAAGCGACTTGTAAAATGGAGCTTCAGGGCACTGCAATTCACAAACCTGCAGAGTTATAAATGATAACTCTCGTCCACAAATATATTGAGGGAAGGCAAAGAAGAGGATTTGAAATCAAGGCAGAATTGCAGGAAACAGATTTCAGGAGGTAGATTCGAATCGCCTTTAAAGCACATGAAAAGCAGCAAAACGTTGACAATGATGGCCTTGGCCAAAAAGGGCGTATGCGTTTTTTCCTGAATATATTCAGGAAAAAACGAATACGCCCTTTTTGGCCAACCAAGCAACCTGGAAAGGCAAATCAGCGCTACAAAGAAGTCTCACTTCCCATCGGTCAAAAGGGCCATGCTGAAAAAAGTGTCAAAACCAGAAATGCAGGACAGGCCATGGAGAAATGGGAGCCTTGCTACACTGATGGGCGGGATGTAAATTGCCAACAGCCACTCTGGAGAAGTGTACGGTGTGTCCTGAAACATCTAAATAACACAGCTTAGAGAGCATAGGGCACTTCCACGCATGGGGGGATAAAGTGGGAAAATTGAAAATCAACAAGACACAAGCACCCCAAAGTTTAGGGCTGCTCTGTTGACAAGGACCTCCACTTCATTCCACCTTAAATATCCCAGGAAAGCGAAAAATGGATAAAAAAGTTGTGGTCCTTATGTACAATGGAATATCACTCAGCCATGAAATCAATGTCATAAGGCTAGTAGCAGCATGATGAGTGGATTTAGGTAAGACGATTCTAAGTGAAATAAGTCACACAGAAAAGGAAACTTCTCATAAGGTGTCACTTATAGAGGGAATGTAAAAACCGTTACACTTGAACTGAATTACAAAACAGAACAGAGTCACACATGCAGAAAACACACTATGGCTGCTTAACGGGAAAGGTGAGGTGGGGTGATACATAAAACAAGAGTTTCAAATTAGCTCAGATACCGTTCCATAAACCCAATATGTAATAGACAAGACCTACTCCTTGCTCAGAGAACTGGACTCAACACGCCCGATTCACCGCACAAGAATATATCTGACTAGTAATAATCTTAAAACCTATGTATTGATATCTCTCTGTTAGTGTGTCAAGTCGGTATAAAGCGGCATAAACACAGCCGTGAAAAGCAGCTAAACCCCATTATAAAAATAAATTACTTTTAAAAACCCATGAAACAAAGACAGGGAAAGAGAGAGAAATTCTTACACAATTCGTTCAGGGGCTGTGATGCAACCTGGATTGACCATATCTAGACCCACAGCTGGATGAGACATAAGGGTGGACACTCCTGGGGCTGAGAGGTTTGGTGAGGTTGGGTGAGCAAACGCAGATCCTGTAAAGTAATACTGCGTGCTACCCATCGCATGGGTCCCAAATCTCCAGGTTCAAGGGCATCTTCCTACATCGAAAACATGCATGAGAAACCCAGAAGATGGTACACCGTGTGATGGGTAAAGGTTTCTAAAACGCACCTCATTTCTCATCTCCTTGTGCTCGGGTTCGCCATTCCAGCCACTTTACTAGCAATCTCCCTACTTGGAGCATCAGCACCTTTAACCTCCTGTTCCGTACAGGTTGCAATTTGTCCTGAGGATGAACGGGAAGACGGGGAACCAATGAGAGACTAGCTCTTGGTGTTGGGACAGGCACAGGTCACTCTATTTTCCCATCAGGAAGAAGAATTAACCACAGGCTCAGCCTGCCCCCCGGAACCAGAACGGGGCCTGAAGCCATCCTGCGCTTTTGCGGCCAGCTCCCAAAAAAGCGACTTGTAAAATGGAGCTTCAGGGCACTGCAATTCACAAACCTGCAGAATTATAAATGATAACTCTCGTCCACAAATATATTGAGGGAAGGCAAAGAAGAGGATTTGAAATCAAGGCAGAATTGCAGGAAACAGATTTCAGGAGGTAGATTCGAATTGCCTTTAAAGCACATGAAAAGCGGCAAAACGTTGACAATGATGCCCTTGGCCAAAAAGTGCGTATGCGTTTTTTCCTGAATATATTCAGGAAAAAACGCATACGCCCTTTTTGGCCAACCAAGCAACCTGGAAAGGCAAATCAGCGCTACAAAGAAGTCTCGCTTCCCATCGGTCAAAAGGGCCATGCTGAAAAAAGTGTCAAAACCAGAAATGCAGGACAGGCCATGGAAAATGGGAACCTTGGTACACTGATGGGCGGGATGTAAATTGCCAACAGCCACTCTGGAGAAGTGTACGGTGTGTCCTGAAACATCTAAAAAACACAGCTTAGAGAGCATAGGGCACTTCCACGCATGGGGGGATAAAGTGGGAAAATTGAAAATCAGCAAGACACAAGCACCCCAAAGTTTAGGGCTGCTCTGTTGACAAGGACCTCCACTTCATTCTACCTTAAATATCCCAGGAAAGCGAAAAATGGATCAAAAAGTTGTGGTCCTTATGTACAATGGAATATCACTCAGCCATGAAATCAATGTCATAAGGCTAGTAGCAGCATGATGAGTGGATTTAGGTAAGACGATTCTAAGTGAAATAAGTCACACAGAAAAGGACACTTCTCATAAGGTGTCACTTATAGAGGGAATGTAAAAACCGTTACACTTGAACTGAATTACAAAACAGAACAGAGTCACACATGCAGAAAACACACTATGGCTGCTTAACGGGAAAGGTGAGGTGGGGTGATACATAAAACAAGAGTTTCAAATTAGCTCAGATACCGTTCCATAAACCCAATATGTAATAGACAAGACCTACTCCTTGCTCAGAGAACTGGACTCAACACGCCCGATTCACCGCACAAGAATATATCTGACTAGTAATAATCTTAAAACCTATGTATTGATATCTCTCTGTTAGTGTGTCAAGTGGGTGTAAAGCGGCATAAACACAGCCGTGAAAAGCAGCTAAACCCCATTATAAAAATAAATTACTTTTAAAAACCCATGAAACAAAGACAGGGAAAGAGAGAGAAATTCTTACACAATTCGTTCAGGGGCTGTGATGCAACCTGGATTGACCATATCTAGACCCACAGCTGGATGAGACATAAGGGTGGACACTCTTGGGGCTGAGAGGTTTGGTGAGGTTGGGTGAGCAAACCCAGACCCTTTAAAGTAATACTGCGTGCTACCCATCGCATGGGTCCCAAATCTCCAGGTTCAAGGGCATCTTCCTACATCGAAAACATGCATGAGAAACCCAGAAGATGGTACACCGTGTGATGGGGAAAGGTTTCTAAAACGCACCTCATTTCTCATCTCCTTGTGCTCGGGTTCGCCATTCCAGCCACTTTACTAGCAATCTCCCTACTTGGAGCATCAGCACCTTTAACCTCCTGTTCCGTACAGGTTGCAATTTGTCCTGAGGATGAACGGGAAGACGGGGAACCAATGAGAGACTAGCTCTTGGTGTTGGGACAGGCACAGGTCACTCTATTTTCCCATCAGGAAGAAGAATTAACCACAGGCTCAGCCTGCCCCTCGGAACCAGAACAGGGCCTGAAGCCATCCTGCGCTTTTGCGGCCAGCTCCCAAAAAAGCGACTTGTAAAATGGAGCTTCAGGGCACTGCAATTCACAAACCTGCAGAGTTATAAATGATAACTCTCGTCCACAAATATATTGAGGGAAGGCAAAGAAGAGGATTTGAAATCAAGGCAGAATTGCAGGAAACAGATTTCAGGAGGTAGATTTGAATCGCCTTTAAAGCACATGAAAAGCTGCAAAACGTTGACAATGATGCCCTTGGCCAAAAAGGGCGTATGCGTTTTTTCCTGAATATATTCAGGAAAAAACGCATACGCCCTTTTTGGCCAACCAAGCAACCTGGAAAGGCAAATCAGCGCTACTAAGAAGTCTCGCTTCCCATCGGTCAAAAGGGCCATGCTAAAAAAGTGTCAAAACCAGAAATGCAGGACAGGCCATGGAGAAATGGGAGCCTTGCTACACTGATAGGCGGGATGTAAATTGCCAACAGCCACTCTGGAGAAGTGTACGGTGTGTCCTGAAACATCTAAATAACACAGCTTAGAGAGCATAGGGCACTTCCACGCATGGGGGGATAAAGTGGGAAAATTGAAAATCAGCAAGACACAAGCACCCCAAAGTTTAGGGCTGCTCTGTTGACAAGGACCTCCACTTCATTCCACCTTAAATATCCCAGGAAAGCGAAAAATGGATCAAAAAGTTGTGGTCCTTATGTACAATGGAATATCACTCAGCCAAGAAATCAATGTCATAAGGCTAGTAGCAGCATGATGAGTGGATTTAGGTAAGACGATTCTAAGTGAAATAAGTCACACAGAAAAGGACACTTCTCATAAGGTGTCACTTATAGAGGGAATGTAAAAACCGTTACACTTGAACTGAATTACAAAACAGAACAGAGTCACACATGCAGAAAACACACTATGGCTGCTTAACGGGAAAGGTGAAGTGGGGTGATACATAAAACAAGAGTTTCAAATTAGCTCAGATACCGTTCCATAAACCCAATATGTAATAGACAAGACCTACTCCTTGCTCAGAGAACTGGACTCAACACGCCCGATTCACCGCACAAGAATATATCTGACTAGTAATAATCTTAAAACCTATGTATTGATATCTCTCTGTTAGTGTGTCAAGTGGGTGTAAAGCGGCATAAACACAGCCGTGAAAAGCAGCTAAACCCCATTATAAAAATAAATTACTTTTAAAAACCCATGAAACAAAGACAGGGAAAGAGAGAGAAATTCTTACACAATTCGTTCAGGGGCTGTGATGCAACCTGGATTGACCATATCTAGACCCACAGCTGGATGAGACATAAGGGTGGACACTCCTGGGGCTGAGAGGTTTGGTGAGGTTGGGTGAGCAAACGCAGATCCTTTAAAGTAATACTGCGTGCTACCCATTGCATGGGTCCCAAATCTCCAGGTTCAAGGGCATCTTCCTACATCGAAAACATGCATGAGAAACCCAGAAGATGGTACACCGAGTGATGGGGAAAGGTTTCTAAAACGCACCTCATTTCTCATCTCCTTGTGCTCGGGTTCGCCATTCCAGCCACTTTACTAGCAATCTCCCTACTTGGAGCATCAGCACCTTTAACCTCCTGTTCCGTACAGGTTGCAATTTGTCCTGAGGATGAACGGGAAGACGGGGAACCAATGAGAGACTAGCTCTTGGTGTTGGGACAGGCACAGGTCACTCTATTTTCCCATCAGGAAGAAGAATTAACCACAGGCTCAGCCTGCCCCCCGGAACCAGAACAGGGCCTGAAGCCATCCTGCGCTTTTGCGGCCAGCTCCCAAAAAAGCGACTTGTAAAATGGAGCTTCAGGGCACTGCAATTCACAAACCTGCAGAGTTATAAATGATAACTCTCGTCCACAAATATATTGAGGGAAGGCAAAGAAGAGGATTTGAAATCAAGGCAGAATTGCAGGAAACAGATTTCAGGAGGTAGATTCGAATCGCCTTTAAAGCACATGAAAAGCAGCAAAACGTTGACAATGATGGCCTTGGCCAAAAAGTGCGTATGCGTTTTTTCCTGAATATATTCAGGAAAAATCGAATACGCCCTTTTTGGCCAACCAAGCAACCTGGAAAGGCAAATCAGCGCTACAAAGAAGTCTCACTTCCCATCGGTCAAAAGGGCCATGCTGAAAAAAGTGTCAAAACCAGAAATGCAGGACAGGCCATGGAGAAATGGGAGCCTTGCTACACTGATGGGCGGGATGTAAATTGCCAACAGCCACTCTGGAGAAGTGTACGGTGTGTCCTGAAACATCTAAATAACACAGCTTAGAGAGCATAGGGCAGTTCCACGCATGGGGGGATAAAGTGGGAAAATTGAAAATCAACAAGACACAAGCACCCCAAAGTTTAGGGCTGCTCTGTTGACAAGGACCTCCACTTCATTCCACCTTAAATATCCCAGGAAAGCGAAAAATGGATAAAAAAGTTGTGGTCCTTATGTACAATGGAATATCACTCAGCCATGAAATCAATGTCATAAGGCTAGTAGCAGCATGATGAGTGGATTTAGGTAAGACGATTCTAAGTGAAATAAGTCACACAGAAAAGGAAACTTCTCATAAGGTGTCACTTATAGAGGGAATGTAAAAACCGTTACACTTGAACTGAATTACAAAACAGAACAGAGTCACACATGCAGAAAACACACTATGGCTGCTTAACGGGAAAGGTGAGGTGGGGTGATACATAAAACAAGAGTTTCAAATTAGCTCAGATACCGTTCCATAAACCCAATATGTAATAGACAAGACCTACTCCTTGCTCAGAGAACTGGACTCAACACGCCCGATTCACCGCACAAGAATATATCTGACTAGTAATAATCTTAAAACCTATGTATTGATATCTCTCTGTTAGTGTGTCAAGTCGGTATAAAGCGGCATAAACACAGCCGTGAAAAGCAGCTAAACCCCATTATAAAAATAAATTACTTTTAAAAACCCATGAAACAAAGACAGGGAAAGAGAGAGAAATTCTTACACAATTCGTTCAGGGGCTGTGATGCAACCTGGATTGACCATATCTAGACCCACAGCTGGATGAGACATAAGGGTGGACACTCCTGGGGCTGAGAGGTTTGGTGAGGTTGGGTGAGCAAACGCAGATCCTGTAAAGTAATACTGCGTGCTACCCATCGCATGGGTCCCAAATCTCCAGGTTCAAGGGCATCTTCCTACATCGAAAACATGCATGAGAAACCCAGAAGATGGTACACCGTGTGATGGGTAAAGGTTTCTAAAACGCACCTCATTTCTCATCTCCTTGTGCTCGGGTTCGCCATTCCAGCCACTTGACTAGCAATCTCCCTACTTGGAGCATCAGCACCTTTAACCTCCTGTTCCGTACAGGTTGCAATTTGTCCTGAGGATGAACGGGAAGACGGGGAACCAATGAGAGACTAGCTCTTGGTGTTGGGACAGGCACAGGTCACTCTATTTTCCCATCAGGAAGAAGAATTAACCACAGGCTCAGCCTGCCCCCCAGAACCAGAACGGGGCCTGAAGCCATCCTGCGCTTTTGCGGCCAGCTCCCAAAAAAGCGACTTGTAAAATGGAGCTTCAGGGCACTGCAATTCACAAACCTGCAGAGTTATAAATGATAACTCTCGTCCACAAATATATTGAGGGAAGGCAAAGAAGAGGATTTGAAATCAAGGCAGAATTGCAGGAAACAGATTTCAGGAGGTAGATTCGAATTGCCTTTAAAGCACATGAAAAGCGGCAAAACGTTGACAATGATGCCCTTGGCCAAAAAGTGCGTATGCGTTTTTTCCTGAATATATTCAGGAAAAAACGCATACGCCCTTTTTGGCCAACCAAGCAACCTGGAAAGGCAAATCACCGCTACAAAGAAGTCTCGCTTCCCATCGGTCAAAAGGGCCATGCTGAAAAAAGTGTCAAAACCAGAAATGCAGGACAGGCCATGGAAAATGGGAACCTTGCTACACTGATGGGCGGGATGTAAATTGCCAACAGCCACTCTGGAGAAGTGTACGGTGTGTCCTGAAACATCTAAAAAACACAGCTTAGAGAGCATAGGGCACTTCCACGCATGGGGGGATAAAGTGGGAAAATTGAAAATCAGCAAGACACAAGCACCCCAAAGTTTAGGGCTGTTCTGTTGACAAGGACCTCCACTTCATTCTACCTTAAATATCCAAGGAAAACGAAAAATGGATAAAAAAGTTGTGGTCCTTATGTACAATGGAATATCACTCAGCCATGAAATCAATGTCATAAGGCTAGTAGCAGCATGATGAGTGGATTTAGGTAAGACGATTCTAAGTGAAATAAGTCACACAGAAAAGGACACTTCTCATAAGGTGTCACTTATAGAGGGAATGTAAAAACCGTTACACTTGAACTGAATTACAAAACAGAACAGAGTCACACATGCAGAAAACACACTATGGCTGCTTAACGGGAAAGGTGAGGTGGGGTGATACATAAAACAAGAGTTTCAAATTAGCTCAGATACCGTTCCATAAACCCAATATGTAATAGACAAGACCTACTCCTTGCTCAGAGAACTGGACTCAACACGCCCGATTCACCGCACAAGAATATATCTGACTAGTAATAATCTTAAAACCTATGTATTGATATCTCTCTGTTAGTGTGTCAAGTGGGTGTAAAGCGGCATAAACACAGCCGTGAAAAGCAGCTAAACCCCATTATAAAAATAAATTACTTTTAAAAACCCATGAAACAAAGACAGGGAAAGAGAGAGAAATTCTTACACAATTCGTTCAGGGGCTGTGATGCAACCTGGATTGACCATATCTAGACCCACAGCTGGATGAGACATAAGGGTGGACACTCCTGGGGCTGAGAGGTTTGGTGAGGTTGGGTGAGCAAACGCAGATCCTTTAAAGTAATACTGCGTGCTACCCATTGCATGGGTCCCAAATCTCCAGGTTCAAGGGCATCTTCCTACATCGAAAACATGCGTGAGAAACCCAGAAGATGGTACACCGTGTGATGGGGAAAGGTTTCTAAAACGCACCTCATTTCTCATCTCCTTGTGCTCGGGTTCGCCATTCCAGCCACTTTACTAGCAATCTCCCTACTTGGAGCATCAGCACCTTTAACCTCCTGTTCCGTACAGGTTGCAATTTGTCCTGAGGATGAACGGGAAGACGGGGAACCAATGAGAGACTAGCTCTTGGTGTTGGGACAGGCACAGGTCACTCTATTTTCCCATCAGGAAGAAGAATTAACCACAGGCTCAGCCTGCCCCCCGGAACCAGAACAGGGCCTGAAGCCATCCTGCGCTTTTGCGGCCAGCTCCCAAAAAAGCGACTTGTAAAATGGAGCTTCAGGGCACTGCAATTCACAAACCTGCAGAGTTATAAATGATAACTCTCGTCCACAAATATATTGAGGGAAGGCAAAGAAGAGGATTTGAAATCAAGGCAGAATTGCAGGAAACAGATTTCAGGAGGTAGATTCGAATCGCCTTTAAAGCACATGAAAAGCGGCAAAACGTTGACAATGATGCCCTTGGCCAAAAAGGGCGTATGCGTTTTTTCCTGAATATATTCAGGAAAAAACGCATACGCCCTTTTTGGCCAACCAAGCAACCTGGAAAGGCAAATCAGCGCTACAAAGAAGTCTCGCTTCCCATCGGTCAAAAGGGCCATGCTGAAAAAAGTGTCAAAACCAGAAATGCAGGACAGGCCATGGAGAAATGGGAGCCTTGCTACACTGATGGGCGGGATGTAAATTGCCAACAGCCACTCTGGAGAAGTGTACGGTGTGTCCTGAAACATCTAAAAAACACAGCTTAGAGAGCATAGGGCACTTCCACGCATGGGGGGATAAAGTGGGAAAATTGAAAATCAGCAAGACACAAGCACCCCAAAGTTTAGGGCTGCTCTGTTGACAAGGACCTCCACTTCATTCCACCTTAAATATCCCAGGAAAGCGAAAAATGGATAAAAAAGTTGTGGTCCTTATGTACAATGGAATATCACTCAGCCATGAAATCAATGTCATAAGGCTAGTAGCAGCATGATGAGTGGATTTAGGTAAGACGATTCTAAGTGAAATAAGTCACACAGAAAAGGACACTTCTCATAAGGTGTCACTTATAGAGGGAATGTAAAAACCGTTACACTTGAACTGAATTACAAAACAGAACAGAGTCACACATGCAGAAAACACACTATGGCTGCTTAACGGGAAAGGTGAGGTGGGGTGATACATAAAACAAGAGCTTCAAATTAGCTCAGATACCGTTCCATAAACCCAATATGTAATAGACAAGACCTACTCCTTGCTCAGAGAACTGGACTCAACACGCCCGATTCACCGCACAAGAATATATCTGACTAGTAATAATCTTAAAACCTATGTATTGATATCTCTCTGTTAGTGTGTCAAGTGGGTGTAAGGCGGCATAAACACAGCCGTGAAAAGCAGCTAAACCCCATTATAAAAATAAATTACTTTTAAAAACCCATGAAACAAAGACAGGGAAAGAGAGAGAAATTCTTACACAATTCGTTCAGGGGCTGTGATGCAACCTGGACTGACCATATCTAGACCCACAGCTGGATGAGACATAAGGGTGGACACTCTTGGGGCTGAGAGGTTTGGTGAGGTTGGGTGAGCAAACCCAGACCCTTTAAAGTAATACTGCGTGCTACCCATCGCATGGGTCCCAAATCTCCAGGTTCAAGGGCATCTTCCTACATCGAAAACATGCATGAGAAACCCAGAAGATGGTACACCGTGTGATGGGGAAAGGTTTCTAAAACGCACCTCATTTCTCATCTCCTTGTGCTCGGGTTCGCCATTCCAGCCACTTTACTAGCAATCTCCCTACTTGGAGCATCAGCACCTTTAACCTCCTGTTCCGTACAGGTTGCAATTTGTCCTGAGGATGAACGGGAAGACGGGGAACCAATGAGAGACTAGCTCTTGGTGTTGGGACAGGCACAGGTCACTCTATTTTCCCATCAGGAAGAAGAATTAACCACAGGCTCAGCCTGCCCCTCGGAACCAGAACAGGGCCTGAAGCCATCCTGCGCTTTTGCGGCCAGCTCCCAAAAAAGCGACTTGTAAAATGGAGCTTCAGGGCACTGCAATTCACAAACCTGCAGAGTTATAAATGATAACTCTCGTCCACAAATATATTGAGGGAAGGCAAAGAAGAGGATTTGAAATCAAGGCAGAATTGCAGGAAACAGATTTCAGGAGGTAGATTTGAATCGCCTTTAAAGCACATGAAAAGCTGCAAAACGTTGACAATGATGCCCTTGGCCAAAAAGGGCGTATGCGTTTTTTCCTGAATATATTCAGGAAAAAACGCATACGCCCTTTTTGGCCAACCAAGCAACCTGGAAAGGCAAATCAGCGCTACTAAGAAGTCTCGCTTCCCATCGGTCAAAAGGGCCATGCTAAAAAAGTGTCAAAACCAGAAATGCAGGACAGGCCATGGAGAAATGGGAGCCTTGCTACACTGATAGGCGGGATGTAAATTGCCAACAGCCACTCTGGAGAAGTGTACGGTGTGTCCTGAAACATCTAAATAACACAGCTTAGAGAGCATAGGGCACTTCCACGCATGGGGGGATAAAGTGGGAAAATTGAAAATCAGCAAGACACAAGCACCCCAAAGTTTAGGGCTGCTCTGTTGACAAGGACCTCCACTTCATTCCACCTTAAATATCCCAGGAAAGCGAAAAATGGATCAAAAAGTTGTGGTCCTTATGTACAATGGAATATCACTCAGCCAAGAAATCAATGTCATAAGGCTAGTAGCAGCATGATGAGTGGATTTAGGTAAGACGATTCTAAGTGAAATAAGTCACACAGAAAAGGACACTTCTCATAAGGTGTCACTTATAGAGGGAATGTAAAAACCGTTACACTTGAACTGAATTACAAAACAGAACAGAGTCACACATGCAGAAAACACACTATGGCTGCTTAACGGGAAAGGTGAAGTGGGGTGATACATAAAACAAGAGTTTCAAATTAGCTCAGATACCGTTCCATAAACCCAATATGTAATAGACAAGACCTACTCCTTGCTCAGAGAACTGGACTCAACACGCCCGATTCACCGCACAAGAATATATCTGACTAGTAATAATCTTAAAACCTATGTATTGATATCTCTCTGTTAGTGTGTCAAGTGGGTGTAAAGCGGCATAAACACAGCCGTGAAAAGCAGCTAAACCCCATTATAAAAATAAATTACTTTTAAAAACCCATGAAACAAAGACAGGGAAAGAGAGAGAAATTCTTACACAATTCGTTCAGGGGCTGTGATGCAACCTGGATTGACCATATCTAGACCCACAGCTGGATGAGACATAAGGGTGGACACTCTTGGGGCTGAGAGGTTTGGTGAGGTTGGGTGAGCAAACCCAGACCCTTTAAAGTAATACTGCGTGCTACCCATCGCATGGGTCCCAAATCTCCAGGTTCAAGGGCATCTTCCTACATCGAAAACATGCATGAGAAACCCAGAAGATGGTACACCGTGTGATGGGGAAAGGTTTCTAAAACGCACCTCATTTCTCATCTCCTTGTGCTCGGGTTCGCCATTCCAGCCACTTTACTAGCAATCTCCCTACTTGGAGCATCAGCACCTTTAACCTCCTGTTCCGTACAGGTTGCAATTTGTCCTGAGGATGAACGGGAAGACGGGGAACCAATGAGAGACTAGCTCTTGGTGTTGGGACAGGCACAGGTCACTCTATTTTCCCATCAGGAAGAAGAATTAACCACAGGCTCAGCCTGCCCCTCGGAACCAGAACAGGGCCTGAAGCCATCCTGCGCTTTTGCGGCCAGCTCCCAAAAAAGCGACTTGTAAAATGGAGCTTCAGGGCACTGCAATTCACAAACCTGCAGAGTTATAAATGATAACTCTCGTCCACAAATATATTGAGGGAAGGCAAAGAAGAGGATTTGAAATCAAGGCAGAATTGCAGGAAACAGATTTCAGGAGGTAGATTTGAATCGCCTTTAAAGCACATGAAAAGCTGCAAAACGTTGACAATGATGCCCTTGGCCAAAAAGGGCGTATGCGTTTTTTCCTGAATATATTCAGGAAAAAACGCATACGCCCTTTTTGGCCAACCAAGCAACCTGGAAAGGCAAATCAGCGCTACTAAGAAGTCTCGCTTCCCATCGGTCAAAAGGGCCATGCTAAAAAAGTGTCAAAACCAGAAATGCAGGACAGGCCATGGAGAAATGGGAGCCTTGCTACACTGATAGGCGGGATGTAAATTGCCAACAGCCACTCTGGAGAAGTGTACGGTGTGTCCTGAAACATCTAAATAACACAGCTTAGAGAGCATAGGGCACTTCCACGCATGGGGGGATAAAGTGGGAAAATTGAAAATCAGCAAGACACAAGCACCCCAAAGTTTAGGGCTGCTCTGTTGACAAGGACCTCCACTTCATTCCACCTTAAATATCCCAGGAAAGCGAAAAATGGATCAAAAAGTTGTGGTCCTTATGTACAATGGAATATCACTCAGCCAAGAAATCAATGTCATAAGGCTAGTAGCAGCATGATGAGTGGATTTAGGTAAGACGATTCTAAGTGAAATAAGTCACACAGAAAAGGACACTTCTCATAAGGTGTCACTTATAGAGGGAATGTAAAAACCGTTACACTTGAACTGAATTACAAAACAGAACAGAGTCACACATGCAGAAAACACACTATGGCTGCTTAACGGGAAAGGTGAAGTGGGGTGATACATAAAACAAGAGTTTCAAATTAGCTCAGATACCGTTCCATAAACCCAATATGTAATAGACAAGACCTACTCCTTGCTCAGAGAACTGGACTCAACACGCCCGATTCACCGCACAAGAATATATCTGACTAGTAATAATCTTAAAACCTATGTATTGATATCTCTCTGTTAGTGTGTCAAGTGGGTGTAAAGCGGCATAAACACAGCCGTGAAAAGCAGCTAAACCCCATTATAAAAATAAATTACTTTTAAAAACCCATGAAACAAAGACAGGGAAAGAGAGAGAAATTCTTACACAATTCGTTCAGGGGCTGTGATGCAACCTGGATTGACCATATCTAGACCCACAGCTGGATGAGACATAAGGGTGGACACTCTTGGGGCTGAGAGGTTTGGTGAGGTTGGGTGAGCAAACCCAGACCCTTTAAAGTAATACTGCGTGCTACCCATCGCATGGGTCCCAAATCTCCAGGTTCAAGGGCATCTTCCTACATCGAAAACATGCATGAGAAACCCAGAAGATGGTACACCGTGTGATGGGGAAAGGTTTCTAAAACGCACCTCATTTCTCATCTCCTTGTGCTCGGGTTCGCCATTCCAGCCACTTTACTAGCAATCTCCCTACTTGGAGCATCAGCACCTTTAACCTCCTGTTCCGTACAGGTTGCAATTTGTCCTGAGGATGAACGGGAAGACGGGGAACCAATGAGAGACTAGCTCTTGGTGTTGGGACAGGCACAGGTCACTCTATTTTCCCATCAGGAAGAAGAATTAACCACAGGCTCAGCCTGCCCCTCGGAACCAGAACAGGGCCTGAAGCCATCCTGCGCTTTTGCGGCCAGCTCCCAAAAAAGCGACTTGTAAAATGGAGCTTCAGGGCACTGCAATTCACAAACCTGCAGAGTTATAAATGATAACTCTCGTCCACAAATATATTGAGGGAAGGCAAAGAAGAGGATTTGAAATCAAGACAGAATTGCAGGAAACAGATTTCAGGAGGTAGATTTGAATCGCCTTTAAAGCACATGAAAAGCTGCAAAACGTTGACAATGATGCCCTTGGCCAAAAAGGGCGTATGCGTTTTTTCCTGAATATATTCAGGAAAAAACGCATACGCCCTTTTTGGCCAACCAAGCAACCTGGAAAGGCAAATCAGCGCTACTAAGAAGTCTCGCTTCCCATCGGTCAAAAGGGCCATGCTAAAAAAGTGTCAAAACCAGAAATGCAGGACAGGCCATGGAGAAATGGGAGCCTTGCTACACTGATAGGCGGGATGTAAATTGCCAACAGCCACTCTGGAGAAGTGTACGGTGTGTCCTGAAACATCTAAATAACACAGCTTAGAGAGCATAGGGCACTTCCACGCATGGGGGGATAAAGTGGGAAAATTGAAAATCAGCAAGACACAAGCACCCCAAAGTTTAGGGCTGCTCTGTTGACAAGGACCTCCACTTCATTCCACCTTAAATATCCCAGGAAAGCGAAAAATGGATCAAAAAGTTGTGGTCCTTATGTACAATGGAATATCACTCAGCCAAGAAATCAATGTCATAAGGCTAGTAGCAGCATGATGAGTGGATTTAGGTAAGACGATTCTAAGTGAAATAAGTCACACAGAAAAGGACACTTCTCATAAGGTGTCACTTATAGAGGGAATGTAAAAACCGTTACACTTGAACTGAATTACAAAACAGAACAGAGTCACACATGCAGAAAACACACTATGGCTGCTTAACGGGAAAGGTGAAGTGGGGTGATACATAAAACAAGAGTTTCAAATTAGCTCAGATACCGTTCCATAAACCCAATATGTAATAGACAAGACCTACTCCTTGCTCAGAGAACTGGACTCAACACGCCCGATTCACCGCACAAGAATATATCTGACTAGTAATAATCTTAAAACCTATGTATTGATATCTCTCTGTTAGTGTGTCAAGTGGGTGTAAAGCGGCATAAACACAGCCGTGAAAAGCAGCTAAACCCCATTATAAAAATAAATTACTTTTAAAAACCCATGAAACAAAGACAGGGAAAGAGAGAGAAATTCTTACACAATTCGTTCAGGGGCTGTGATGCAACCTGGATTGACCATATCTAGACCCACAGCTGGATGAGACATAAGGGTGGACACTCTTGGGGCTGAGAGGTTTGGTGAGGTTGGGTGAGCAAACCCAGACCCTTTAAAGTAATACTGCGTGCTACCCATCGCATGGGTCCCAAATCTCCAGGTTCAAGGGCATCTTCCTACATCGAAAACATGCATGAGAAACCCAGAAGATGGTACACCGTGTGATGGGGAAAGGTTTCTAAAACGCACCTCATTTCTCATCTCCTTGTGCTCGGGTTCGCCATTCCAGCCACTTTACTAGCAATCTCCCTACTTGGAGCATCAGCACCTTTAACCTCCTGTTCCGTACAGGTTGCAATTTGTCCTGAGGATGAACGGGAAGACGGGGAACCAATGAGAGACTAGCTCTTGGTGTTGGGACAGGCACAGGTCACTCTATTTTCCCATCAGGAAGAAGAATTAACCACAGGCTCAGCCTGCCCCTCGGAACCAGAACAGGGCCTGAAGCCATCCTGCGCTTTTGCGGCCAGCTCCCAAAAAAGCGACTTGTAAAATGGAGCTTCAGGGCACTGCAATTCACAAACCTGCAGAGTTATAAATGATAACTCTCGTCCACAAATATATTGAGGGAAGGCAAAGAAGAGGATTTGAAATCAAGGCAGAATTGCAGGAAACAGATTTCAGGAGGTAGATTTGAATCGCCTTTAAAGCACATGAAAAGCTGCAAAACGTTGACAATGATGCCCTTGGCCAAAAAGGGCGTATGCGTTTTTTCCTGAATATATTCAGGAAAAAACGCATACGCCCTTTTTGGCCAACCAAGCAACCTGGAAAGGCAAATCAGCGCTACTAAGAAGTCTCGCTTCCCATCGGTCAAAAGGGCCATGCTAAAAAAGTGTCAAAACCAGAAATGCAGGACAGGCCATGGAGAAATGGGAGCCTTGCTACACTGATAGGCGGGATGTAAATTGCCAACAGCCACTCTGGAGAAGTGTACGGTGTGTCCTGAAACATCTAAATAACACAGCTTAGAGAGCATAGGGCACTTCCACGCATGGGGGGATAAAGTGGGAAAATTGAAAATCAGCAAGACACAAGCACCCCAAAGTTTAGGGCTGCTCTGTTGACAAGGACCTCCACTTCATTCCACCTTAAATATCCCAGGAAAGCGAAAAATGGATCAAAAAGTTGTGGTCCTTATGTACAATGGAATATCACTCAGCCAAGAAATCAATGTCATAAGGCTAGTAGCAGCATGATGAGTGGATTTAGGTAAGACGATTCTAAGTGAAATAAGTCACACAGAAAAGGACACTTCTCATAAGGTGTCACTTATAGAGGGAATGTAAAAACCGTTACACTTGAACTGAATTACAAAACAGAACAGAGTCACACATGCAGAAAACACACTATGGCTGCTTAACGGGAAAGGTGAAGTGGGGTGATACATAAAACAAGAGTTTCAAATTAGCTCAGATACCGTTCCATAAACCCAATATGTAATAGACAAGACCTACTCCTTGCTCAGAGAACTGGACTCAACACGCCCGATTCACCGCACAAGAATATATCTGACTAGTAATAATCTTAAAACCTATGTATTGATATCTCTCTGTTAGTGTGTCAAGTGGGTGTAAAGCGGCATAAACACAGCCGTGAAAAGCAGCTAAACCCCATTATAAAAATAAATTACTTTTAAAAACCCATGAAACAAAGACAGGGAAAGAGAGAGAAATTCTTACACAATTCGTTCAGGGGCTGTGATGCAACCTGGATTGACCATATCTAGACCCACAGCTGGATGAGACATAAGGGTGGACACTCTTGGGGCTGAGAGGTTTGGTGAGGTTGGGTGAGCAAACCCAGACCCTTTAAAGTAATACTGCGTGCTACCCATCGCATGGGTCCCAAATCTCCAGGTTCAAGGGCATCTTCCTACATCGAAAACATGCATGAGAAACCCAGAAGATGGTACACCGTGTGATGGGGAAAGGTTTCTAAAACGCACCTCATTTCTCATCTCCTTGTGCTCGGGTTCGCCATTCCAGCCACTTTACTAGCAATCTCCCTACTTGGAGCATCAGCACCTTTAACCTCCTGTTCCGTACAGGTTGCAATTTGTCCTGAGGATGAACGGGAAGACGGGGAACCAATGAGAGACTAGCTCTTGGTGTTGGGACAGGCACAGGTCACTCTATTTTCCCATCAGGAAGAAGAATTAACCACAGGCTCAGCCTGCCCCTCGGAACCAGAACAGGGCCTGAAGCCATCCTGCGCTTTTGCGGCCAGCTCCCAAAAAAGCGACTTGTAAAATGGAGCTTCAGGGCACTGCAATTCACAAACCTGCAGAGTTATAAATGATAACTCTCGTCCACAAATATATTGAGGGAAGGCAAAGAAGAGGATTTGAAATCAAGGCAGAATTGCAGGAAACAGATTTCAGGAGGTAGATTTGAATCGCCTTTAAAGCACATGAAAAGCTGCAAAACGTTGACAATGATGCCCTTGGCCAAAAAGGGCGTATGCGTTTTTTCCTGAATATATTCAGGAAAAAACGCATACGCCCTTTTTGGCCAACCAAGCAACCTGGAAAGGCAAATCAGCGCTACTAAGAAGTCTCGCTTCCCATCGGTCAAAAGGGCCATGCTAAAAAAGTGTCAAAACCAGAAATGCAGGACAGGCCATGGAGAAATGGGAGCCTTGCTACACTGATAGGCGGGATGTAAATTGCCAACAGCCACTCTGGAGAAGTGTACGGTGTGTCCTGAAACATCTAAATAACACAGCTTAGAGAGCATAGGGCACTTCCACGCATGGGGGGATAAAGTGGGAAAATTGAAAATCAGCAAGACACAAGCACCCCAAAGTTTAGGGCTGCTCTGTTGACAAGGACCTCCACTTCATTCCACCTTAAATATCCCAGGAAAGCGAAAAATGGATCAAAAAGTTGTGGTCCTTATGTACAATGGAATATCACTCAGCCAAGAAATCAATGTCATAAGGCTAGTAGCAGCATGATGAGTGGATTTAGGTAAGACGATTCTAAGTGAAATAAGTCACACAGAAAAGGACACTTCTCATAAGGTGTCACTTATAGAGGGAATGTAAAAACCGTTACACTTGAACTGAATTACAAAACAGAACAGAGTCACACATGCAGAAAACACACTATGGCTGCTTAACGGGAAAGGTGAAGTGGGGTGATACATAAAACAAGAGTTTCAAATTAGCTCAGATACCGTTCCATAAACCCAATATGTAATAGACAAGACCTACTCCTTGCTCAGAGAACTGGACTCAACACGCCCGATTCACCGCACAAGAATATATCTGACTAGTAATAATCTTAAAACCTATGTATTGATATCTCTCTGTTAGTGTGTCAAGTGGGTGTAAAGCGGCATAAACACAGCCGTGAAAAGCAGCTAAACCCCATTATAAAAATAAATTACTTTTAAAAACCCATGAAACAAAGACAGGGAAAGAGAGAGAAATTCTTACACAATTCGTTCAGGGGCTGTGATGCAACCTGGATTGACCATATCTAGACCCACAGCTGGATGAGACATAAGGGTGGACACTCTTGGGGCTGAGAGGTTTGGTGAGGTTGGGTGAGCAAACCCAGACCCTTTAAAGTAATACTGCGTGCTACCCATCGCATGGGTCCCAAATCTCCAGGTTCAAGGGCATCTTCCTACATCGAAAACATGCATGAGAAACCCAGAAGATGGTACACCGTGTGATGGGGAAAGGTTTCTAAAACGCACCTCATTTCTCATCTCCTTGTGCTCGGGTTCGCCATTCCAGCCACTTTACTAGCAATCTCCCTACTTGGAGCATCAGCACCTTTAACCTCCTGTTCCGTACAGGTTGCAATTTGTCCTGAGGATGAACGGGAAGACGGGGAACCAATGAGAGACTAGCTCTTGGTGTTGGGACAGGCACAGGTCACTCTATTTTCCCATCAGGAAGAAGAATTAACCACAGGCTCAGCCTGCCCCTCGGAACCAGAACAGGGCCTGAAGCCATCCTGCGCTTTTGCGGCCAGCTCCCAAAAAAGCGACTTGTAAAATGGAGCTTCAGGGCACTGCAATTCACAAACCTGCAGAGTTATAAATGATAACTCTCGTCCACAAATATATTGAGGGAAGGCAAAGAAGAGGATTTGAAATCAAGGCAGAATTGCAGGAAACAGATTTCAGGAGGTAGATTTGAATCGCCTTTAAAGCACATGAAAAGCTGCAAAACGTTGACAATGATGCCCTTGGCCAAAAAGGGCGTATGCGTTTTTTCCTGAATATATTCAGGAAAAAACGCATACGCCCTTTTTGGCCAACCAAGCAACCTGGAAAGGCAAATCAGCGCTACTAAGAAGTCTCGCTTCCCATCGGTCAAAAGGGCCATGCTAAAAAAGTGTCAAAACCAGAAATGCAGGACAGGCCATGGAGAAATGGGAGCCTTGCTACACTGATAGGCGGGATGTAAATTGCCAACAGCCACTCTGGAGAAGTGTACGGTGTGTCCTGAAACATCTAAATAACACAGCTTAGAGAGCATAGGGCACTTCCACGCATGGGGGGATAAAGTGGGAAAATTGAAAATCAGCAAGACACAAGCACCCCAAAGTTTAGGGCTGCTCTGTTGACAAGGACCTCCACTTCATTCCACCTTAAATATCCCAGGAAAGCGAAAAATGGATCAAAAAGTTGTGGTCCTTATGTACAATGGAATATCACTCAGCCAAGAAATCAATGTCATAAGGCTAGTAGCAGCATGATGAGTGGATTTAGGTAAGACGATTCTAAGTGAAATAAGTCACACAGAAAAGGACACTTCTCATAAGGTGTCACTTATAGAGGGAATGTAAAAACCGTTACACTTGAACTGAATTACAAAACAGAACAGAGTCACACATGCAGAAAACACACTATGGCTGCTTAACGGGAAAGGTGAAGTGGGGTGATACATAAAACAAGAGTTTCAAATTAGCTCAGATACCGTTCCATAAACCCAATATGTAATAGACAAGACCTACTCCTTGCTCAGAGAACTGGACTCAACACGCCCGATTCACCGCACAAGAATATATCTGACTAGTAATAATCTTAAAACCTATGTATTGATATCTCTCTGTTAGTGTGTCAAGTGGGTGTAAAGCGGCATAAACACAGCCGTGAAAAGCAGCTAAACCCCATTATAAAAATAAATTACTTTTAAAAACCCATGAAACAAAGACAGGGAAAGAGAGAGAAATTCTTACACAATTCGTTCAGGGGCTGTGATGCAACCTGGATTGACCATATCTAGACCCACAGCTGGATGAGACATAAGGGTGGACACTCCTGGGGCTGAGAGGTTTGGTGAGGTTGGGTGAGCAAACGCAGATCCTTTAAAGTAATACTGCGTGCTACCCATTGCATGGGTCCCAAATCTCCAGGTTCAAGGGCATCTTCCTACATCGAAAACATGCATGAGAAACCCAGAAGATGGTACACCGTGTGATGGGGAAAGGTTTCTAAAACGCACCTCATTTCTCATCTCCTTGTGCTCGGGTTCGCCATTCCAGCCACTTTACTAGCAATCTCCCTACTTGGAGCATCAGCACCTTTAACCTCCTGTTCCGTACAGGTTGCAATTTGTCCTGAGGATGAACGGGAAGACGGGGAACCAATGAGAGACTAGCTCTTGGTGTTGGGACAGGCACAGGTCACTCTATTTTCCCATCAGGAAGAAGAATTAACCACAGGCTCAGCCTGCCCCCCGGAACCAGAACAGGGCCTGAAGCCATCCTGCGCTTTTGCGGCCAGCTCCCAAAAAAGCGACTTGTAAAATGGAGCTTCAGGGCACTGCAATTCACAAACCTGCAGAGTTATAAATGATAACTCTCGTCCACAAATATATTGAGGGAAGGCAAAGAAGAGGATTTGAAATCAAGGCAGAATTGCAGGAAACAGATTTCAGGAGGTAGATTCGAATCGCCTTTAAAGCACATGAAAAGCAGCAAAACGTTGACAATGATGGCCTTGGCCAAAAAGGGCGTATGCGTTTTTTCCTGAATATATTCAGGAAAAAACGCATACGCCCTTTTTGGCCAACCAAGCAACCTGGAAAGGCAAATCAGCGCTACAAAGAAGTCTCACTTCCCATCGGTCAAAAGGGCCATGCTGAAAAAAGTGTCAAAACCAGAAATGCAGGACAGGCCATGGAGAAATGGGAGCCTTGCTACACTGATGGGCGGGATGTAAATTGCCAACAGCCACTCTGGAGAAGTGTACGGTGTGTCCTGAAACATCTAAATAACACAGCTTAGAGAGCATAGGGCAGTTCCACGCATGGGGGGATAAAGTGGGAAAATTGAAAATCAACAAGACACAAGCACCCCAAAGTTTAGGGCTGCTCTGTTGACAAGGACCTCCACTTCATTCCACCTTAAATATCCCAGGAAAGCGAAAAATGGATCAAAAAGTTGTGGTCCTTATGTACAATGGAATATCACTCAGCCATGAAATCAATGTCATAAGGCTAGTAGCAGCATGATGAGTGGATTTAGGTAAGACGATTCTAAGTGAAATAAGTCACATAGAAAAGGAAACTTCTCATAAGGTGTCACTTATAGAGGGAATGTAAAAACCGTTACACTTGAACTGAATTACAAAACAGAACAGAGTCACACATGCAGAAAACACACTATGGCTGCTTAACGGGAAAGGTGAGGTGGGGTGATACATAAAACAAGAGTTTCAAATTAGCTCAGATACCGTTCCATAAACCCAATATGTAATAGACAAGACCTACTCCTTGCTCAGAGAACTGGACTCAACACGCCCGATTCACCGCACAAGAATATATCTGACTAGTAATAATCTTAAAACCTATGTATTGATATCTCTCTGTTAGTGTGTCAAGTCGGTATAAAGCGGCATAAACACAGCCGTGAAAAGCAGCTAAACCCCATTATAAAAATAAATTACTTTTAAAAACCCATGAAACAAAGACAGGGAAAGAGAGAGAAATTCTTACACAATTCGTTCAGGGGCTGTGATGCAACCTGGATTGACCATATCTAGACCCACAGCTGGATGAGACATAAGGGTGGACACTCCTGGGGCTGAGAGGTTTGGTGAGGTTGGGTGAGCAAACGCAGATCCTGTAAAGTAATACTGCGTGCTACCCATTGCATGGGTCCCAAATCTCCAGGTTCAAGGGCATCTTCCTACATCGAAAACATGCATGAGAAACCCAGAAGATGGTACACCGTGTGATGGGTAAAGGTTTCTAAAACGCACCTCATTTCTCATCTCCTTGTGCTCGGGTTCGCCATTCCAGCCACTTGACTAGCAATCTCCCTACTTGGAGCATCAGCACCTTTAACCTCCTGTTCCGTACAGGTTGCAATTTGTCCTGAGGATGAACGGGAAGACGGGGAACCAATGAGAGACTAGCTCTTGGTGTTGGGACAGGCACAGGTCACTCTATTTTCCCATCAGGAAGAAGAATTAACCACAGGCTCAGCCTGCCCCCCGGAACCAGAACGGGGCCTGAAGCCATCCTGCGCTTTTGCGGCCAGCTCCCAAAAAAGCGACTTGTAAAATGGAGCTTCAGGGCACTGCAATTCACAAACCTGCAGAGTTATAAATGATAACTCTCGTCCACAAATATATTGAGGGAAGGCAAAGAAGAGGATTTGAAATCAAGGCAGAATTGCAGGAAACAGATTTCAGGAGGTAGATTCGAATCGCCTTTAAAGCACATGAAAAGCAGCAAAACGTTGACAATGATGGCCTTGGCCAAAAAGGGCGTATGCGTTTTTTCCTGAATATATTCAGGAAAAAACGCATACGCCCTTTTTGGCCAACCAAGCAACCTGGAAAGGCAAATCAGCGCTACAAAGAAGTCTCACTTCCCATCGGTCAAAAGGGCCATGCTGAAAAAAGTGTCAAAACCAGAAATGCAGGACAGGCCATGGAGAAATGGGAGCCTTGCTACACTGATGGGCGGGATGTAAATTGCCAACAGCCACTCTGGAGAAGTGTACGGTGTGTCCTGAAACATCTAAATAACACAGCTTAGAGAGCATAGGGCAGTTCCACGCATGGGGGGATAAAGTGGGAAAATTGAAAATCAACAAGACACAAGCACCCCAAAGTTTAGGGCTGCTCTGTTGACAAGGACCTCCACTTCATTCCACCTTAAATATCCCAGGAAAGCGAAAAATGGATAAAAAAGTTGTGGTCCTTATGTACAATGGAATATCACTCAGCCATGAAATCAATGTCATAAGGCTAGTAGCAGCATGATGAGTGGATTTAGGTAAGACGATTCTAAGTGAAATAAGTCACATAGAAAAGGAAACTTCTCATAAGGTGTCACTTATAGAGGGAATGTAAAAACCGTTACACTTGAACTGAATTACAAAACAGAACAGAGTCACACATGCAGAAAACACACTATGGCTGCTTAACGGGAAAGGTGAGGTGGGGTGATACATAAAACAAGAGTTTCAAATTAGCTCAGATACCGTTCCATAAACCCAATATGTAATAGACAAGACCTACTCCTTGCTCAGAGAACTGGACTCAACACGCCCGATTCACCGCACAAGAATATATCTGACTAGTAATAATCTTAAAACCTATGTATTGATATCTCTCTGTTAGTGTGTCAAGTCGGTATAAAGCGGCATAAACACAGCCGTGAAAAGCAGCTAAACCCCATTATAAAAATAAATTACTTTTAAAAACCCATGAAACAAAGACAGGGAAAGAGAGAGAAATTCTTACACAATTCGTTCAGGGGCTGTGATGCAACCTGGATTGACCATATCTAGACCCACAGCTGGATGAGACATAAGGGTGGACACTCCTGGGGCTGAGAGGTTTGGTGAGGTTGGGTGAGCAAACGCAGATCCTGTAAAGTAATACTGCGTGCTACCCATCGCATGGTTCCCAAATCTCCAGGTTCAAGGGCATCTTCCTACATCGAAAACATGCATGAGAAACCCAGAAGATGGTACACCGTGTGATGGGTAAAGGTTTCTAAAACGCACCTCATTTCTCATCTCCTTGTGCTCGGGTTCGCCATTCCAGCCACTTGACTAGCAATCTCCCTACTTGGAGCATCAGCACCTTTAACCTCCTGTTCCGTACAGGTTGCAATTTGTCCTGAGGATGAACGGGAAGACGGGGAACCAATGAGAGACTAGCTCTTGGTGTTGGGACAGGCACAGGTCACTCTATTTTCCCATCAGGAAGAAGAATTAACCACAGGCTCAGCCTGCCCCCCGGAACCAGAACGGGGCCTGAAGCCATCCTGCGCTTTTGCGGCCAGCTCCCAAAAAAGCGACTTGTAAAATGGAGCTTCAGGGCACTGCAATTCACAAACATGCAGAGTTATAAATGATAACTCTCGTCCACAAATATATTGAGGGAAGGCAAAGAAGAGGATTTGAAATCAAGGCAGAATTGCAGGAAACAGATTTCAGGATGTAGATTCGAATTGCCTTTAAAGCACATGAAAAGCGGCAAAACGTTGACAATGATGCCCTTGGCCAAAAAGGGCGTATGCGTTTTTTCCTGAATATATTCAGGAAAAAACGCATACGCCCTTTTTGGCCAACAAAGCAACCTGGAAAGGCAAATCACCGCTACAAAGAAGTCTCGCTTCCCATCGGTCAAAAGGGCCATGCTGAAAAAAGTGTCAAAACCAGAAATGCAGGACAGGCCATGGAAAATGGGAACCTTGCTACACTGATGGGCGGGATGTAAATTGCCAACAGCCACTCTGGAGAAGTGTACGGTGTGTCCTGAAACATCTAAAAAACACAGCTTAGAGAGCATAGGGCACTTCCACGCATGGGGGGATAAAGTGGGAAAATTGAAAATCAGCAAGACACAAGCACCCCAAAGTTTAGGGCTGCTCTGTTGACAAGGACCTCCACTTCATTCTACCTTAAATATCCAAGGAAAACGAAAAATGGATAAAAAAGTTGTGGTCCTTATGTACAATGGAATATCACTCAGCCATGAAATCAATGTCATAAGGCTAGTAGCAGCATGATGAGTGGATTTAGGTAAGACGATTCTAAGTGAAATAAGTCACACAGAAAAGGACACTTCTCATAAGGTGTCACTTATAGAGGGAATGTAAAAACCGTTACACTTGAACTGAATTACAAAACAGAACAGAGTCACACATGCAGAAAACACACTATGGCTGCTTAACGGGAAAGGTGAGGTGGGGTGATACATAAAACAAGAGTTTCAAATTAGCTCAGATACCGTTCCATAAACCCAATATGTAATAGACAAGACCTACTCCTTGCTCAGAGAACTGGACTCAACACGCCCGATTCACCGCACAAGAATATATCTGACTAGTAATAATCTTAAAACCTATGTATTGATATCTCTCTGTTAGTGTGTCAAGTGGGTGTAAAGCGGCATAAACACAGCCGTGAAAAGCAGCTAAACCCCATTATAAAAATAAATTACTTTTAAAAACCCATGAAACAAAGACAGGGAAAGAGAGAGAAATTCTTACACAATTCGTTCAGGGGCTGTGATGCAACCTGGATTGACCATATCTAGACCCACAGCTGGATGAGACATAAGGGTGGACACTCCTGGGGCTGAGAGGTTTGGTGAGGTTGGGTGAGCAAACGCAGATCCTTTAAAGTAATACTGCGTGCTACCCATTGCATGGGTCCCAAATCTCCAGGTTCAAGGGCATCTTCCTACATCGAAAACATGCATGAGAAACCCAGAAGATGGTACACCGTGTGATGGGGAAAGGTTTCTAAAACGCACCTCATTTCTCATCTCCCTGTGCTCGGGTTCGCCATTCCAGCCACTTTACTAGCAATCTCCCTACTTGGAGCATCAGCACCTTTAACCTCCTGTTCCGTACAGCTTGCAATTTGTCCTGAGGATGAACGGGAAGACGGGGAACCAATGAGAGACTAGCTCTTGGTGTTGGGACAGGCACAGGTCACTCTATTTTCCCATCAGGAAGAAGAATTAACCACAGGCTCAGCCTGCCCCCCGGAACCAGAACAGGGCCTGAAGCCATCCTGCGCTTTTGCGGCCAGCTCCCAAAAAAGCGACTTGTAAAATGGAGCTTCAGGGCACTGCAATTCACAAACCTGCAGAGTTATAAATGATAACTCTCGTCCACAAATATATTGAGGGAAGGCAAAGAAGAGGATTTGAAATCAAGGCAGAATTGCAGGAAACAGATTTCAGGAGGTAGATTCGAATTGCCTTTAAAGCACATGAAAAGCGGCAAAACGTTGACAATGATGCCCTTGGCCAAAAAGGGCGTATGCGTTTTTTCCTGAATATATTCAGGAAAAAACGCATACGCCCTTTTTGGCCAACCAAGCAACCTGGAAAGGCAAATCAGCGCTACAAAGAAGTCTCGCTTCCCATCGGTCAAAAGGGCCATGCTGAAAAAAGTGTCAAAACCAGAAATGCAGGACAGGCAATGGAGAAATGGGAGCCTTGTTACACTGATGGGCGGGATGTAAATTGCCAACAGCCACTCTGGAGAAGTGTACGGTGTGTCCTGAAACATCTAAAAAACACAGCTTAGAGAGCATAGGGCACTTCCACGCATGGGGGGATAAAGTGGGAAAATTGAAAATCAGCAAGACACAAGCACCCCAAAGTTTAGGGCTGCTCTGTTGACAAGGACCTCCACTTCATTCCACCTTAAATATCCCAGGAAAGCGAAAAATGGATCAAAAAGTTGTGGTCCTTATGTACAATGGAATATCACTCAGCCATGAAATCAATGTCATAAGGCTAGTAGCAGCATGATGAGTGGATTTAGGTAAGACGATTCTAAGTGAAATAAGTCACACAGAAAAGGACACTTCTCATAAGGTGTCACTTATAGAGGGAATGTAAAAACCGTTACACTTGAACTGAATTACAAAACAGAACAGAGTCACACATGCAGAAAACACACTATGGCTGCTTAACGGGAAAGGTGAGGTGGGGTGATACATAAAACAAGAGTTTCAAATTAGCTCAGATACCGTTCCATAAACCCAATATGTAACAGACAAGACCTACTCCTTGCTCAGAGAACTGGACTCAACACGCCCGATTCACCGCACAAGAATATATCTGACTAGTAATAATCTTAAAACCTATGTATTGATATCTCTCTGTTAGTGTGTCAAGTGGGTGTAAAGCGGCATAAACACAGCCGTGAAAAGCAGCTAAACCCCATTATAAAAATAAATTACTTTTAAAAACCCATGAAAAAAAGACAGGGAAAGAGAGAGAAATTCTTACACAATTCGTTCAGGGGCTGTGATGCAACCTGGATTGACCATATCTAGACCCACACCTGGATGAGACATAAGGGTGGACACTCTTGGGGCTGAGAGGTTTGGTGAGGTTGGGTGAGCAAACGCAGACCCTTTAAAGTAATAGTGCGTGCTACCCATCGCATGGGTCCCAAATCTCCAGGTTCAAGGGCATCTTCCTACATCGAAAACATGCATGAGAAACCCAGAAGATGGTACACCGTGTGATGGGGAAAGGTTTCTAAAACGCACCTCATTTCTCATCTCCTTGTGCTCGGGTTCGCCATTCCAGCCACTTTACTAGCAATCTCCCTACTTGGAGCATCAGCACCTTTAACCTCCTGTTCCGTGCAGGTTGCAATTTGTCCTGAGGATGAACGGGAAGACGGGGAACCAATGAGAGACTAGCTCTTGGTGTTGGGACAGGCACAGGTCACTCTATTTTCCCATCAGGAAGAAGAATTAACCACAGGCTCAGCCTGCCCCCTGGAACCAGAACAGGGCCTGAAGCCATCCTGCGCTTTTGCGGCCAGCTCCCAAAAAAGCGACTTGTAAAATGGAGCTTCAGGGCACTGCAATTCACAAACCTGCAGAGTTATAAATGATAACTCTCGTCCACAAATATATTGAGGGAAGGCAAAGAAGAGGATTTGAAATCAAGGCAGAATTGCAGGAAACAGATTTCAGGAGGTAGATTCGAATCGCCTTTAAAGCACATGAAAAGCGGCAAAACGTTGACAATGATGCCCTTGGCCAAAAAGGGCGTATGCGTTTTTTCCTGAATATATTCAGGAAAAAACGCATACGCCCTTTTTGGCCAACCAAGCAACCTGGAAAGGCAAATCAGCGCTACAAAGAAGTCTCGCTTCCCATCGGTCAAAAGGGCCATGCTGAAAAAAGTGTCAAAACCAGAAATGCAGGACAGGCCATGGAGAAATGGGAGCCTTGCTACACTGATGGGCGGGATGTAAATTGCCAACAGCCACTCTGGAGAAGTGTACGGTGTGTCCTGAAACATCTAAAAAACACAGCTTAGAGAGCATAGGGCACTTCCACGCATGGCGGGATAAAGTGGGAAAATTGAAAATCAGCAAGACACAAGCACCCCAAAGTTTAGGGCTGCTCTGTTGACAAGGACCTCCACTTCATTCCACCTTAAATATCCCAGGAAAGCGAAAAATGGATCAAAAAGTTGTGGTCCTTATGTACAATGGAATATCACTCAGCCATGAAATCAATGTCATAAGGCTAGTAGCAGCATGATGAGTGGATTTAGGTAAGACGATTCTAAGTGAAATAAGTCACACAGAAAAGGACACTTCTCATAAGGTGTCACTTATAGAGGGAATGTAAAAACCGTTACACTTGAACTGAATTACAAAACAGAACAGAGTCACACATGCAGAAAACACACTATGGCTGCTTAACGGGAAAGGTGAGGTGGGGTGATACATAAAACAAGAGTTTCAAATTAGCTCAGATACCTTTCCATAAACCCAATATGTAATAGACAAGACCTACTCCTTGCTCAGAAAACTGGACTCAACACGCCCGATTCACCGCACAAGAATATATCTGACTAGTAATAATCTTAAAACCTATGTATTGATATCTCTCTGTTAGTGTGTCAAGTGGGTGTAAAGCGGCATAAACACAGCCGTGAAAAGCAGCTAAACACCATTATAAAAATAAATTACTTTTAAAAACCCATGAAACAAAGACAGGGAAAGAGAGAGAAATTCTTACACAATTCGTTCAGGGGCTGTGATGCAACCTGGATTGACCATATCTAGACCCACAGCTGGATGAGACATAAGGGTGGACACTCTTGGGGCTGAGAGGTTTGGTGAGGTTGGGTGAGCAAACGCAGACCCTTTAAAGTAATACTGCGTGCTACCCATCGCATGGGTCCCAAATCTCCAGGTTCAAGGGCATCTTCCTACATCGAAAACATGCATGAGAAACCCAGAAGATGGTACACCGTGTGATGGGGAAAGGTTTCTAAAACGCACCTCATTTCTCATCTCCTTGTGCTCGGGTTCGCCATTCCAGCCAGTTTACCAGCAATCTCCCTACTTGGAGCATCAGCACCTTTAACCTCCTGTTCCGTACAGGTTGCAATTTGTCCTGAGGATGAACGGGAAGACGGGGAACCAATGAGAGACTAGCTCTTGGTGTTGGGACAGGCACAGGTCACTCTATTTTCCCATCAGGAAGAAGAATTAACCACAGGCTCAGCCTGCCCCCCGGAACCAGAACAGGGCCTGAAGCCATCCTGCGCTTTTGCGGCCAGCTCCCAAAAATGCGACTTGTAAAATGGAGCTTCAGGGCACTGCAATTCACAAACCTGCAGAGTTATAAATGATAACTCTCGTCCACAAATATATTGAGGGAAGGCAAAGAAGAGGATTTGAAATCAAGGCAGAATTGCAGGAAACAGATTTCAGGAGGTAGATTCGAATCGCCTTTAAAGCACATGAAAAGCGGCAAAACGTTGACAATGATGCCCTTGGCCAAAAAGGGCGTATGCGTTTTTTCCTGAATATATTCAGGAAAAAACGCATACGCCCTTTTTGGCCAACCAAGCAACCTGGAAAGGCAAATCAGCGCTACTAAGAAGTCTCGCTTCCCATCGGTCAAAAGGGCCATGCTGAAAAAAGTGTCAAAACCAGAAATGCAGGACAGGCCATGGAGAAATGGGAGCCTTGCTACACTGATGGGCGGGATGTAAATTGCCAACAGCCACTCTGGAGAAGTGTACGGTGTGTCCTGAAACATCTAAATAACACAGCTTAGAGAGCATAGGGCACTTCCACGCATGGGGGGATAAAGTGGGAAAATTGAAAATCAGCAAGACACAAGCACCCCAAAGTTTAGGGCTGCTCTGTTGACAAGGACCTCCACTTCATTCCACCTTAAATATCCCAGGAAAGCGAAAAATGGATCAAAAAGTTGTGGTCCTTATGTACAATGGAATATCACTCAGCCATGAAATCAATGTCATAAGGCTAGTAGCAGCATGATGAGTGGATTTAGGTAAGACGATTCTAAGTGAAATAAGTCACACAGAAAAGGACACTTCTCATAAGGTGTCACTTATAGAGGGAATGTAAAAACCGTTACACTTGAACTGAATTACAAAACAGAACAGAGTCACACATGCAGAAAACACACTATGGCTGCTTAACGGGAAAGGTGAAGTGGGGTGATACATAAAACAAGAGTTTCAAATTAGCTCAGATACCGTTCCATAAACCCAATATGTAATAGACAAGACCTACTCCTTGCTCAGAGAACTGGACTCAACACGCCCGATTCACCGCACAAGAATATATCTGACTAGTAATAATCTTAAAACCTATGTATTGATATCTCTCTGTTAGTGTGTCAAGTGGGTGTAAAGCGGCATAAACACAGCCGTGAAAAGCAGCTAAACCCCATTATAAAAATAAATTACTTTTAAAAACCCATGAAACAAAGACAGGGAAAGAGAGAGAAATTCTTACACAATTCGTTCAGGGGCTGTGATGCAACTTGGATTGACCATATCTAGACCCACAGCTGGATGAGACATAAGGGTGGACACTCCTGGGGCTGAGAGGTTTGGTGAGGTTGGGTGAGCAAACGCAGATCCTTTAAAGTAATACTGCGTGCTACCCATTGCATGGGTCCCAAATCTCCAGGTTCAAGGGCATCTTCCTACATCGAAAACATGCATGAGAAACCCAGAAGATGGTACACCGTGTGATGGGGAAAGGTTTCTAAAACGCACCTCATTTCTCATCTCCTTGTGCTCGGGTTCGCCATTCCAGCCACTTTACTAGCAATCTCCCTACTTGGAGCATCAGCACCTTAAACCTCCTGTTCCGTACAGGTTGCAATTTGTCCTGAGGATGAACGGGAAGACGGGGAACCAATGAGAGAGTAGCTCTTGGTGTTGGGACAGGCACAGGTCACTCTATTTTCCCATCAGGAAGAAGAATTAACCACAGGCTCAGCCTGCCCCCCGGAACCAGAACAGGGCCTGAAGCCATCCTGCGCTTTGCGGCCAGCTCCCAAAAAAGCGACTTGTAAAATGGAGCTTCAGGGCACTGCAATTCACAAACCTGCAGAGTTATAAATGATAACTCTCGTCCACAAATATATTGAGGGAAGGCAAAGAAGAGGATTTGAAATCAAGGCAGAATTGCAGGAAACAGATTTCAGGAGGTAGATTCGAATCGCCTTTAAAGCACATGAAAAGCAGCAAAACGTTGACAATGATGGCCTTGGCCAAAAAGGGCGTATGCGTTTTTTCCTGAATATATTCAGGAAAAAACGCATACGCCCTTTTTGGCCAACCAAGCAACCTGGAAAGGCAACTCAGCGCTACAAAGAAGTCTCACTTCCCATCGGTCAAAAGGGCCATGCTGAAAAAAGTGTCAAAACCAGAAATGCAGGACAGGCCATGGAGAAATGGGAGCCTTGCTACACTGATGGGCGGGATGTAAATTGCCAACAGCCACTCTGGAGAAGTGTACGGTGTGTCCTGAAACATCTAAATAACACAGCTTAGAGAGCATAGGGCACTTCCACGCATGGGGGGATAAAGTGGGAAAATTGAAAATCAACAAGACACAAGCACCCCAAAGTTTAGGGCTGCTCTGTTGACAAGGACCTCCACTTCATTCCACCTTAAATATCCCAGGAAAGCGAAAAATGGATCAAAAAGTTGTGGTCCTTATGTACAATGGAATATCACTCAGCCATGAAATCAATGTCATAAGGCTAGTAGCAGCATGATGAGTGGATTTAGGTAAGACGATTCTAAGTGAAATAAGTCACACAGAAAAGGACACTTCTCATAAGGTGTCACTTATAGAGGGAATGTAAAAACCGTTACACTTGAACTGAATTACAAAACAGAACAGAGTCACACATGCAGAAAACATACTATGGCTGCTTAACGGGAAAGGTGAGGTTGGGTGATACATAAAACAAGAGTTTCAAATTAGCTCAGATACCGTTCCATAAACCCAATATGTAATAGACAAGACCTACTCCTTGCTCAGAGAACTGGACTCAACACGCCCGATTCACCATACAAGAATATATCTGACTAGTAATAATCTTAAAACCTATGTATTGATATCTCTCTGTTAGTGTGTCAAGTGGGTGTAAAGCGGCATAAACACAGCCGTGAAAAGCAGCTAAACCCCATTATAAAAATAAATTACTTTTAAAAACCCATGAAACAAAGACAGGGAAAGAGAGAGAAATTCTTACACAATTCGTTCAGGGGCTGTGATGCAACCTGGATTGACCATATCTAGACCCACAGCTGGATGAGACATAAGGGTGGACACTCCTGGGGCTGAGAGGTTTGGTGAGGTTGGGTGAGCAAACGCAGATCCTTTAAAGTAATACTGCGTGCTACCCATTGCATGGGTCCCAAATCTCCAGTTTCAAGGGCATCTTCCTACATCGAAAACATGCATGAGAAACCCAGAAGATGGTACACCGTGTGATGGGGAAAGGTTTCTAAAACGCACCTCATTTCTCATCTCCTTGTGCTCGGGTTCGCCATTCCAGCCACTTTACTAGCAATCTCCCTACTTGGAGCATCAGCACCTTTAACCTCCTGTTCCGTACAGGTTGCAATTTGTCCTGAGGATGAACGGGAAGACGGGGAACCAATGAGAGACTAGCTCTTGGTGTTGGGACAGGCACAGGTCACTCTATTTTCCCATCAGGAAGAAGAATTAACCACAGGCTCAGCCTGCCCCCCGGAACCAAAACAGGGCCTGAAGCCATCCTGCGCTTTTGCGCCAACTCCCAAAAATGCGACTTGTAAAATGGAGCTTCAGGGCACTGCAATTCACAATCCTGCAGAGTTATAAATGATAACTCTCGTCCACAAATATATTGAGGGAAGGCAAAGAAGAGGATTTGAAATCAAGGCAGAATTGCAGGAAACAGATTTCAGGAGGTAGATTCGAATCGCCTTTAAAGCACATGAAAAGCGGCAAAACGTTGACAATGATGCCCTTGGCCAAAAAGGGCGTATGCGTTTTTTCCTGAATATATTCAGGAAAAAACGCATACGCCCTTTTTGGCCAACCAAGCAACCTGGAAAGGCAAATCAGCGCTACTAAGAAGTCTCGCTTCCCATCGGTCAAAAGGGCCATGCTGAAAAAAGTGTCAAAACCAGAAATGCAGGACAGGCCATGGAGAAATGGGAGCCTTGCTACACTGATGGGCGGGATGTAAATTGCCAACAGCCACTCTGGAGAAGTGTACGGTGTGTCCTGAAACATCTAAATAACACAGCTTAGAGAGCATAGGGCACTTCCACGCATGGGGGGATAAAGTGGGAAAATTGAAAATCAGCAAGACACAAGCACCCCAAAGTTTAGGGCTGCTCTGTTGACAAGGACCTCCACTTCATTCCACCTTAAATATCCCAGGAAAGCGAAAAATGGATCAAAAAGTTGTGGTCCTTATGTACAATGGAATATCACTCAGCCATGAAATCAATGTCATAAGGCTAGTAGCAGCATGATGAGTGGATTTAGGTAAGACGATTCTAAGTGAAATAAGTCACACAGAAAAGGACACTTCTCATAAGGTGTCACTTATAGAGGGAATGTAAAAACCGTTACACTTGAACTGAATTACAAAACAGAACAGAGTCACACATGCAGAAAACACACTATGGCTGCTTAATGGGAAAGTTGAAGTGGGGTGATACATAAAACAAGAGTTTCAAATTAGCTCAGATACCGTTCCATAAACCCAATATGTAATAGACAAGACCTACTCCTTGCTCAGAGAACTGGACTCAACACGCCCGATTCACCGCACAAGAATATATCTGACTAGTAATAATCTTAAAACCTATGTATTGATATCTCTCTGTTAGTGTGTCAAGTGGGTGTAAAGCGGCATAAACACAGCCGTGAAAAGCAGCTAAACCCCATTATAAAAATAAATTACTTTTAAAAACCCATGAAACAAAGACAGGGAAAGAGAGAGAAATTCTTACACAATTCGTTCAGGGGCTGTGATGCAACCTGGATTGACCATATCTAGACCCACACCTGGATGAGACATAAGGGTGGACACTCTTGGGGCTGAGAGGTTTGGTGAGGTTGGGTGAGCAAACGCAGACCCTTTAAAGTAATAGTGCGTGCTACCCATCGCATGGGTCCCAAATCTCCAGGTTCAAGGGCATCTTCCTACATCGAAAACATGCATGAGAAACCCAGAAGATGGTACACCGTGTGATGGGGAAAGGTTTCTAAAACGCACCTCATTTCTCATCTCCTTGTGCTCGGGTTCGCCATTCCAGCCACTTTACTAGCAATCTCCCTACTTGGAGCATCAGCACCTTTAACCTCCTGTTCCGTGCAGGTTGCAATTTGTCCTGAGGATGAACGGGAAGACGGGGAACCAATGAGAGACTAGCTCTTGGTGTTGGGACAGGCACAGGTCACTCTATTTTCCCATCAGGAAGAAGAATTAACCACAGGCTCAGCCTGCCCCCTGGAACCAGAACAGGGCCTGAAGCCATCCTGCGCTTTTGCGGCCAGCTCCCAAAAAAGCGACTTGTAAAATGGAGCTTCAGGGCACTGCAATTCACAAACCTGCAGAGTTATAAATGATAACTCTCGTCCACAAATATATTGAGGGAAGGCAAAGAAGAGGATTTGAAATCAAGGCAGAATTGCAGGAAACAGATTTCAGGAGGTAGATTCGAATCGCCTTTAAAGCACATGAAAAGCGGCAAAACGTTGACAATGATGCCCTTGGCCAAAAAGGGCGTATGCGTTTTTTCCTGAATATATTCAGGAAAAAACGCATACGCCCTTTTTGGCCAACCAAGCAACCTGGAAAGGCAAATCAGCGCTACAAAGAAGTCTCGCTTCCCATCGGTCAAAAGGGCCATGCTGAAAAAAGTGTCAAAACCAGAAATGCAGGACAGGCCATGGAGAAATGGGAGCCTTGCTACACTGATGGGCGGGATGTAAATTGCCAACAGCCACTCTGGAGAAGTGTACGGTGTGTCCTGAAACATCTAAAAAACACAGCTTAGAGAGCATAGGGCACTTCCACGCATGGCGGGATAAAGTGGGAAAATTGAAAATCAGCAAGACACAAGCACCCCAAAGTTTAGGGCTGCTCTGTTGACAAGGACCTCCACTTCATTCCACCTTAAATATCCCAGGAAAGCGAAAAATGGATCAAAAAGTTGTGGTCCTTATGTACAATGGAATATCACTCAGCCATGAAATCAATGTCATAAGGCTAGTAGCAGCATGATGAGTGGATTTAGGTAAGACGATTCTAAGTGAAATAAGTCACACAGAAAAGGACACTTCTCATAAGGTGTCACTTATAGAGGGAATGTAAAAACCGTTACACTTGAACTGAATTACAAAACAGAACAGAGTCACACATGCAGAAAACACACTATGGCTGCTTAACGGGAAAGGTGAGGTGGGGTGATACATAAAACAAGAGTTTCAAATTAGCTCAGATACCTTTCCATAAACCCAATATGTAATAGACAAGACCTACTCCTTGCTCAGAAAACTGGACTCAACACGCCCGATTCACCGCACAAGAATATATCTGACTAGTAATAATCTTAAAACCTATGTATTGATATCTCTCTGTTAGTGTGTCAAGTGGGTGTAAAGCGGCATAAACACAGCCGTGAAAAGCAGCTAAACACCATTATAAAAATAAATTACTTTTAAAAACCCATGAAACAAAGACAGGGAAAGAGAGAGAAATTCTTACACAATTCGTTCAGGGGCTGTGATGCAACCTGGATTGACCATATCTAGACCCACAGCTGGATGAGACATAAGGGTGGACACTCTTGGGGCTGAGAGGTTTGGTGAGGTTGGGTGAGCAAACGCAGACCCTTTAAAGTAATACTGCGTGCTACCCATCGCATGGGTCCCAAATCTCCAGGTTCAAGGGCATCTTCCTACATAGAAAACATGCATGAGAAACCCAGAAGATGGTACACCGTGTGATGGGGAAAGGTTTCTAAAACGCACCTCATTTCTCATCTCCTTGTGCTCGGGTTCGCCATTCCAGCCAGTTTACTAGCAATCTCCCTACTTGGAGCATCAGCACCTTTAACCTCCTGTTCCGTACAGGTTGCAATTTGTCCTGAGGATGAACGGGAAGACGGGGAACCAATGAGAGACTAGCTCTTGGTGTTGGGACAGGCACAGGTCACTCTATTTTCCCATCAGGAAGAAGAATTAACCACAGGCTCAGCCTGCCCCCCGGAACCAGAACAGGGCCTGAAGCCATCCTGCGCTTTTGCGGCCAGCTCCCAAAAATGCGACTTGTAAAATGGAGCTTCAGGGCACTGCAATTCACAAACCTGCAGAGTTATAAATGATAACTCTCGTCCACAAATATATTGAGGGAAGGCAAAGAAGAGGATTTGAAATCAAGGCAGAATTGCAGGAAACAGATTTCAGGAGGTAGATTCGAATCGCCTTTAAAGCACATGAAAAGCGGCAAAACGTTGACAATGATGCCCTTGGCCAAAAAGGGCGTATGCGTTTTTTCCTGAATATATTCAGGAAAAAACGCATACGCCCTTTTTGGCCAACCAAGCAACCTGGAAAGGCAAATCAGCGCTACTAAGAAGTCTCGCTTCCCATCGGTCAAAAGGGCCATGCTGAAAAAAGTGTCAAAACCAGAAATGCAGGACAGGCCATGGAGAAATGGGAGCCTTGCTACACTGATGGGCGGGATGTAAATTGCCAACAGCCACTCTGGAGAAGTGTACGGTGTGTCCTGAAACATCTAAATAACACAGCTTAGAGAGCATAGGGCACTTCCACGCATGGGGGGATAAAGTGGGAAAATTGAAAATCAGCAAGACACAAGCACCCCAAAGTTTAGGGCTGCTCTGTTGACAAGGACCTCCACTTCATTCCACCTTAAATATCCCAGGAAAGCGAAAAATGGATCAAAAAGTTGTGGTCCTTATGTACAATGGAATATCACTCAGCCATGAAATCAATGTCATAAGGCTAGTAGCAGCATGATGAGTGGATTTAGGTAAGACGATTCTAAGTGAAATAAGTCACACAGAAAAGGACACTTCTCATAAGGTGTCACTTATAGAGGGAATGTAAAAACCGTTACACTTGAACTGAATTACAAAACAGAACAGAGTCACACATGCAGAAAACACACTATGGCTGCTTAACGGGAAAGGTGAAGTGGGGTGATACATAAAACAAGAGTTTCAAATTAGCTCAGATACCGTTCCATAAACCCAATATGTAATAGACAAGACCTACTCCTTGCTCAGAGAACTGGACTCAACACGCCCGATTCACCGCACAAGAATATATCTGACTAGTAATAATCTTAAAACCTATGTATTGATATCTCTCTGTTAGTGTGTCAAGTGGGTGTAAAGCGGCATAAACACAGCCGTGAAAAGCAGCTAAACCCCATTATAAAAATAAATTACTTTTAAAAACCCATGAAACAAAGACAGGGAAAGAGAGAGAAATTCTTACACAATTCGTTCAGGGGCTGTGATGCAACTTGGATTGACCATATCTAGACCCACAGCTGGATGAGACATAAGGGTGGACACTCCTGGGGCTGAGAGGTTTGGTGAGGTTGGGTGAGCAAACGCAGATCCTTTAAAGTAATACTGCGTGCTACCCATTGCATGGGTCCCAAATCTCCAGGTTCAAGGGCATCTTCCTACATCGAAAACATGCATGAGAAACCCAGAAGATGGTACACCGTGTGATGGGGAAAGGTTTCTAAAACGCACCTCATTTCTCATCTCCTTGTGCTCGGGTTCGCCATTCCAGCCACTTTACTAGCAATCTCCCTACTTGGAGCATCAGCACCTTAAACCTCCTGTTCCGTACAGGTTGCAATTTGTCCTGAGGATGAACGGGAAGACGGGGAACCAATGAGAGACTAGCTCTTGGTGTTGGGACAGGCACAGGTCACTCTATTTTCCCATCAGGAAGAAGAATTAACCACAGGCTCAGCCTGCCCCCCGGAACCAGAACAGGGCCTGAAGCCATCCTGCGCTTTGCGGCCAGCTCCCAAAAAAGCGACTTGTAAAATGGAGCTTCAGGGCACTGCAATTCACAAACCTGCAGAGTTATAAATGATAACTCTCGTCCACAAATATATTGAGGGAAGGCAAAGAAGAGGATTTGAAATCAAGGCAGAATTGCAGGAAACAGATTTCAGGAGGTAGATTCGAATCGCCTTTAAAGCACATGAAAAGCAGCAAAACGTTGACAATGATGGCCTTGGCCAAAAAGGGCGTATGCGTTTTTTCCTGAATATATTCAGGAAAAAACGCATACGCCCTTTTTGGCCAACCAAGCAACCTGGAAAGGCAACTCAGCGCTACAAAGAAGTCTCACTTCCCATCGGTCAAAAGGGCCATGCTGAAAAAAGTGTCAAAACCAGAAATGCAGGACAGGCCATGGAGAAATGGGAGCCTTGCTACACTGATGGGCGGGATGTAAATTGCCAACAGCCACTCTGGAGAAGTGTACGGTGTGTCCTGAAACATCTAAATAACACAGCTTAGAGAGCATAGGGCACTTCCACGCATGGGGGGATAAAGTGGGAAAATTGAAAATCAACCAGCACAAGCACCCCAAAGTTTAGGGCTGCTCTGTTGACAAGGACCTCCACTTCATTCCACCTTAAATATCCCAGGAAAGCGAAAAATGGATCAAAAAGTTGTGGTCCTTATGTACAATGGAATATCACTCAGCCATGAAATCAATGTCATAAGGCTAGTAGCAGCATGATGAGTGGATTTAGGTAAGACGATTCTAAGTGAAATAAGTCACACAGAAAAGGACACTTCTCATAAGGTGTCACTTATAGAGGGAATGTAAAAACCGTTACACTTGAACTGAATTACAAAACAGAACAGAGTCACACATGCAGAAAACATACTATGGCTGCTTAACGGGAAAGGTGAGGTTGGGTGATACATAAAACAAGAGTTTCAAATTAGCTCAGATACCGTTCCATAAACCCAATATGTAATAGACAAGACCTACTCCTTGCTCAGAGAACTGGACTCAACACGCCCGATTCACCATACAAGAATATATCTGACTAGTAATAATCTTAAAACCTATGTATTGATATCTCTCTGTTAGTGTGTCAAGTGGGTGTAAAGCGGCATAAACACAGCCGTGAAAAGCAGCTAAACCCCATTATAAAAATAAATTACTTTTAAAAACCCATGAAACAAAGACAGGGAAAGAGAGAGAAATTCTTACACAATTCGTTCAGGGGCTGTGATGCAACCTGGATTGACCATATCTAGACCCACAGCTGGATGAGACATAAGGGTGGACACTCCTGGGGCTGAGAGGTTTGGTGAGGTTGGGTGAGCAAACGCAGATCCTTTAAAGTAATACTGCGTGCTACCCATTGCATGGGTCCCAAATCTCCAGTTTCAAGGGCATCTTCCTACATCGAAAACATGCATGAGAAACCCAGAAGATGGTACACCGTGTGATGGGGAAAGGTTTCTAAAACGCACCTCATTTCTCATCTCCTTGTGCTCGGGTTCGCCATTCCAGCCACTTTACTAGCAATCTCCCTACTTGGAGCATCAGCACCTTTAACCTCCTGTTCCGTACAGGTTGCAATTTGTCCTGAGGATGAACGGGAAGACGGGGAACCAATGAGAGACTAGCTCTTGGTGTTGGGACAGGCACAGGTCACTCTATTTTCCCATCAGGAAGAAGAATTAACCACAGGCTCAGCCTGCCCCCCGGAACCAAAACAGGGCCTGAAGCCATCCTGCGCTTTTGCGCCAACTCCCAAAAATGCGACTTGTAAAATGGAGCTTCAGGGCACTGCAATTCACAATCCTGCAGAGTTATAAATGATAACTCTCGTCCACAAATATATTGAGGGAAGGCAAAGAAGAGGATTTGAAATCAAGGCAGAATTGCAGGAAACAGATTTCAGGAGGTAGATTCGAATCGCCTTTAAAGCACATGAAAAGCGGCAAAACGTTGACAATGATGCCCTTGGCCAAAAAGGGCGTATGCGTTTTTTCCTGAATATATTCAGGAAAAAACGCATACGCCCTTTTTGGCCAACCAAGCAACCTGGAAAGGCAAATCAGCGCTACTAAGAAGTCTCGCTTCCCATCGGTCAAAAGGGCCATGCTGAAAAAAGTGTCAAAACCAGAAATGCAGGACAGGCCATGGAGAAATGGGAGCCTTGCTACACTGATGGGCGGGATGTAAATTGCCAACAGCCACTCTGGAGAAGTGTACGGTGTGTCCTGAAACATCTAAATAACACAGCTTAGAGAGCATAGGGCACTTCCACGCATGGGGGGATAAAGTGGGAAAATTGAAAATCAGCAAGACACAAGCACCCCAAAGTTTAGGGCTGCTCTGTTGACAAGGACCTCCACTTCATTCCACCTTAAATATCCCAGGAAAGCGAAAAATGGATCAAAAAGTTGTGGTCCTTATGTACAATGGAATATCACTCAGCCATGAAATCAATGTCATAAGGCTAGTAGCAGCATGATGAGTGGATTTAGGTAAGACGATTCTAAGTGAAATAAGTCACACAGAAAAGGACACTTCTCATAAGGTGTCACTTATAGAGGGAATGTAAAAACCGTTACACTTGAACTGAATTACAAAACAGAACAGAGTCACACATGCAGAAAACACACTATGGCTGCTTAATGGGAAAGTTGAAGTGGGGTGATACATAAAACAAGAGTTTCAAATTAGCTCAGATACCGTTCCATAAACCCAATATGTAATAGACAAGACCTACTCCTTGCTCAGAGAACTGGACTCAACACGCCCGATTCACCGCACAAGAATATATCTGACTAGTAATAATCTTAAAACCTATGTATTGATATCTCTCTGTTAGTGTGTCAAGTGGGTGTAAAGCGGCATAAACACAGCCGTGAAAAGCAGCTAAACCCCATTATAAAAATAAATTACTTTTAAAAACCCATGAAACAAAGACAGGGAAAGAGAGAGAAATTCTTACACAATTCGTTCAGGGGCTGTGATGCAACCTGGATTGACCATATCTAGACCCACACCTGGATGAGACATAAGGGTGGACACTCTTGGGGCTGAGAGGTTTGGTGAGGTTGGGTGAGCAAACGCAGACCCTTTAAAGTAATAGTGCGTGCTACCCATCGCATGGGTCCCAAATCTCCAGGTTCAAGGGCATCTTCCTACATCGAAAACATGCATGAGAAACCCAGAAGATGGTACACCGTGTGATGGGGAAAGGTTTCTAAAACGCACCTCATTTCTCATCTCCTTGTGCTCGGGTTCGCCATTCCAGCCACTTTACTAGCAATCTCCCTACTTGGAGCATCAGCACCTTTAACCTCCTGTTCCGTGCAGGTTGCAATTTGTCCTGAGGATGAACGGGAAGACGGGGAACCAATGAGAGACTAGCTCTTGGTGTTGGGACAGGCACAGGTCACTCTATTTTCCCATCAGGAAGAAGAATTAACCACAGGCTCAGCCTGCCCCCCGGAACCAAAACAGGGCCTGAAGCCATCCTGCGCTTTTGCGCCAACTCCCAAAAATGCGACTTGTAAAATGGAGCTTCAGGGCACTGCAATTCACAATCCTGCAGAGTTATAAATGATAACTCTCGTCCACAAATATATTGAGGGAAGGCAAAGAAGAGGATTTGAAATCAAGGCAGAATTGCAGGAAACAGATTTCAGGAGGTAGATTCGAATCGCCTTTAAAGCACATGAAAAGCGGCAAAACGTTGACAATGATGCCCTTGGCCAAAAAGGGCGTATGCGTTTTTTCCTGAATATATTCAGGAAAAAACGCATACGCCCTTTTTGGCCAACCAAGCAACCTGGAAAGGCAAATCAGCGCTACTAAGAAGTCTCGCTTCCCATCGGTCAAAAGGGCCATGCTGAAAAAAGTGTCAAAACCAGAAATGCAGGACAGGCCATGGAGAAATGGGAGCCTTGCTACACTGATGGGCGGGATGTAAATTGCCAACAGCCACTCTGGAGAAGTGTACGGTGTGTCCTGAAACATCTAAATAACACAGCTTAGAGAGCATAGGGCACTTCCACGCATGGGGGGATAAAGTGGGAAAATTGAAAATCAGCAAGACACAAGCACCCCAAAGTTTAGGGCTGCTCTGTTGACAAGGACCTCCACTTCATTCCACCTTAAATATCCCAGGAAAGCGAAAAATGGATCAAAAAGTTGTGGTCCTTATGTACAATGGAATATCACTCAGCCATGAAATCAATGTCATAAGGCTAGTAGCAGCATGATGAGTGGATTTAGGTAAGACGATTCTAAGTGAAATAAGTCACACAGAAAAGGACACTTCTCATAAGGTGTCACTTATAGAGGGAATGTAAAAACCGTTACACTTGAACTGAATTACAAAACAGAACAGAGTCACACATGCAGAAAACACACTATGGCTGCTTAACGGGAAAGTTGAAGTGGGGTGATACATAAAACAAGAGTTTCAAATTAGCTCAGATACCGTTCCATAAACCCAATATGTAATAGACAAGACCTACTCCTTGCTCAGAGAACTGGACTCAACACGCCCGATTCACCGCACAAGAATATATCTGACTAGTAATAATCTTAAAACCTATGTATTGATATCTCTCTGTTAGTGTGTCAAGTGGGTGTAAAGCGGCATAAACACAGCCGTGAAAAGCAGCTAAACCCCATTATAAAAATAAATTACTTTTAAAAACCCATGAAACAAAGACAGGGAAAGAGAGAGAAATTCTTACACAATTCGTTCAGGGGCTGTGATGCAACCTGGATTGACCATATCTAGACCCACACCTGGATGAGACATAAGGGTGGACACTCTTGGGGCTGAGAGGTTTGGTGAGGTTGGGTGAGCAAACGCAGACCCTTTAAAGTAATAGTGCGTGCTACCCATCGCATGGGTCCCAAATCTCCAGGTTCAAGGGCATCTTCCTACATCGAAAACATGCATGAGAAACCCAGAAGATGGTACACCGTGTGATGGGGAAAGGTTTCTAAAACGCACCTCATTTCTCATCTCCTTGTGCTCGGGTTCGCCATTCCAGCCACTTTACTAGCAATCTCCCTACTTGGAGCATCAGCACCTTTAACCTCCTGTTCCGTGCAGGTTGCAATTTGTCCTGAGGATGAACGGGAAGACGGGGAACCAATGAGAGACTAGCTCTTGGTGTTGGGACAGGCACAGGTCACTCTATTTTCCCATCAGGAAGAAGAATTAACCACAGGCTCAGCCTGCCCCCTGGAACCAGAACAGGGCCTGAAGCCATCCTGCGCTTTTGCGGCCAGCTCCCAAAAAAGCGACTTGTAAAATGGAGCTTCAGGGCACTGCAATTCACAAACCTGCAGAGTTATAAATGATAACTCTCGTCCACAAATATATTGAGGGAAGGCAAAGAAGAGGATTTGAAATCAAGGCAGAATTGCAGGAAACAGATTTCAGGAGGTAGATTCGAATCGCCTTTAAAGCACATGAAAAGCGGCAAAACGTTGACAATGATGCCCTTGGCCAAAAAGGGCGTATGCGTTTTTTCCTGAATATATTCAGGAAAAAACGCATACGCCCTTTTTGGCCAACCAAGCAACCTGGAAAGGCAAATCAGCGCTACAAAGAAGTCTCGCTTCCCATCGGTCAAAAGGGCCATGCTGAAAAAAGTGTCAAAACCAGAAATGCAGGACAGGCCATGGAGAAATGGGAGCCTTGCTACACTGATGGGCGGGATGTAAATTGCCAACAGCCACTCTGGAGAAGTGTACGGTGTGTCCTGAAACATCTAAAAAACACAGCTTAGAGAGCATAGGGCACTTCCACGCATGGCGGGATAAAGTGGGAAAATTGAAAATCAGCAAGACACAAGCACCCCAAAGTTTAGGGCTGCTCTGTTGACAAGGACCTCCACTTCATTCCACCTTAAATATCCCAGGAAAGCGAAAAATGGATCAAAAAGTTGTGGTCCTTATGTACAATGGAATATCACTCAGCCATGAAATCAATGTCATAAGGCTAGTAGCAGCATGATGAGTGGATTTAGGTAAGACGATTCTAAGTGAAATAAGTCACACAGAAAAGGACACTTCTCATAAGGTGTCACTTATAGAGGGAATGTAAAAACCGTTACACTTGAACTGAATTACAAAACAGAACAGAGTCACACATGCAGAAAACACACTATGGCTGCTTAACGGGAAAGGTGAGGTGGGGTGATACATAAAACAAGAGTTTCAAATTAGCTCAGATACCTTTCCATAAACCCAATATGTAATAGACAAGACCTACTCCTTGCTCAGAAAACTGGACTCAACACGCCCGATTCACCGCACAAGAATATATCTGACTAGTAATAATCTTAAAACCTATGTATTGATATCTCTCTGTTAGTGTGTCAAGTGGGTGTAAAGCGGCATAAACACAGCCGTGAAAAGCAGCTAAACACCATTATAAAAATAAATTACTTTTAAAAACCCATGAAACAAAGACAGGGAAAGAGAGAGAAATTCTTACACAATTCGTTCAGGGGCTGTGATGCAACCTGGATTGACCATATCTAGACCCACAGCTGGATGAGACATAAGGGTGGACACTCTTGGGGCTGAGAGGTTTGGTGAGGTTGGGTGAGCAAACGCAGACCCTTTAAAGTAATACTGCGTGCTACCCATCGCATGGGTCCCAAATCTCCAGGTTCAAGGGCATCTTCCTACATCGAAAACATGCATGAGAAACCCAGAAGATGGTACACCGTGTGATGGGGAAAGGTTTCTAAAACGCACCTCATTTCTCATCTCCTTGTGCTCGGGTTCGCCATTCCAGCCAGTTTACTAGCAATCTCCCTACTTGGAGCATCAGCACCTTTAACCTCCTGTTCCGTACAGGTTGCAATTTGTCCTGAGGATGAACGGGAAGACGGGGAACCAATTAGAGACTAGCTCTTGGTGTTGGGACAGGCACAGGTCACTCTATTTTCCCATCAGGAAGAAGAATTAACCACAGGCTCAGCCTGCCCCCCGGAACCAGAACAGGGCCTGAAGCCATCCTGCGCTTTTGCGGCCAGCTCCCAAAAATGCGACTTGTAAAATGGAGCTTCAGGGCACTGCAATTCACAAACCTGCAGAGTTATAAATGATAACTCTCGTCCACAAATATATTGAGGGAAGGCAAAGAAGAGGATTTGAAATCAAGGCAGAATTGCAGGAAACAGATTTCAGGAGGTAGATTCGAATCGCCTTTAAAGCACATGAAAAGCGGCAAAACGTTGACAATGATGCCCTTGGCCAAAAAGGGCGTATGCGTTTTTTCCTGAATATATTCAGGAAAAAACGCATACGCCCTTTTTGGCCAACCAAGCAACCTGGAAAGGCAAATCAGCGCTACTAAGAAGTCTCGCTTCCCATCGGTCAAAAGGGCCATGCTGAAAAAAGTGTCAAAACCAGAAATGCAGGACAGGCCATGGAGAAATGGGAGCCTTGCTACACTGATGGGCGGGATGTAAATTGCCAACAGCCACTCTGGAGAAGTGTACGGTGTGTCCTGAAACATCTAAATAACACAGCTTAGAGAGCATAGGGCACTTCCACGCATGGGGGGATAAAGTGGGAAAATTGAAAATCAACCAGCACAAGCACCCCAAAGTTTAGGGCTGCTCTGTTGACAAGGACCTCCACTTCATTCCACCTTAAATATCCCAGGAAAGCGAAAAATGGATCAAAAAGTTGTGGTCCTTATGTACAATGGAATATCACTCAGCCATGAAATCAATGTCATAAGGCTAGTAGCAGCATGATGAGTGGATTTAGGTAAGACGATTCTAAGTGAAATAAGTCACACAGAAAAGGACACTTCTCATAAGGTGTCACTTATAGAGGGAATGTAAAAACCGTTACACTTGAACTGAATTACAAAACAGAACAGAGTCACACATGCAGAAAACATACTATGGCTGCTTAACGGGAAAGGTGAGGTTGGGTGATACATAAAACAAGAGTTTCAAATTAGCTCAGATACCGTTCCATAAACCCAATATGTAATAGACAAGACCTACTCCTTGCTCAGAGAACTGGACTCAACACGCCCGATTCACCATACAAGAATATATCTGACTAGTAATAATCTTAAAACCTATGTATTGATATCTCTCTGTTAGTGTGTCAAGTGGGTGTAAAGCGGCATAAACACAGCCGTGAAAAGCAGCTAAACCCCATTATAAAAATAAATTACTTTTAAAAACCCATGAAACAAAGACAGGGAAAGAGAGAGAAATTCTTACACAATTCGTTCAGGGGCTGTGATGCAACCTGGATTGACCATATCTAGACCCACAGCTGGATGAGACATAAGGGTGGACACTCCTGGGGCTGAGAGGTTTGGTGAGGTTGGGTGAGCAAACGCAGATCCTTTAAAGTAATACTGCGTGCTACCCATTGCATGGGTCCCAAATCTCCAGTTTCAAGGGCATCTTCCTACATCGAAAACATGCATGAGAAACCCAGAAGATGGTACACCGTGTGATGGGGAAAGGTTTCTAAAACGCACCTCATTTCTCATCTCCTTGTGCTCGGGTTCGCCATTCCAGCCACTTTACTAGCAATCTCCCTACTTGGAGCATCAGCACCTTTAACCTCCTGTTCCGTACAGGTTGCAATTTGTCCTGAGGATGAACGGGAAGACGGGGAACCAATGAGAGACTAGCTCTTGGTGTTGGGACAGGCACAGGTCACTCTATTTTCCCATCAGGAAGAAGAATTAACCACAGGCTCAGCCTGCCCCCCGGAACCAAAACAGGGCCTGAAGCCATCCTGCGCTTTTGCGCCAACTCCCAAAAATGCGACTTGTAAAATGGAGCTTCAGGGCACTGCAATTCACAATCCTGCAGAGTTATAAATGATAACTCTCGTCCACAAATATATTGAGGGAAGGCAAAGAAGAGGATTTGAAATCAAGGCAGAATTGCAGGAAACAGATTTCAGGAGGTAGATTCGAATCGCCTTTAAAGCACATGAAAAGCGGCAAAACGTTGACAATGATGCCCTTGGCCAAAAAGGGCGTATGCGTTTTTTCCTGAATATATTCAGGAAAAAACGCATACGCCCTTTTTGGCCAACCAAGCAACCTGGAAAGGCAAATCAGCGCTACTAAGAAGTCTCGCTTCCCATCGGTCAAAAGGGCCATGCTGAAAAAAGTGTCAAAACCAGAAATGCAGGACAGGCCATGGAGAAATGGGAGCCTTGCTACACTGATGGGCGGGATGTAAATTGCCAACAGCCACTCTGGAGAAGTGTACGGTGTGTCCTGAAACATCTAAATAACACAGCTTAGAGAGCATAGGGCACTTCCACGCATGGGGGGATAAAGTGGGAAAATTGAAAATCAGCAAGACACAAGCACCCCAAAGTTTAGGGCTGCTCTGTTGACAAGGACCTCCACTTCATTCCACCTTAAATATCCCAGGAAAGCGAAAAATGGATCAAAAAGTTGTGGTCCTTATGTACAATGGAATATCACTCAGCCATGAAATCAATGTCATAAGGCTAGTAGCAGCATGATGAGTGGATTTAGGTAAGACGATTCTAAGTGAAATAAGTCACACAGAAAAGGACACTTCTCATAAGGTGTCACTTATAGAGGGAATGTAAAAACCGTTACACTTGAACTGAATTACAAAACAGAACAGAGTCACACATGCAGAAAACACACTATGGCTGCTTAACGGGAAAGGTGAGGTGGGGTGATACATAAAACAAGAGTTTCAAATTAGCTCAGATACCTTTCCATAAACCCAATATGTAATAGACAAGACCTACTCCTTGCTCAGAAAACTGGACTCAACACGCCCGATTCACCGCACAAGAATATATCTGACTAGTAATAATCTTAAAACCTATGTATTGATATCTCTCTGTTAGTGTGTCAAGTGGGTGTAAAGCGGCATAAACACAGCCGTGAAAAGCAGCTAAACACCATTATAAAAATAAATTACTTTTAAAAACCCATGAAACAAAGACAGGGAAAGAGAGAGAAATTCTTACACAATTCGTTCAGGGGCTGTGATGCAACCTGGATTGACCATATCTAGACCCACAGCTGGATGAGACATAAGGGTGGACACTCTTGGGGCTGAGAGGTTTGGTGAGGTTGGGTGAGCAAACGCAGACCCTTTAAAGTAATACTGCGTGCTACCCATCGCATGGGTCCCAAATCTCCAGGTTCAAGGGCATCTTCCTACATCGAAAACATGCATGAGAAACCCAGAAGATGGTACACCGTGTGATGGGGAAAGGTTTCTAAAACGCACCTCATTTCTCATCTCCTTGTGCTCGGGTTCGCCATTCCAGCCAGTTTACTAGCAATCTCCCTACTTGGAGCATCAGCACCTTTAACCTCCTGTTCCGTACAGGTTGCAATTTGTCCTGAGGATGAACGGGAAGACGGGGAACCAATTAGAGACTAGCTCTTGGTGTTGGGACAGGCACAGGTCACTCTATTTTCCCATCAGGAAGAAGAATTAACCACAGGCTCAGCCTGCCCCCCGGAACCAGAACAGGGCCTGAAGCCATCCTGCGCTTTTGCGGCCAGCTCCCAAAAATGCGACTTGTAAAATGGAGCTTCAGGGCACTGCAATTCACAAACCTGCAGAGTTATAAATGATAACTCTCGTCCACAAATATATTGAGGGAAGGCAAAGAAGAGGATTTGAAATCAAGGCAGAATTGCAGGAAACAGATTTCAGGAGGTAGATTCGAATCGCCTTTAAAGCACATGAAAAGCGGCAAAACGTTGACAATGATGCCCTTGGCCAAAAAGGGCGTATGCGTTTTTTCCTGAATATATTCAGGAAAAAACGCATACGCCCTTTTTGGCCAACCAAGCAACCTGGAAAGGCAAATCAGCGCTACTAAGAAGTCTCGCTTCCCATCGGTCAAAAGGGCCATGCTGAAAAAAGTGTCAAAACCAGAAATGCAGGACAGGCCATGGAGAAATGGGAGCCTTGCTACACTGATGGGCGGGATGTAAATTGCCAACAGCCACTCTGGAGAAGTGTACGGTGTGTCCTGAAACATCTAAATAACACAGCTTAGAGAGCATAGGGCACTTCCACGCATGGGGGGATAAAGTGGGAAAATTGAAAATCAACCAGCACAAGCACCCCAAAGTTTAGGGCTGCTCTGTTGACAAGGACCTCCACTTCATTCCACCTTAAATATCCCAGGAAAGCGAAAAATGGATCAAAAAGTTGTGGTCCTTATGTACAATGGAATATCACTCAGCCATGAAATCAATGTCATAAGGCTAGTAGCAGCATGATGAGTGGATTTAGGTAAGACGATTCTAAGTGAAATAAGTCACACAGAAAAGGACACTTCTCATAAGGTGTCACTTATAGAGGGAATGTAAAAACCGTTACACTTGAACTGAATTACAAAACAGAACAGAGTCACACATGCAGAAAACATACTATGGCTGCTTAACGGGAAAGGTGAGGTTGGGTGATACATAAAACAAGAGTTTCAAATTAGCTCAGATACCGTTCCATAAACCCAATATGTAATAGACAAGACCTACTCCTTGCTCAGAGAACTGGACTCAACACGCCCGATTCACCATACAAGAATATATCTGACTAGTAATAATCTTAAAACCTATGTATTGATATCTCTCTGTTAGTGTGTCAAGTGGGTGTAAAGCGGCATAAACACAGCCGTGAAAAGCAGCTAAACCCCATTATAAAAATAAATTACTTTTAAAAACCCATGAAACAAAGACAGGGAAAGAGAGAGAAATTCTTACACAATTCGTTCAGGGGCTGTGATGCAACCTGGATTGACCATATCTAGACCCACAGCTGGATGAGACATAAGGGTGGACACTCCTGGGGCTGAGAGGTTTGGTGAGGTTGGGTGAGCAAACGCAGATCCTTTAAAGTAATACTGCGTGCTACCCATTGCATGGGTCCCAAATCTCCAGTTTCAAGGGCATCTTCCTACATCGAAAACATGCATGAGAAACCCAGAAGATGGTACACCGTGTGATGGGGAAAGGTTTCTAAAACGCACCTCATTTCTCATCTCCTTGTGCTCGGGTTCGCCATTCCAGCCACTTTACTAGCAATCTCCCTACTTGGAGCATCAGCACCTTTAACCTCCTGTTCCGTACAGGTTGCAATTTGTCCTGAGGATGAACGGGAAGACGGGGAACCAATGAGAGACTAGCTCTTGGTGTTGGGACAGGCACAGGTCACTCTATTTTCCCATCAGGAAGAAGAATTAACCACAGGCTCAGCCTGCCCCCCGGAACCAAAACAGGGCCTGAAGCCATCCTGCGCTTTTGCGCCAACTCCCAAAAATGCGACTTGTAAAATGGAGCTTCAGGGCACTGCAATTCACAATCCTGCAGAGTTATAAATGATAACTCTCGTCCACAAATATATTGAGGGAAGGCAAAGAAGAGGATTTGAAATCAAGGCAGAATTGCAGGAAACAGATTTCAGGAGGTAGATTCGAATCGCCTTTAAAGCACATGAAAAGCGGCAAAACGTTGACAATGATGCCCTTGGCCAAAAAGGGCGTATGCGTTTTTTCCTGAATATATTCAGGAAAAAACGCATACGCCCTTTTTGGCCAACCAAGCAACCTGGAAAGGCAAATCAGCGCTACTAAGAAGTCTCGCTTCCCATCGGTCAAAAGGGCCATGCTGAAAAAAGTGTCAAAACCAGAAATGCAGGACAGGCCATGGAGAAATGGGAGCCTTGCTACACTGATGGGCGGGATGTAAATTGCCAACAGCCACTCTGGAGAAGTGTACGGTGTGTCCTGAAACATCTAAATAACACAGCTTAGAGAGCATAGGGCACTTCCACGCATGGGGGGATAAAGTGGGAAAATTGAAAATCAGCAAGACACAAGCACCCCAAAGTTTAGGGCTGCTCTGTTGACAAGGACCTCCACTTCATTCCACCTTAAATATCCCAGGAAAGCGAAAAATGGATCAAAAAGTTGTGGTCCTTATGTACAATGGAATATCACTCAGCCATGAAATCAATGTCATAAGGCTAGTAGCAGCATGATGAGTGGATTTAGGTAAGACGATTCTAAGTGAAATAAGTCACACAGAAAAGGACACTTCTCATAAGGTGTCACTTATAGAGGGAATGTAAAAACCGTTACACTTGAACTGAATTACAAAACAGAACAGAGTCACACATGCAGAAAACACACTATGGCTGCTTAACGGGAAAGTTGAAGTGGGGTGATACATAAAACAAGAGTTTCAAATTAGCTCAGATACCGTTCCATAAACCCAATATGTAATAGACAAGACCTACTCCTTGCTCAGAGAACTGGACTCAACACGCCCGATTCACCGCACAAGAATATATCTGACTAGTAATAATCTTAAAACCTATGTATTGATATCTCTCTGTTAGTGTGTCAAGTGGGTGTAAAGCGGCATAAACACAGCCGTGAAAAGCAGCTAAACCCCATTATAAAAATAAATTACTTTTAAAAACCCATGAAACAAAGACAGGGAAAGAGAGAGAAATTCTTACACAATTCGTTCAGGGGCTGTGATGCAACCTGGATTGACCATATCTAGACCCACAGCTGGATGAGACATAAGGGTGGACACTCCTGGGGCTGAGAGGTTTGGTGAGCTTGGGTGAGCAAACGCAGATCCTGTAAAGTAATACTGCGTGCTACCCATCGCATGGGTCCCAAATCTCCAGGTTCAAAGGCATCTTCCTACATCGAAAACATGCATGAGAAACCCAGAAGATGGTACACCGTGTGATGGGGAAAGGTTTCTAAAACGCACCTCATTTCTCATCTCCTTGTGCTCGGGTTCGCCATTCCAGCCACTTGACTAGCAATCTCCCTACTTGGAGCATCAGCACCTTTAACCTCCTGTTCCGTACAGGTTGCAATTTGTCCTGAGGATGAACGGGAAGACGGGGAACCAATGAGAGACTAGCTCTTGGTGTTGGGACAGGCACAGGTCACTCTATTTTCCCATCAGGAAGAAGAATTAACCACAGGCTCAGCCTGCCCCCCGGAACCAGAACAGGGCCTGAAGCCATCCTGCGCTTTTGCGGCCAGCTCCCAAAAAAGCGACTTGTAAAATGGAGCTTCAGGGCACTGCAATTCACAAACCTGCAGAGTTATAAATGATAACTCTCGTCCACAAATATATTGAGGGAAGGCAAAGAAGAGGATTTGAAATCAAGGCAGAATTGCAGGAAACAGATTTCAGGAGGTAGATTCGAATTGCCTTTAAAGCACATGAAAAGCGGCAAAACGTTGACAATGATGCCCTTGGCCAAAAAGGGCGTATGCGTTTTTTCCTGAATATATTCAGGAAAAAACGCATACGCCCTTTTTGGCCAACCAAGCAACCTGGAAAGGCAAATCAGCGCTACAAAGAAGTCTCGCTTCCCATCGGTCAAAAGGGCCATGCTGATAAAAGTGTCAAAACCAGAAATGCAGGACAGGCAATGGAGAAATGGGAGCCTTGTTACACTGATGGGCGGGATGTAAATTGCCAACAGCCACTCTGGAGAAGTGTACGGTGTGTCCTGAAACATCTAAAAAACACAGCTTAGAGAGCATAGGGCACTTCCACGCATGGGGGGATAAAGTGGGAAAATTGAAAGTCAGCAAGACACAAGCACCCCAAAGTTTAGGGCTGCTCTGTTGACAAGGACCTCCACTTCATTCCACCTTAAATATCCCAGGAAAGCGAAAAATGGATAAAAAAGTTGTGGTCCTTATGTACAATGGAATATCACTCAGCCATGAAATCAATGTCATAAGGCTAGTAGCAGCATGATGAGTGGATTTAGGTAAGACGATTCTAAGTGAAATAAGTCACACAGAAAAGGACACTTCTCATAAGGTGTCACTTATAGAGGGAATGTAAAAACCGTTACACTTGAACTGAATTACAAAACAGAACAGAGTCACACATGCAGAAAACACACTATGGCTGCTTAACGGGAAAGGTGAGGTGGGGTGATACATAAAACAAGAGTTTCAAATTAGCTCAGATACCGTTCCATAAACCCAATATGTAATAGACAAGACCTACTCCTTGCTCAGAGAACTGGACTCAACACGCCCGATTCACCGCACAAGAATATATCTGACTAGTAATAATCTTAAAACCTATGTATTGATATCTCTCTGTTAGTGTGTCAAGTGTGTGTAAAGCGGCATAAACACAGCCGTGAAAAGCAGCTAAACCCCATTATAAAAATAAATTACTTTTAAAAACCCATGAAACAAAGACAGGGAAAGAGAGAGAAATTCTTACACAATTCGTTCAGGGGCTGTGATGCAACCTGGATTGACCATATCTAGACCCACAGCTGGATGAGACATAAGGGTGGACACTCTTGGGGCTGAGAGGTTTGGTGAGGTTGGGTGAGCAAACGCAGACCCTTTAAAGTAATACTGCGTGCTACCCATCGCATGGGTCCCAAATCTCCAGGTTCAAGGGCATCTTCCTACATCGAAAACATGCATGAGAAACCCAGAAGATGGTACACCGTGTGATGGGGAAAGGTTTCTAAAACGCACCTCATTTCTCATCTCCTTGTGCTCGGGTTCGCCATTCCAGCCACTTTACTAGCAATCTCCCTACTTGGAGCATCAGCACCTTTAACCTCCTGTTCCGTACAGGTTGCAATTTGTCCTGAGGATGAACGGGAAGACGGGGAACCAATGAGAGACTAGCTCTTGGTGTTGGGACAGGCACAGGTCACTCTATTTTCCCATCAGGAAGAAGAATTAACCACAGGCTCAGCCTGCCCCCCGGAACCAGAACAGGGCCTGAAGCCATCCTGCGCTTTTGCGGCCAGCTCCCAAAAATGCGACTTGTAAAATGGAGCTTCAGGGCACTGCAATTCACAAACCTGCAGAGTTATAAATGATAACTCTCGTCCACAAATATATTGAGGGAAGGCAAAGAAGAGGATTTGAAATCAAGGCAGAATTGCAGGAAACAGATTTCAGGAGGTAGATTCGAATCGCCTTTAAAGCACATGAAAAGCGGCAAAACGTTGACAATGATGCCCTTGGCCAAAAAGTGCGTATGCGTTTTTTCCTGAATATATTCAGGAAAAAACGCATACGCCCTTTTTGGCCAACCAAGCAACCTGGAAAGGCAAATCAGCGCTACTAAGAAGTCTCGCTTCCCATCGGTCAAAAGGGCCATGCTGAAAAAAGTGTCAAAACCAGAAATGCAGGACAGGCCATGGAGAAATGGGAGCCTTGCTACACTGATGGGCGGGATGTAAATTGCCAACAGCCACTCTAGAGAAGTGTACGGTGTGTCCTGAAACATCTAAATAACACAGCTTAGAGAGCATAGGGCACTTCCACGCATGGGGGGATAAAGTGGGAAAATTGAAAATCAGCAAGACACAAGCACCCCAAAGTTTAGGGCTGCTCTGTTGACAAGGACCTCCACTTCATTCCACCTTAAATATCCCAGGAAAGCGAAAAATGGATCAAAAAGTTGTGGTCCTTATGTACAATGGAATATCACTCAGCCATGAAATCAATGTCATAAGGCTAGTAGCAGCATGATGAGTGGATTTAGGTAAGACGATTCTAAGTGAAATAAGTCACACAGAAAAGGACACTTCTCATAAGGTGTCACTTATAGAGGGAATGTAAAAACCGTTACACTTGAACTGAATTACAAAACAGAACAGAGTCACACATGCAGAAAACACACTATGGCTGCTTAACGGGAAAGGTGAAGTGGGGTGATACATAAAACAAGAGTTTCAAATTAGCTCAGATACCGTTCCATAAACCCAATATGTAATAGACAAGACCTACTCCTTGCTCAGAGAACTGGACTCAACACGCCCGATTCACCGCACAAGAATATATCTGACTAGTAATAATCTTAAAACCTATGTATTGATATCTCTCTGTTAGTGTGTCAAGTGGGTTTAAAGCGGCATAAACACAGCCGTGAAAAGCAGCTAAACCCCATTATAAAAATAAATTACTTTTAAAAACCCATGAAACAAAGACAGGGAAAGAGAGAGAAATTCTTACACAATTCGTTCAGGGGCTGTGATGCAACTTGGATTGACCATATCTAGACCCACAGCTGGATGAGACATAAGGGTGGACACTCCTGGGGCTGAGAGGTTTGGTGAGGTTGGGTGAGCAAACGCAGATCCTTTAAAGTAATACTGCGTGCTACCCATTGCATGGGTCCCAAATCTCCAGGTTCAAGGGCATCTTCCTACATCGAAAACATGCATGAGAAACCCAGAAGATGGTACACCGTGTGATGGGGAAAGGTTTCTAAAACGCACCTCATTTCTCATCTCCTTGTGCTCGGGTTCGCCATTCCAGCCACTTTACTAGCAATCTCCCTACTTGGAGCATCAGCACCTTTAACCTCCTGTTCCGTACAGGTTGCAATTTGTCCTGAGGATGAACGGGAAGACGGGGAACCAATGAGAGACTAGCTCTTGGTGTTGGGACAGGCACAGGTCACTCTATTTTCCCATCAGGAAGAAGAATTAACCACAGGCTCAGCCTGCCCCCCGGAACCAGAACAGGGCCTGAAGCCATCCTGCGCTTTTGCGGCCAGCTCCCAAAAAAGCGACTTGTAAAATGGAGCTTCAGGGCACTGCAATTCACAAACCTGCAGAGTTATAAATGATAACTCTCGTCCACAAATATATTGAGGGAAGGCAAAGAAGAGGATTTGAAATCAAGGCAGAATTGCAGGAAACAGATTTCAGGAGGTAGATTCGAATCGCCTTTAAAGCACATGAAAAGCAGCAAAACGTTGACAATGATGGCCTTGGCCAAAAAGGGCGTATGCGTTTTTTCCTGAATATATTCAGGAAAAAACGCATACGCCCTTTTTGGCCAACCAAGCAACCTGGAAAGGCAACTCAGCGCTACAAAGAAGTCTCACTTCCCATCGGTCAAAAGGGCCATGCTGAAAAAAGTGTCAAAACCAGAAATGCAGGACAGGCCATGGAGAAATGGGAGCCTTGCTACACTGATGGGCGGGATGTAAATTGCCAACAGCCACTCTGGAGAAGTGTACGGTGTGTCCTGAAACATCTAAATAACACAGCTTAGAGAGCATAGGGCACTTCCACGCATGGGGGGATAAAGTGGGAAAATTGAAAATCAGCAAGACACAAGCACCCCAAAGTTTAGGGCTGCTCTGTTGACAAGGACCTCCACTTCATTCCACCTTAAATATCCCAGGAAAGCGAAAAATGGATCAAAAAGTTGTGGTCCTTATGTACAATGGAATATCACTCAGCCATGAAATCAATGTCATAAGGCTAGTAGCAGCATGATGAGTGGATTTAGGTAAGACGATTCTAAGTGAAATAAGTCACACAGAAAAGGACACTTCTCATAAGGTGTCACTTATAGAGGGAATGTAAAAACCGTTACACTTGAACTGAATTACAAAACAGAACAGAGTCACACATGCAGAAAACACACTATGGCTGCTTAACGGGAAAGGTGAAGTGGGGTGATACATAAAACAAGAGTTTCAAATTAGCTCAGATACCGTTCCATAAACCCAATATGTAATAGACAAGACCTACTCCTTGCTCAGAGAACTGGACTCAACACGCCCGATTCACCGCACAAGAATATATCTGACTAGTAATAATCTTAAAACCTATGTATTGATATCTCTCTGTTAGTGTGTCAAGTGGGTGTAAAGCGGCATAAACACAGCCGTGAAAAGCACCTAAACCCCATTATAAAAATAAATTACTTTTAAAAACCCATGAAACAAAGACAGGGAAAGAGAGAGAAATTCTTACACAATTCGTTCAGGGGCTGTGATGCAACCTGGATTGACCATATCTAGACCCACAGCTGGATGAGACATAAGGGTGGACACTCCTGGGGCTGAGAGGTTTGGTGAGCTTGGGTGAGCAAACGCAGATCCTGTAAAGTAATACTGCGTGCTACCCATCGCATGGGTCCCAAATCTCCAGGTTCAAAGGCATCTTCCTACATCGAAAACATGCATGAGAAACCCAGAAGATGGTACACCGTGTGATGGGGAAAGGTTTCTAAAACGCACCTCATTTCTCATCTCCTTGTGCTCGGGTTCGCCATTCCAGCCACTTGACTAGCAATCTCCCTACTTGGAGCATCAGCACCTTTAACCTCCTGTTCCGTACAGGTTGCAATTTGTCCTGAGGATGAACGGGAAGACGGGGAACCAATGAGAGACTAGCTCTTGGTGTTGGGACAGGCACAGGTCACTCTATTTTCCCATCAGGAAGAAGAATTAACCACAGGCTCAGCCTGCCCCCCGGAACCAGAACAGGGCCTGAAGCCATCCTGCGCTTTTGCGGCCAGCTCCCAAAAAAGCGACTTTTAAAATGGAGCTTCAGGGCACTGCAATTCACAAACCTGCAGAGTTATAAATGATAACTCTCGTCCACAAATATATTGAGGGAAGGCAAAGAAGAGGATTTGAAATCAAGGCAGAATTGCAGGAAACAGATTTCAGGAGGTAGATTCGAATTGCCTTTAAAGCACATGAAAAGCGGCAAAACGTTGACAATGATGCCCTTGGCCAAAAAGGGCGTATGCGTTTTTTCCTGAATATATTCAGGAAAAAACGCATACGCCCTTTTTGGCCAACCAAGCAACCTGGAAAGGCAAATCAGCGCTACAAAGAAGTCTCGCTTCCCATCGGTCAAAAGGGCCATGCTGATAAAAGTGTCAAAACCAGAAATGCAGGACAGGCAATGGAGAAATGGGAGCCTTGTTACACTGATGGGCGGGATGTAAATTGCCAACAGCCACTCTGGAGAAGTGTACGGTGTGTCCTGAAACATCTAAAAAACACAGCTTAGAGAGCATAGGGCACTTCCACGCATGGGGGGATAAAGTGGGAAAATTGAAAGTCAGCAAGACACAAGCACCCCAAAGTTTAGGGCTGCTCTGTTGACAAGGACCTCCACTTCATTCCACCTTAAATATCCCAGGAAAGCAAAAAATGGATAAAAAAGTTGTGGTCCTTATGTACAATGGAATATCACTCAGCCATGAAATCAATGTCATAAGGCTAGTAGCAGCATGATGAGTGGATTTAGGTAAGACGATTCTAAGTGAAATAAGTCACACAGAAAAGGACACTTCTCATAAGGTGTCACTTATAGAGGGAATGTAAAAACCGTTACACTTGAACTGAATTACAAAACAGAACAGAGTCACACATGCAGAAAACACACTATGGCTGCTTAACGGGAAAGGTGAGGTGGGGTGATACATAAAACAAGAGTTTCAAATTAGCTCAGATACCGTTCCATAAACCCAATATGTAATAGACAAGACCTACTCCTTGCTCAGAGAACTGGACTCAACACGCCCGATTCACCGCACAAGAATATATCTGACTAGTAATAATCTTAAAACCTATGTATTGATATCTCTCTGTTAGTGTGTCAAGTGGGTGTAAAGCGGCATAAACACAGCCGTGAAAAGCAGCTAAACCCCATTATAAAAATAAATTACTTTTAAAAACCCATGAAACAAAGACAGGGAAAGAGAGAGAAATTCTTACACAATTCGTTCAGGGGCTGTGATGCAACCTGGATTGACCATATCTAGACCCACAGCTGGATGAGACATAAGGGTGGACACTACTGGGGCTGAGAGGTTTGGTGAGGTTGGGTGAGCAAACGCAGATCCTTTAAAGTAATACTGCGTGCTACCCATTGCATGGGTCCCAAATCTCCAGTTTCAAGGGCATCTTCCTACATCGAAAACATGCATGAGAAACCCAGAAGATGGTACACCGTGTGATGGGGAAAGGTTTCTAAAACGCACCTCATTTCTCATCTCCTTGTGCTCGGGTTCGCCATTCCAGCCACTTTACTAGCAATTTCCCTACTTGGAGCATCAGCACCTTTAACCTCCTGTTCCGTACAGGTTGCAATTTGTCCTGAGGATGAACGGGAAGACGGGGAACCAATGAGAGACTAGCTCTTGGTGTTGGGACAGGCACAGGTCACTCTATTTTCCCATCAGGAAGAAGAATTAACCACAGGCTCAGCCTGCCCCCCGGAACCAAAACAGGGCCTGAAGCCATCCTGCGCTTTTGCGGCCAGCTCCCAAAAATGCGACTTGTAAAATGGAGCTTCAGGGCACTGCAATTCACAATCCTGCAGAGTTATAAATGATAACTCTCGTCCACAAATATATTGAGGGAAGGCAAAGAAGAGGATTTGAAATCAAGGCAGAATTGCAGGAAACAGATTTCAGGAGGTAGATTCGAATCGCCTTTAAAGCACATGAAAAGCGGCAAAACGTTGACAATGATGCCCTTGGCCAAAAAGGGCGTATGCGTTTTTTCCTGAATATATTCAGGAAAAAACGCATACGCCCTTTTTGGCCAACCAAGCAACCTGGAAAGGCAAATCAGCGCTACTAAGAAGTCTCGCTTCCCATCGGTCAAAAGGGCCATGCTGAAAAAAGTGTCAAAACCAGAAATGCAGGACAGGCCATGGAGAAATGGGAGCCTTGCTACACTGATGGGCGGGATGTAAATTGCCAACAGCCACTCTGGAGAAGTGTACGGTGTGTCCTGAAACATCTAAATAACACAGCTTAGAGAGCATAGGGCACTTCCACGCATGGGGGGATAAAGTGGGAAAATTGAAAATCAGCAAGACACAAGCACCCCAAAGTTTAGGGCTGCTCTGTTGACAAGGACCTCCACTTCATTCCACCTTAAATATCCCAGGAAAGCGAAAAATGGATCAAAAAGTTGTGGTCCTTATGTACAATGGAGTATCACTCAGCCATGAAATCAATGTCATAAGGCTAGTAGCAGCATGATGAGTGGATTTAGGTAAGACGATTCTAAGTGAAATAAGTCACACAGAAAAGGACACTTCTCATAAGGTGTCACTTATAGAGGGAATGTAAAAACCGTTACACTTGAACTGAATTACAAAACAGAACAGAGTCACACATGCAGAAAACACACTATGGCTGCTTAACGGGAAAGGTGAAGTGGGGTGATACATAAAACAAGAGTTTCAAATTAGCTCAGATACCGTTCCATAAACCCAATATGTAATAGACAAGACCTACTCCTTGCTCAGAGAACTGGACTCAACACGCCCGATTCACCGCACAAGAATATATCTGACTAGTAATAATCTTAAAACCTATGTATTGATATCTCTCTGTTAGTGTGTCAAGTGGGTGTAAAGCGGCATAAACACAGCCGTGAAAAGCAGCTAAACCCCATTATAAAAATAAATTACTTTTAAAAACCCATGAAACAAAGACAGGGAAAGAGAGAGAAATTCTTACACAATTCGTTCAGGGGCTGTGATGCAACCTGGATTGACCATATCTAGACCCACAGCTGGATGAGACATAAGGGTGGACACTCCTGGGGCTGAGAGGTTTGGTGAGGTTGGGTGAGCAAACGCAGATCCTTTAAAGTAATACTGCGTGCTACCCATTGCATGGGTCCCAAATCTCCAGTTTCAAGGGCATCTTCCTACATCGAAAACATGCATGAGAAACCCAGAAGATGGTACACCGTGTGATGGGGAAAGGTTTCTAAAACGCACCTCATTTCTCATCTCCTTGTGCTCGGGTTCGCCATTCCAGCCACTTTACTAGCAATCTCCCTACTTGGAGCATCAGCACCTTTAACCTCCTGTTCCGTACAGGTTGCAATTTGTCCTGAGGATGAACGGGAAGACGGGGAACCAATGAGAGACTAGCTCTTGGTGTTGGGACAGGCACAGGTCACTCTATTTTCCCATCAGGAAGAAGAATTAACGACAGGCTCAGCCTGCCCCCCGGAACCAAAACAGGGCCTGAAGCCATCCTGCGCTTTTGCGGCCAGCTCCCAAAAATGCGACTTGTAAAATGGAGCTTCAGGGCACTGCAATTCACAATCCTGCAGAGTTATAAATGATAACTCTCGTCCACAAATATATTGAGGGAAGGCAAAGAAGAGGAATTGAAATCAAGGCAGAATTGCAGGAAACAGATTTCAGGAGGTAGATTCGAATCGCCTTTAAAGCACATGAAAAGCGGCAAAACGTTGACAATGATGCCCTTGGCCAAAAAGGGCGTATGCGTTTTTTCCTGAATATATTCAGGAAAAAACGCATACGCCCTTTTTGGCCAACCAAGCAACCTGGAAAGGCAAATCAGCGCTACTAAGAAGTCTCGCTTCCCATCGGTCAAAAGGGCCATGCTGAAAAAAGTGTCAAAACCAGAAATGCAGGACAGGCCATGGAGAAATGGGAGCCTTGCTACACTGATGGGCGGGATGTAAATTGCCAACAGCCACTCTGGAGAAGTGTACGGTGTGTCCTGAAACATCTAAATAACACAGCTTAGAGAGCATAGGGCACTTCCACGCATGGGGGGATAAAGTGGGAAAATTGAAAATCAGCAAGACACAAGCACCCCAAAGTTTAGGGCTGCTCTGTTGACAAGGACCTCCACTTCATTCCACCTTAAATATCCCAGGAAAGCGAAAAATGGATCAAAAAGTTGTGGTCCTTATGTACAATGGAATATCACTCAGCCATGAAATCAATGTCATAAGGCTAGTAGCAGCATGATGAGTGGATTTAGGTAAGACGATTCTAAGTGAAATAAGTCACACAGAAAAGGACACTTCTCATAAGGTGTCACTTATAGAGGGAATGTAAAAACCGTTACACTTGAACTGAATTACAAAACAGAACAGAGTCACACATGCAGAAAACACACTATGGCTGCTTAACGGGAAAGGTGAAGTGGGGTGATACATAAAACAAGAGTTTCAAATTAGCTCAGATACCGTTCCATAAACCCAATATGTAATAGACAAGACCTACTCCTTGCTCAGAGAACTGGACTCAACACGCCCGATTCACCGCACAAGAATATATCTGACTAGTAATAATCTTAAAACCTATGTATTGATATCTCTCTGTTAGTGTGTCAAGTGGGTGTAAAGCGGCATAAACACAGCCGTGAAAAGCAGCTAAACCCCATTATAAAAATAAATTACTTTTAAAAACCCATGAAACAAAGACAGGGAAAGAGAGAGAAATTCTTACACAATTCGTTCAGGGGCTGTGATGCAACCTGGATTGACCATATCTAGACCCACAGCTGGATGAGACATAAGGGTGGACACTCCTGGGGCTGAGAGGTTTGGTGAGGTTGGGTGAGCAAACGCAGATCCTGTAAAGTAATACTGCGTGCTACCCATCGCATGGGTCCCAAATCTCCAGGTTCAAAGGCATCTTCCTACATCGAAAACATGCATGAGAAACCCAGAAGATGGTACACCGTGTGATGGGGAAAGGTTTCTAAAATGCACCTCATTTCTCATCTCCTTGTGCTCGGGTTCGCCATTCCAGCCACTTGACTAGCAATCTCCCTACTTGGAGCATCAGCACCTTTAACCTCCTGTTCCGTACAGGTTGCAATTTGTCCTGAGGATGAACGGGAAGACGGGGAACCAATGAGAGACTAGCTCTTGGTGTTGGGACAGGCACAGGTCACTCTATTTTCCCATCAGGAAGAAGAATTAACCACAGGCTCAGCCTGCCCCCCGGAACCAGAACAGGGCCTGAAGCCATCCTGCGCTTTTGCGGCCAGCTCCCAAAAAAGCGACTTTTAAAATGGAGCTTCAGGGCACTGCAATTCACAAACCTGCAGAGTTATAAATGATAACTCTCGTCCACAAATATATTGAGGGAAGGCAAAGAAGAGGATTTGAAATCAAGGCAGAATTGCAGGAAACAGATTTCAGGAGGTAGATTCGAATTGCCTTTAAAGCACATGAAAAGCGGCAAAACGTTGACAATGATGCCCTTGGCCAAAAAGGGCGTATGCGTTTTTTCCTGAATATATTCAGGAAAAAACGCATACGCCCTTTTTGGCCAACCAAGCAACCTGGAAAGGCAAATCAGCGCTACAAAGAAGTCTCGCTTCCCATCGGTCAAAAGGGCCATGCTGATAAAAGTGTCAAAACCAGAAATGCAGGACAGGCAATGGAGAAATGGGAGCCTTGTTACACTGATGGGCGGGATGTAAATTGCCAACAGCCACTCTGGAGAAGTGTACGGTGTGTCCTGAAACATCTAAAAAACACAGCTTAGAGAGCATAGGGCACTTCCACGCATGGGGGGATAAAGTGGGAAAATTGAAAGTCAGCAAGACACAAGCACCCCAAAGTTTAGGGCTGCTCTGTTGACAAGGACCTCCACTTCATTCCACCTTAAATATCCCAGGAAAGCGAAAAATGGATCAAAAAGTTGTGGTCCTTATGTACAATGGAATATCACTCAGCCATGAAATCAATGTCATAAGGCTAGTAGCAGCATGATGAGTGGATTTAGGTAAGACGATTCTAAGTGAAATAAGTCACACAGAAAAGGACACTTCTCATAAGGTGTCACTTATAGAGGGAATGTAAAAACCGTTACACTTGAACTGAATTACAAAACAGAACAGAGTCACACATGCAGAAAACACACTATGGCTGCTTAACGGGAAAGGTGAGGTGGGGTGATACATAAAACAAGAGTTTCAAATTAGCTCAGATACCGTTCCATAAACCCAATATGTAATAGACAAGACCTACTCCTTGCTCAGAGAACTGGACTCAACACGCCCGATTCACCGCACAAGAATATATCTGACTAGTAATAATCTTAAAACCTATGTATTGATATCTCTCTGTTAGTGTGTCAAGTGTGTGTAAAGCGGCATAAACACAGCCGTGAAAAGCAGCTAAACCCCATTATAAAAATAAATTACTTTTAAAAACCCATGAAACAAAGACAGGGAAAGAGAGAGAAATTCTTACACAATTCGTTCAGGGGCTGTGATGCAACCTGGATTGACCATATCTAGACCCACAGCTGGATGAGACATAAGGGTGGACACTCCTGGGGCTGAGAGGTTTGGTGAGGTTGGGTGAGCAAACGCAGATCCTTTAAAGTAATACTGCGTGCTACCCATTGCATGGGTCCCAAATCTCCAGTTTCAAGGGCATCTTCCTACATCGAAAACATGCATGAGAAACCCAGAAGATGGTACACCGTGTGATGGGGAAAGGTTTCTAAAACGCACCTCATTTCTCATCTCCTTGTGCTCGGGTTCGCCATTCCAGCCACTTTACTAGCAATCTCCCTACTTGGAGCATCAGCACCTTTAACCTCCTGTTCCGTACAGGTTGCAATTTGTCCTGAGGATGAACGGGAAGACGGGGAACCAATGAGAGACTAGCTCTTGGTGTTGGGACAGGCACAGGTCACTCTATTTTCCCATCAGGAAGAAGAATTAACCACAGGCTCAGCCTGCCCCCCGGAACCAAAACAGGGCCTGAAGCCATCCTGCGCTTTTGCGGCCAGCTCCCAAAAATGCGACTTGTAAAATGGAGCTTCAGGGCACTGCAATTCACAATCCTGCAGAGTTATAAATGATAACTCTCGTCCACAAATATATTGAGGGAAGGCAAAGAAGAGGATTTGAAATCAAGGCAGAATTGCAGGAAACAGATTTCAGGAGGTAGATTCGAATCGCCTTTAAAGCACATGAAAAGCGGCAAAACGTTGACAATGATGCCCTTGGCCAAAAAGGGCGTATGCGTTTTTTCCTGAATATATTCAGGAAAAAACGCATACGCCCTTTTTGGCCAACCAAGCAACCTGGAAAGGCAAATCAGCGCTACTAAGAAGTCTCGCTTCCCATCGGTCAAAAGGGCCATGCTGAAAAAAGTGTCAAAACCAGAAATGCAGGACAGGCCATGGAGAAATGGGAGCCTTGCTACACTGATGGGCGGGATGTAAATTGCCAACAGCCACTCTGGAGAAGTGTACGGTGTGTCCTGAAACATCTAAATAACACAGCTTAGAGAGCATAGGGCACTTCCACGCATGGGGGGATAAAGTGGGAAAATTGAAAATCAGCAAGACACAAGCACCCCAAAGTTTAGGGCTGCTCTGTTGACAAGGACCTCCACTTCATTCCACCTTAAATATCCCAGGAAAGCGAAAAATGGATCAAAAAGTTGTGGTCCTTATGTACAATGGAATATCACTCAGCCATGAAATCAATGTCATAAGGCTAGTAGCAGCATGATGAGTGGATTTAGGTAAGACGATTCTAAGTGAAATAAGTCACACAGAAAAGGACACTTCTCATAAGGTGTCACTTATAGAGGGAATGTAAAAACCGTTACACTTGAACTGAATTACAAAACAGAACAGAGTCACACATGCAGAAAACACACTATGGCTGCTTAACGGGAAAGGTGAAGTGGGGTGATACATAAAACAAGAGTTTCAAATTAGCTCAGATACCGTTCCATAAACCCAATATGTAATAGACAAGACCTACTCCTTGCTCAGAGAACTGGACTCAACACGCCCGATTCACCGCACAAGAATATATCTGACTAGTAATAATCTTAAAACCTATGTATTGATATCTCTCTGTTAGTGTGTCAAGTGGGTGTAAAGCGGCATAAACACAGCCGTGAAAAGCAGCTAAACCCCATTATAAAAATAAATTACTTTTAAAAACCCATGAAACAAAGACAGGGAAAGAGAGAGAAATTCTTACACAATTCGTTCAGGGGCTGTGATGCAACCTGGATTGACCATATCTAGACCCACAGCTGGATGAGACATAAGGGTGGACACTCCTGGGGCTGAGAGGTTTGGTGAGCTTGGGTGAGCAAACGCAGATCCTGTAAAGTAATACTGCGTGCTACCCATCGCTTGGGTCCCAAATCTCCAGGTTCAAAGGCATCTTCCTACATCGAAAACATGCATGAGAAACCCAGAAGATGGTACACCGTGTGATGGGGAAAGGTTTCTAAAACGCACCTCATTTCTCATCTCCTTGTGCTCGGGTTCGCCATTCCAGCCACTTGACTAGCAATCTCCCTACTTGGAGCATCAGCACCTTTAACCTCCTGTTCCGTACAGGTTGCAATTTGTCCTGAGGATGAACGGGAAGACGGGGAACCAATGAGAGACTAGCTCTTGGTGTTGGGACAGGCACAGGTCACTCTATTTTCCCATCAGGAAGAAGAATTAACCACAGGCTCAGCCTGCCCCCCGGAACCAGAACAGGGCCTGAAGCCATCCTGCGCTTTTGCGTCCAGCTCCCAAAAAAGCGACTTTTAAAATGGAGCTTCAGGGCACTGCAATTCACAAACCTGCAGAGTTATAAATGATAACTCTCGTCCACAAATATATTGAGGGAAGGCAAAGAAGAGGATTTGAAATCAAGGCAGAATTGCAGGAAACAGATTTCAGGAGGTAGATTCGAATTGCCTTTAAAGCACATGAAAAGCGGCAAAACGTTGACAATGATGCCCTTGGCCAAAAAGGGCGTATGCGTTTTTTCCTGAATATATTCAGGAAAAAACGCATACGCCCTTTTTGGCCAACCAAGCAACCTGGAAAGGCAAATCAGCGCTACAAAGAAGTCTCGCTTCCCATCGGTCAAAAGGGCCATGCTGATAAAACTGTCAAAACCAGAAATGCAGGACAGGCAATGGAGAAATGGGAGCCTTGTTACACTGATGGGCGGGATGTAAATTGCCAACAGCCACTCTGGAGAAGTGTACGGTGTGTCCTGAAACATCTAAAAAACACAGCTTAGAGAGCATAGGGCACTTCCACGCATGGGGGGATAAAGTGGGAAAATTGAAAGTCAGCAAGACACAAGCACCCCAAAGTTTAGGGCTGCTCTGTTGACAAGGACCTCCACTTCATTCCACCTTAAATATCCCAGGAAAGCGAAAAATGGATCAAAAAGTTGTGGTCCTTATGTACAATGGAATATCACTCAGCCATGAAATCAATGTCATAAGGCTAGTAGCAGCATGATGAGTGGATTTAGGTAAGACGATTCTAAGTGAAATAAGTCACACAGAAAAGGACACTTCTCATAAGGTGTCACTTATAGAGGGAATGTAAAAACCGTTACACTTGAACTGAATTACAAAACAGAACAGAGTCACACATGCAGAAAACACACTATGGCTGCTTAACGGGAAAGGTGAAGTGGGGTGATACATAAAACAAGAGTTTCAAATTAGCTCAGATACCGTTCCATAAACCCAATATGTAATAGACAAGACCTACTCCTTGCTCAGAGAACTGGACTCAACACGCCCGATTCACCGCACAAGAATATATCTGACTAGTAATAATCTTAAAACCTATGTATTGATATCTCTCTGTTAGTGTGTCAAGTGGGTGTAAAGCGGCATAAACACAGCCGTGAAAAGCAGCTAAACCCCATTATAAAAATAAATTACTTTTAAAAACCCATGAAACAAAGACAGGGAAAGAGAGAGAAATTCTTACACAATTCGTTCAGGGGCTGTGATGCAACCTGGATTGACCATATCTAGACCCACAGCTGGATGAGACATAAGGGTGGACACTCCTGGGGCTGAGAGGTTTGGTGAGCTTGGGTGAGCAAACGCAGATCCTGTAAAGTAATACTGCGTGCTACCCATCGCATGGGTCCCAAATCTCCAGGTTCAAAGGCATCTTCCTACATCGAAAACATGCATGAGAAACCCAGAAGATGGTACACCGTGTGATGGGGAAAGGTTTCTAAAACGCACCTCATTTCTCATCTCCTTGTGCTCGGGTTCGCCATTCCAGCCACTTGACTAGCAATCTCCCTACTTGGAGCATCAGCACCTTTAACCTCCTGTTCCGTACAGGTTGCAATTTGTCCTGAGGATGAACGGGAAGACGGGGAACCAATGAGAGACTAGCTCTTGGTGTTGGGACAGGCACAGGTCACTCTATTTTCCCATCAGGAAGAAGAATTAACCACAGGCTCAGCCTGCCCCCCGGAACCAGAACAGGGCCTGAAGCCATCCTGCGCTTTTGCGGCCAGCTCCCAAAAAAGCGACTTTTAAAATGGAGCTTCAGGGCACTGCAATTCACAAACCTGCAGAGTTATAAATGATAACTCTCGTCCACAAATATATTGAGGGAAGGCAAAGAAGAGGATTTGAAATCAAGGCAGAATTGCAGGAAACAGATTTCAGGAGGTAGATTCGAATTGCCTTTAAAGCACATGAAAAGCGGCAAAACGTTGACAATGATGCCCTTGGCCAAAAAGGGCGTATGCGTTTTTTCCTGAATATATTCAGGAAAAAACGCATACGCCCTTTTTGGCCAACCAAGCAACCTGGAAAGGCAAATCAGCGCTACAAAGAAGTCTCGCTTCCCATCGGTCAAAAGGGCCATGCTGATAAAAGTGTCAAAACCAGAAATGCAGGACAGGCAATGGAGAAATGGGAGCCTTGTTACACTGATGGGCGGGATGTAAATTGCCAACAGCCACTCTGGAGAAGTGTACGGTGTGTCCTGAAACATCTAAAAAACACAGCTTAGAGAGCATAGGGCACTTCCACGCATGGGGGGATAAAGTGGGAAAATTGAAAGTCAGCAAGACACAAGCACCCCAAAGTTTAGGGCTGCTCTGTTGACAAGGACCTCCACTTCATTCCACCTTAAATATCCCAGGAAAGCGAAAAATGGATAAAAAAGTTGTGGTCCTTATGTACAATGGAATATCACTCAGCCATGAAATCAATGTCATAAGGCTAGTAGCAGCATGATGAGTGGATTTAGGTAAGACGATTCTAAGTGAAATAAGTCACACAGAAAAGGACACTTCTCATAAGGTGTCACTTATAGAGGGAATGTAAAAACCGTTACACTTGAACTGAATTACAAAACAGAACAGAGTCACACATGCAGAAAACACACTATGGCTGCTTAACGGGAAAGGTGAGGTGGGGTGATACATAAAACAAGAGTTTCAAATTAGCTCAGATACCGTTCCATAAACCCAATATGTAATAGACAAGACCTACTCCTTGCTCAGAGAACTGGACTCAACACGCCCGATTCACCGCACAAGAATATATCTGACTAGTAATAATCTTAAAACCTATGTATTGATATCTCTCTGTTAGTGTGTCAAGTGTGTGTAAAGCGGCATAAACACAGCCGTGAAAAGCAGCTAAACCCCATTATAAAAATAAATTACTTTTAAAAACCCATGAAACAAAGACAGGGAAAGAGAGAGAAATTCTTACACAATTCGTTCAGGGGCTGTGATGCAACCTGGATTGACCATATCTAGACCCACAGCTGGATGAGACATAAGGGTGGACACTCCTGGGGCTGAGAGGTTTGGTGAGGTTGGGTGAGCAAACGCAGATCCTTTAAAGTAATACTGCGTGCTACCCATTGCATGGGTCCCAAATCTCCAGTTTCAAGGGCATCTTCCTACATCGAAAACATGCATGAGAAACCCAGAAGATGGTACACCGTGTGATGGGGAAAGGTTTCTAAAACGCACCTCATTTCTCATCTCCTTGTGCTCGGGTTCGCCATTCCAGCCACTTTACTAGCAATCTCCCTACTTGGAGCATCAGCACCTTTAACCTCCTGTTCCGTACAGGTTGCAATTTGTCCTGAGGATGAACGGGAAGACGGGGAACCAATGAGAGACTAGCTCTTGGTGTTGGGACAGGCACAGGTCACTCTATTTTCCCATCAGGAAGAAGAATTAACCACAGGCTCAGCCTGCCCCCCGGAACCAGAACAGGGCCTGAAGCCATCCTGCGCTTTTGCGTCCAGCTCCCGAAAAAGCGACTTTTAAAATGGAGCTTCAGGGCACTGCAATTCACAAACCTGCAGAGTTATAAATGATAACTCTCGTCCACAAATATATTGAGGGAAGGCAAAGAAGAGGATTTGAAATCAAGGCAGAATTGCAGGAAACAGATTTCAGGAGGTAGATTCGAATTGCCTTTAAAGCACATGAAAAGCGGCAAAACGTTGACAATGATGCCCTTGGCCAAAAAGGGCGTATGCGTTTTTTCCTGAATATATTCAGGAAAAAACGCATACGCCCTTTTTGGCCAACCAAGCAACCTGGAAAGGCAAATCAGCGCTACAAAGAAGTCTCGCTTCCCATCGGTCAAAAGGGCCATGCTGATAAAACTGTCAAAACCAGAAATGCAGGACAGGCAATGGAGAAATGGGAGCCTTGTTACACTGATGGGCGGGATGTAAATTGCCAACAGCCACTCTGGAGAAGTGTACGGTGTGTCCTGAAACATCTAAAAAACACAGCTTAGAGAGCATAGGGCACTTCCACGCATGGGGGGATAAAGTGGGAAAATTGAAAGTCAGCAAGACACAAGCACCCCAAAGTTTAGGGCTGCTCTGTTGACAAGGACCTCCACTTCATTCCACCTTAAATATCCCAGGAAAGCGAAAAATGGATCAAAAAGTTGTGGTCCTTATGTACAATGGAATATCACTCAGCCATGAAATCAATGTCATAAGGCTAGTAGCAGCATGATGAGTGGATTTAGGTAAGACGATTCTAAGTGAAATAAGTCACACAGAAAAGGACACTTCTCATAAGGTGTCACTTATAGAGGGAATGTAAAAACCGTTACACTTGAACTGAATTACAAAACAGAACAGAGTCACACATGCAGAAAACACACTATGGCTGCTTAACGGGAAAGGTGAAGTGGGGTGATACATAAAACAAGAGTTTCAAATTAGCTCAGATACCGTTCCATAAACCCAATATGTAATAGACAAGACCTACTCCTTGCTCAGAGAACTGGACTCAACACGCCCGATTCACCGCACAAGAATATATCTGACTAGTAATAATCTTAAAACCTATGTATTGATATCTCTCTGTTAGTGTGTCAAGTGGGTGTAAAGCGGCATAAACACAGCCGTGAAAAGCAGCTAAACCCCATTATAAAAATAAATTACTTTTAAAAACCCATGAAACAAAGACAGGGAAAGAGAGAGAAATTCTTACACAATTCGTTCAGGGGCTGTGATGCAACCTGGATTGACCATATCTAGACCCACAGCTGGATGAGACATAAGGGTGGACACTCCTGGGGCTGAGAGGTTTGGTGAGCTTGGGTGAGCAAACGCAGATCCTGTAAAGTAATACTGCGTGCTACCCATCGCATGGGTCCCAAATCTCCAGGTTCAAAGGCATCTTCCTACATCGAAAACATGCATGAGAAACCCAGAAGATGGTACACCGTGTGATGGGGAAAGGTTTCTAAAACGCACCTCATTTCTCATCTCCTTGTGCTCGGGTTCGCCATTCCAGCCACTTGACTAGCAATCTCCCTACTTGGAGCATCAGCACCTTTAACCTCCTGTTCCGTACAGGTTGCAATTTGTCCTGAGGATGAACGGGAAGACGGGGAACCAATGAGAGACTAGCTCTTGGTGTTGGGACAGGCACAGGTCACTCTATTTTCCCATCAGGAAGAAGAATTAACCACAGGCTCAGCCTGCCCCCCGGAACCAGAACAGGGCCTGAAGCCATCCTGCGCTTTTGCGGCCAGCTCCCAAAAAAGCGACTTTTAAAATGGAGCTTCAGGGCACTGCAATTTCAAACCTGCAGAGTTATAAATGATAACTCTCGTCCACAAATATATTGAGGGAAGGCAAAGAAGAGGATTTGAAATCAAGGCAGAATTGCAGGAAACAGATTTCAGGAGGTAGATTCGAATTGCCTTTAAAGCACATGAAAAGCGGCAAAACGTTGACAATGATGCCCTTGGCCAAAAAGGGCGTATGCGTTTTTTCCTGAATATATTCAGGAAAAAACGCATACGCCCTTTTTGGCCAACCAAGCAACCTGGAAAGGCAAATCAGCGCTACAAAGAAGTCTCGCTTCCCATCGGTCAAAAGGGCCATGCTGATAAAAGTGTCAAAACCAGAAATGCAGGACAGGCAATGGAGAAATGGGAGCCTTGTTACACTGATGGGCGGGATGTAAATTGCCAACAGCCACTCTGGAGAAGTGTACGGTGTGTCCTGAAACATCTAAAAAACACAGCTTAGAGAGCATAGGGCACTTCCACGCATGGGGGGATAAAGTGGGAAAATTGAAAGTCAGCAAGACACAAGCACCCCAAAGTTTAGGGCTGCTCTGTTGACAAGGACCTCCACTTCATTCCACCTTAAATATCCCAGGAAAGCGAAAAATGGATCAAAAAGTTGTGGTCCTTATGTACAATGGAATATCACTCAGCCATGAAATCAATGTCATAAGGCTAGTAGCAGCATGATGAGTGGATTTAGGTAAGACGATTCTAAGTGAAATAAGTCACACAGAAAAGGACACTTCTCATAAGGTGTCACTTATAGAGGGAATGTAAAAACCGTTACACTTGAACTGAATTACAAAACAGAACAGAGTCACACATGCAGAAAACACACTATGGCTGCTTAACGGGAAAGGTGAGGTGGGGTGATACATAAAACAAGAGTTTCAAATTAGCTCAGATACCGTTCCATAAACCCAATATGTAATAGACAAGACCTACTCCTTGCTCAGAGAACTGGACTCAACACGCCCGATTCACCGCACAAGAATATATCTGACTAGTAATAATCTTAAAACCTATGTATTGATATCTCTCTGTTAGTGTGTCAAGTGTGTGTAAAGCGGCATAAACACAGCCGTGAAAAGCAGCTAAACCCCATTATAAAAATAAATTACTTTTAAAAACCCATGAAACAAAGACAGGGAAAGAGAGAGAAATTCTTACACAATTCGTTCAGGGGCTGTGATGCAACCTGGATTGACCATATCTAGACCCACAGCTGGATGAGACATAAGGGTGGACACTCTTGGGGCTGAGAGGTTTGGTGAGGTTGGGTGAGCAAACGCAGACCCTTTAAAGTAATACTGCGTGCTACCCATCGCATGGGTCCCAAATCTCCAGGTTCAAGGGCATCTTCCTACATCGAAAACATGCATGAGAAACCCAGAAGATGGTACACCGTGTGATGGGGAAAGGTTTCTAAAACGCACCTCATTTCTCATCTCCTTGTGCTCGGGTTCGCCATTCCAGCCACTTTACTAGCAATCTCCCTACTTGGAGCATCAGCACCTTTAACCTCCTGTTCCGTACAGGTTGCAATTTGTCCTGAGGATGAACGGGAAGATGGGGAACCAATGAGAGACTAGCTCTTGGTGTTGGGACAGGCACAGGTCACTCTATTTTCCCATCAGGAAGAAGAATTAACCACAGGCTCAGCCTGCCCCCGGAACCAGAACAGGGCCTGAAGCCATCCTGCGCTTTTGCGGCCAGCTCCCAAAAAAGCGACTTGTAAAATGGAGCTTCAGGGCACTGCAATTCACAAACCTGCAGAGTTATAAATGATAACTCTCGTCCACAAATATATTGAGGGAAGGCAAAGAAGAGGATTTGAAATCAAGGCAGAATTGCAGGAAACAGATTTCAGGAGGTAGATTCGAATCGCCTTTAAAGCACATGAAAACCAGCAAAACGTTGACAATGATGCCCTTGGCCAAAAAGGGCGTATGCGTTTTTTCCTGAATATATTCAGGAAAAAACGCATACGCCCTTTTTGGCCAACCAAGCTACCTGGAAAGGCAAATCAGCACTAGAAAGAAGTCTCGCTTCCCATTGGTCAAAAGGGCCATGCTGAAAAAAGTGTCAAAACCAGAAATGCAGGACAGGCCATGGAGAAATGGGAGCCTTGCTACACTGATGGGCGGGATGTAAATTTCCAACAGCCACTCTGGAGAAGTGTACGGTGTGTCCTGAAACATCTAAAAAACACAGCTTAGAGAGCATAGGGCACTTCCACGCATGGGGGGATAAAGTGGGAAAATTGAAAATCAGCAAGACACAAGCACCCCAAAGTTTAGGGCTGCTCTGTTGACAAGGACCTCCACTTCATTCTACCTTAAATATCCAAGGAAAACGAAAAATGGATAAAAAAGTTGTGGTCCTTATGTACAATGGAATATCACTCAGCCATGAAATCAATGTCATAAGGCTAGTAGCAGCATGATGAGTGGATTTAGGTAAGACGATTCTAAGTGAAATAAGTCACACAGAAAAGGACACTTCTCATAAGGTGTCACTTATAGAGGGAATGTAAAAACCGTTACACTTGAACTGAATTACAAAACAGAACAGAGTCACACATGCAGAAAACACACTATGGCTGCTTAACGGGAAAGGTGAGGTGGGGTGATACATAAAACAAGAGTTTCAAATTAGCTCAGATACCGTTCCATAAACCCAATATGTAATAGACAAGACCTACTCCTTGCTCAGAGAACTGGACTCAACACGCCCGATTCACCGCACAAGAATATATCTGACTAGTAATAATCTTAAAACCTATGTATTGATATCTCTCTGTTAGTGTGTCAAGTGGGTGTAAAGCGGCATAAACACAGCCGTGAAAAGCAGCTAAACCCCATTATAAAAATAAATTACTTTTAAAAACCCATGAAACAAAGACAGGGAAAGAGAGAGAAATTCTTATACAATTCGTTCAGGGGCTGTGATGCAACCTGGATTGACCATATCTAGACCCAAAGCTGGATGAGACATAAGGGTGGACACTCTTGGGGCTGAGAGGTTTGGTGAGGTTGGGTGAGCAAACGCAGACCCTTTAAAGTAATAGTGCGTGCTACCCATCGCATGGGTCCCAAATCTCCAGGTTCAAGGGCATCTTCCTACATCGAAAACATGCATGAAAAACCCAGAAGATGGTACACCGTGTGATGGGGAAAGGTTTCTAAAACGCACCTCATTTCTCATCTCCTTGTGCTCGGGTTCGCCATTCCAGCCACTTTACTAGCAATCTCCCTACTTGGAGCATCAGCACCTTTAACCTCCTGTTCCGTACAGGTTGCAATTTGTCCTGAGGATGAACGGGAAGACGGGGAACCAATGAGAGACTAGCTCTTGGTGTTGGGACAGGCACAGGTCACTCTATTTTCCCATCAGGAAGAAGAACTAACCACAGGCTCAGCCTGCCCCCCGGAACCAGAACAGGGCCTGAAGCCATCCTGCGCTTTTGCGGCCAGCTCCCAAAAATGCGACTTGTAAAATGGAGCTTCAGGGCACTGCAATTCACAAACCTGCAGAGTTATAAATGATAACTCTCGTCCACAAATATATTGAGGGAAGGCAAAGAAGAGGATTTGAAATCAAGGCAGAATTGCAGGAAACAGATTTCAGGAGGTAGATTCGAATCGCCTTTAAAGCACATGAAAAGCGGCAAAACGTTGACAATGATGCCCTCGGCCAAAAAGGGCGTATGCGTTTTTTCCTGAATATATTCAGGAAAAAACGCATACGCCCTTTTTGGCCAACCAAGCAACCTGGAAAGGCAAATCAGCGCTACTAAGAAGTCTCGCTTCCCATCGGTCAAAAGGGCCATGCTGAAAAAAGTGTCAAAACCAGAAATGCAGGACAGGCCATGGAGAAATGGGAGCCTTGCTACACTGATGGGCGGGATGTAAATTGCCAACAGCCACTCTGGAGAAGTGTACGGTGTGTCCTGAAACATCTAAATAACACAGCTTAGAGAGCATAGGGCACTTCCACGCATGGGGGGATAAAGTGGGAAAATTGAAAATCAGCAAGACACAAGCACCCCAAAGTTTAGGGCTGCTCTGTTGACAAGGACCTCCACTTCATTCCACCTTAAATATCCCAGGAAAGCGAAAAATGGATCAAAAAGTTGTGGTCCTTATGTACAATGGAATATCACTCAGCCATGAAATCAATGTCATAAGGCTAGTAGCAGCATGATGAGTGGATTTAGGTAAGACGATTCTAAGTGAAATAAGTCACACAGAAAAGGACACTTCTCATAAGGTGTCACTTATAGAGGGAATGTAAAAACCGTTACACTTGAACTGAATTACAAAACAGAACAGAGTCACACATGCAGAAAACACACTATGGCTGCTTAACGGGAAAGGTGAGGTGGGGTGATACATAAAACAAGAGTTTCAAATTAGCTCAGATACCGTTCCATAAACCCAATATGTAACAGACAAGACCTACTCCTTGCTCAGAGAACTGGACTCAACACGCCCGATTCACCGCACAAGAATATATCTGACTAGTAATAATCTTAAAACCTATGTATTGATATCTCTCTGTTAGTGTGTCAAGTGGGTGTAAAGCGGCATAAACACAGCCGTGAAAAGCAGCTAAACCCCATTATAAAAATAAATTACTTTTAAAAACCCATGAAAAAAAGACAGGGAAAGAGAGAGAAATTCTTACACAATTCGTTCAGGGGCTGTGATGCAACCTGGATTGACCATATCTAGACCCACAGCTGGATGAGACATAAGGGTGGACACTCTTGGGGCTGAGAGGTTTGGTGAGGTTGGGTGAGCAAACGCAGACCCTTTAAAGTAATAGTGCGTGCTACCCATCGCATGGGTCCCAAATCTCCAGGTTCAAGGGCATCTTCCTACATCGAAAACATGCATGAGAAACCCAGAAGATGGTACACCGTGTGATGGGGAAAGGTTTCTAAAACGCACCTCATTTCTCATCTCCTTGTGCTCGGGTTCGCCATTCCAGCCACTTTACTAGCAATCTCCCTACTTGGAGCATCAGCACCTTTAACCTCCTGTTCCGTACAGGTTGCAATTTGTCCTGAGGATGAACGGGAAGACGGGGAACCAATGAGAGACTAGCTCTTGGTGTTGGGACAGGCACAGGTCACTCTATTTTCCCATCAGGAAGAAGAACTAACCACAGGCTCAGCCTGCCCCCCGGAACCAGAACAGGGCCTGAAGCCATCCTGCGCTTTTGCGGCCAGCTCCCAAAAATGCGACTTGTAAAATGGAGCTTCAGGGCACTGCAATTCACAAACCTGCAGAGTTATAAATGATAACTCTCGTCCACAAATATATTGAGGGAAGGCAAAGAAGGGGATTTGAAATCAAGGCAGAATTGCAGGAAACAGATTTCAGGAGGTAGATTCGAATCGCCTTTAAAGCACATGAAAAGCGGCAAAACGTTGACAATGATGCCCTTGGCCAAAAAGGGCGTATGCGTTTTTTCCTGAATATATTCAGGAAAAAACGCATACGCCCTTTTTGGCCAACCAAGCAACCTGGAAAGGCAAATCAGCGCTACTAAGAAGTCTCGCTTCCCATCGGTCAAAAGGGCCATGCTGAAAAAAGTGTCAAAACCAGAAATGCAGGACAGGCCATGGAGAAATGGGAGCCTTGCTACACTGATGGGCGGGATGTAAATTGCCAACAGCCACTCTGGAGAAGTGTACGGTGTGTCCTGAAACATCTAAATAACACAGCTTAGAGAGCATAGGGCACTTCCACGCATGGGGGGATAAAGTGGGAAAATTGAAAATCAGCAAGACACAAGCACCCCAAAGTTTAGGGCTGCTCTGTTGACAAGGACCTCCACTTCATTCCACCTTAAATATCCCAGGAAAGCGAAAAATGGATCAAAAAGTTGTGGTCCTTATGTACAATGGAATATCACTCAGCCATGAAATCAATGTCATAAGGCTAGTAGCAGCATGATGAGTGGATTTAGGTAAGACGATTCTAAGTGAAATAAGTCACACAGAAAAGGACACTTCTCATAAGGTGTCACTTATAGAGGGAATGTAAAAACCGTTACACTTGAACTGAATTACAAAACAGAACAGAGTCACACATGCAGAAAACACACTATGGCTGCTTAACGGGAAAGGTGAGGTGGGGTGATACATAAAACAAGAGTTTCAAATTAGCTCAGATACCGTTCCATAAACCCAATAAGTAATAGACAAGACCTACTCCTTGCTCAGAGAACTGGACTCAACACGCCCGATTCACCGCACAAGAATATATCTGACTAGTAATAATCTTAAAACCTATGTATTGATATCTCTCTGTTAGTGTGTCAAGTGGGTGTAAAGCGGCATAAACACAGCCGTGAAAAGCTGCTAAACCCCATTATAAAAATAAATTACTTTTAAAAACCCATGAAACAAAGACAGGGAAAGAGAGAGAAATTCTTACACAATTCGTTCAGGGGCTGTGATGCAACCTGGATTGACCATATCTAGACCCACAGCTGGATGAGACATAAGGGTGGACACTCTTGGGGCTGAGAGGTTTGGTGAGGTTGGGTGAGCAAACGCAGACCCTTTAAAGTAATACTGCGTGCTACCCATCGCATGGGTCCCAAATCTCCAGGTTCAAGGGCATCTTCCTACATCGAAAACATGCATGAGAAACCCAGAAGATGGTACACCGTGTGATGGGGAAAGGTTTCTAAAACGCACCTCATTTCTCATCTCCTTGTGCTCGGGTTCGCCATTCCAGCCACTTTACTAGCAATCTCCCTACTTGGAGCATCAGCACCTTTAACCTCCTGTTCCGTACAGGTTGCAATTTGTCCTGAGGATGAACGGGAAGACGGGGAACCAATGAGAGACTAGCTCTTGGTGTTGGGACAGGCACAGGTCACTCTATTTTCCCATCAGGAAGAAGAATTAGCCACAGGCTCAGCCTGCCCCCCGGAACCAGAACAGGGCCTGAAGCCATCCTGCGCTTTTGCGGCCAGCTCCCAAAAATGCGACTTGTAAAATGGAGCTTCAGGGCACTGCAATTCACAATCCTGCAGAGTTATAAATGATAACTCTCGTCCACAAATATATTGAGGGAAGGCAAAGAAGAGGATTTGAAATCAAGGCAGAATTGCAGGAAACAGATTTCAGGAGGTAGATTCGAATCGCCTTTAAAGCACATGAAAAGCGGCAAAACGTTGACAATGATGCCCTTGGCCAAAAAGGGCGTATGCGTTTTTTCCTGAATATATTCAGGAAAAAACGCATACGCCCTTTTTGGCCAACCAAGCTACCTGGAAAGGCAAATCAGCGCTACTAAGAAGTCTCGCTTCCCATCGGTCAAAAGGGCCATGCTGAAAAAAGTGTCAAAACCAGAAATGCAGGACAGGCCATGGAGAAATGGGAGCCTTGCTACACTGATGGGCGGGATGTAAATTTCCAACAGCCACTCTGGAGAAGTGTACGGTGTGTCCTGAAACATCTAAAAAACACAGCTTAGAGAGCATAGGGCACTTCCACGCATGGGGGGATAAAGTGGGAAAATTGAAAATCAGCAAGACACAAGCACCCCAAAGTTTAGGGCTGCTCTGTTGACAAGGACCTCCACTTCATTCCACCTTAAATATCCCAGGAAAGCGAAAAATGGATCAAAAAGTTGTGGTCCTTATGTACAATGGAATATCACTCAGCCATGAAATCAATGTCATAAGGCTAGTAGCAGCATGATGAGTGGATTTAGGTAAGACGATTCTAAGTGAAATAAGTCACACAGAAAAGGACACTTCTCATAAGGTGTCACTTATAGAGGGAATGTAAAAACCGTTACACTTGAACTGAATTACAAAACAGAACAGAGTCACACATGCAGAAAACACACTATGGCTGCTTAACGGGAAAGGTGAGGTGGGGTGATACATAAAACAAGAGTTTCAAATTAGCTCAGATACCGTTCCATAAACCCAATATGTAATAGACAAGACCTACTCCTTGCTCAGAGAACTGGACTCAACATGCCCGATTCACCGCACAAGAATATATCTGACTAGTAATAATCTTAAAACCTATGTATTGATATCTCTCTGTTAGTGTGTCAAGTGGGTGTAAAGCGGCATAAACACAGCCCTGAAAAGCAGCTAAACCCCATTATAAAAATAAATTACTTTTAAAAACCCATGAAAAAAAGACAGGGAAAGAGAGAGAAATTCTTACACAATTCGTTCAGGGGCTGTGATGCAACCTGGATTGACCATATCTAGACCCACAGCTGGATGAGACATAAGGGTGGACACTCTTGGGGCTGAGAGGTTTGGTGAGGTTGGGTGAGCAAACGCAGACCCTTTAAAGTAATAGTGCGTGCTACCCATCGCATGGGTCCCAAATCTCCAGGTTCAAGGGCATCTTCCTACATCGAAAACATGCATGAGAAACCCAGAAGATGGTACACCGTGTGATGGGGAAAGGTTTCTAAAACGCACCTCATTTCTCATCTCCTTGTGCTCGGGTTCGCCATTCCAGCCACTTTACTAGCAATCTCCCTACTTGGAGCATCAGCACCTTTAACCTCCTGTTCCGTACAGGTTGCAATTTGTCCTGAGGATGAACGGGAAGACGGGGAACCAATGAGAGACTAGCTCTTGGTGTTGGGACAGGCACAGGTCACTCTATTTTCCCATCAGGAAGAAGAATTAACCACAGGCTCAGCCTGCCCCCGGAACCAGAACAGGGCCTGAAGCCATCCTGCGCTTTTGCGGCCAGCTCCCAAAAAAGCGACTTGTAAAATGGAGCTTCAGGGCACTGCAATTCACAAACCTGCAGAGTTATAAATGATAACTCTCGTCCACAAATATATTGAGGGAAGGCAAAGAAGAGGATTTGAAATCAAGGCAGAATTGCAGGAAACAGATTTCAGGAGGTAGATTCGAATCGCCTTTAAAGCACATGAAAACCGGCAAAACGTTGACAATGATGCCCTTGGCCAAAAAGGGCGTATGCGTTTTTTCCTGAATATATTCAGGAAAAAACGCATACGCCCTTTTTGGCCAACCAAGCAACCTGGAAAGGCAAATCAGCGCTACAAAGAAGTCTCGCTTCCCATCGGTCAAAAGGGCCATGCTGAAAAAAGTGTCAAAACCAGAAATGCAGGACAGGCCATGGAGAAATGGGAGCCTTGCTACACTGATGGGCGGGATGTAAATTGCCAACAGCCACTCTGGAGACGTGTACGGTGTGTCCTGAAACATCTAAAAAACACAGCTTAGAGAGCATAGGGCACTTCCACGCATGGGGGGATAAAGTGGGAAAATTGAAAATCAGCAAGACACAAGCACCCCAAAGTTTAGGGCTGCTCTGTTGACAAGGACCTCCACTTCATTCTACCTTAAATATCCCAGGAAAGCGAAAAATGGATAAAAAAGTTGTGGTCCTTATGTACAATGGAATATCACTCAGCCATGAAATCAATGTCATAAGGCTAGTAGCAGCATGATGAGTGGATTTAGGTAAGACGATTCTAAGTGAAATAAGTCACACAGAAAAGGACACTTCTCATAAGGTGTCACTTATAGAGGGAATGTAAAAACCGTTACACTTGAACTGAATTACAAAACAGAACAGAGTCACACATGCAGAAAACACACTATGGCTGCTTAACGGGAAAGGTGAGGTGGGGTGATACATAAAACAAGAGTTTCAAATTAGCTCAGATACCGTTCCATAAACCCAATATGTAACAGACAAGACCTACTCCTTGCTCAGAGAACTGGACTCAACACGCCCGATTCACCGCACAAGAATATATCTGACTAGTAATAATCTTAAAACCTATGTATTGATATCTCTCTGTTAGTGTGTCAAGTGGGTGTAAAGCGGCATAAACACAGCCGTGAAAAGCAGCTAAACCCCATTATAAAAATAAATTACTTTTAAAAACCCATGAAAAAAAGACAGGGAAAGAGAGAGAAATTCTTACACAATTCGTTCAGGGGCTGTGATGCAACCTGGATTGACCATATCTAGACCCACAGCTGGATGAGACATAAGGGTGGACACTCTTGGGGCTGAGAGGTTTGGTGAGGTTGGGTGAGCAAACGCAGACCCTTTAAAGTAATAGTGCGTGCTACCCATCGCATGGGTCCCAAATCTTCAGGTTCAAGGGCATCTTCCTACATCGAAAACATGCATGAGAAACCCAGAAGATGGTACACCGTGTGATGGGGAAAGGTTTCTAAAACGCACCTCATTTCTCATCTCCTTGTGCTCGGGTTCGCCATTCCAGCCACTTTACTAGCAATCTCCCTACTTGGAGCATCAGCACCTTTAACCTCCTGTTCCGTACAGGTTGCAATTTGTCCTGAGGATGAACGGGAAGACGGGGAACCAATGAGAGACTAGCTCTTGGTGTTGGGACAGGCAGAGGTCACTCTATTTTCCCATCAGGAAGAAGAATTAACCACAGGCTCAGCCTGCCCCCTGGAACCAGAACAGGGCCTGAAGCCATCCTGCGCTTTTGCGGCCAGCTCCCAAAAAAGCGACTTGTAAAATGGAGCTTCAGGGCACTGCAATTCACAAACCTGCAGAGTTATAAATGATAACTCTCGTCCACAAATATATTGAGGGAAGGCAAAGAAGAGGATTTGAAATCAAGGCAGAATTGCAGGAAACAGATTTCAGGAGGTAGATTCGAATTGCCTTTAAAGCACATGAAAAGCGGCAAAACGTTGACAATGATGCCCTTGGCCAAAAAGTGCGTATGCGTTTTTTCCTGAATATATTCAGGAAAAAACGCATACGCCCTTTTTGGCCAACCAAGCAACCTGGAAAGGCAAACAGCGCTACAAAGAAGTCTCGCTTCCCATCGGTCAAAAGGGCCATGCTGAAAAAAGTGTCAAAACCAGAAATGCAGGACAGGCCATGGAGAAATGGGAGCCTTGCTACACTGATGGGCGGGATGTAAATTGCCAACAGCCACTCTGGAGAAGTGTACGGTGTGTCCTGAAACATCTAAAAAACACAGCTTAGAGAGCATAGGGCACTTCCACGCATGGGGGGATAAAGTGGGAAAATTGAAAATCAGCAAGACACAAGCACCCCAAAGTTTAGGGCTGCTCTGTTGACAAGGACCTCCACTTCATTCTACCTTAAATATCCCAGGAAATCGAAAAATGGATAAAAAAGTTGTGGTCCTTATGTACAATGGAATATCACTCAGCCATGAAATCAATGTCATAAGGCTAGTAGCAGCATGATGAGTGGATTTAGGTAAGACGATTCTAAGTGAAATAAGTCACACAGAAAAGGACACTTCTCATAAGGTGTCACTTATAGAGGGAATGTAAAAACCGTTACACTTGAACTGAATTACAAAACAGAACAGAGTCACACATGCAGAAAACACACTATGGCTGCTTAACGGGAAAGGTGAGGTGGGGTGATACATAAAACAAGAGTTTCAAATTAGCTCAGATACCGTTCCATAAACCCAATATGTAACAGACAAGACCTACTCCTTGCTCAGAGAACTGGACTCAACACGCCCGATTCACCGCACAAGAATATATCTGACTAGTAATAATCTTAAAACCTATGTATTGATATCTCTCTGTTAGTGTGTCAAGTGGGTGTAAAGCGGCATAAACACAGCCTTGAAAAGCAGCTAAACCCCATTATAAAAATAAATTACTTTTAAAAACCCATGAAAAAAAGACAGGGAAAGAGAGAGAAATTCTTACACAATTCGTTCAGGGGCTGTGATGCAACCTGGATTGACCATATCTAGACCCACAGCTGGATGAGACATAAGGGTGGACACTCTTGGGGCTGAGAGGTTTGGTGAGGTTGGGTGAGCAAACGCAGACCCTTTAAAGTAATACTGCGTGCTACCCATCGCATGGGTCCCAAATCTCCAGGTTCAAGGGCATCTTCCTACATCGAAAACATGCATGAGAAACCCAGAAGATGGTACACCGTGTGATGGGGAAAGGTTTCTAAAACGCACCTCATTTCTCATCTCCTTGTGCTCGGGTTCGCCATTCCAGCCACTTTACTAGCAATCTCCCTACTTGGAGCATCAGCACCTTTAACCTCCTGTTCCGTACAGGTTGCAATTTGTCCTGAAGATGAACGGGAAGACGGGGAACCAATGACAGACTAGCTCTTGGTGTTGGGACAGGCAGAGGTCACTCTATTTTCCCATCAGGAAGAAGAATTAACCACAGGCTCAGCCTGCCCCCCGGAACCAGAACAGGGCCTGAAGCCATCCTGCGCTTTTGCGGCCAGCTCCCGAAAAAGCGACTTGTAAAATGGAGCTTCAGGGCACTGCAATTCACAAACCTGCAGAGTTATAAATGATAACTCTCGTCCACAAATATATTGAGGGAAGGCAAAGAAGAGGATTTGAAATCAAGGCAGAATTGCAGGAAACAGATTTCGGGAGGTAGATTCGAATCGCCTTTAAAGCACATGAAAAGCGGCAAAACGTTGACAATGATGCCCTTGGCCAAAAAGGGCGTATGCGTTTTTTCCTGAATATATTCAGGAAAAAACGCATACGCCCTTTTTGGCCAACCAAGCAACCTGGAAAGGCAAATCAGCGCTACAAAGAAGTCTCGCTTCCCATCGGTCAAAAGGGCCATGCTGAAAAAAGTGTCAAAACCAGAAATGCAGGACAGGCCATGGAGAAATGGGAGCCTTGCTACACTGATGGGCGGGATGTAAATTGCCAACAGCCACTCTGGAGAAGTGTACGGTGTGTCCTGAAACATCTAAAAAACACAGCTTAGAGAGCATAGGGCACTTCCACGCATGGGGGGATAAAGTGGGAAAATTGAAAATCAGCAAGACACAAGCACCCCAAAGTTTAGGGCTGCTCTGTTGACAAGGACCTCCACTTCATTCTACCTTAAATATCCCAGAAAAGCGAAAAATGGATAAAAAAGTTGTGGTCCTTATGTACAATGGAATATCACTCAGCCATGAAATCAATGTCATAAGGCTAGTAGCAGCATGATGAGTGGATTTAGGTAAGACGATTCTAAGTGAAATAAGTCACACAGAAAAGGACACTTCTCATAAGGTGTCACTTATAGAGGGAATGTAAAAACCATTACACTTGAACTGAATTACAAAACAGAACAGAGTCACACATGCAGAAAACACACTATGGCTGCTTAACGGGAAAGGTGAGGTGGGGTGATACATAAAACAAGAGTTTCAAATTAGCTCAGATACCGTTCCATAAACCCAATATGTAACAGACAAGACCTACTCCTTGCTCAGAGAACTGGACTCAACACGCCCGATTCACCGCACAAGAATATATCTGACTAGTAATAATCTTAAAACCTATGTATTGATATCTCTCTGTTAGTGTGTCAAGTGGGTGTAAAGCGGCATAAACACAGCCGTGAAAAGCAGCTAAACCCCATTATAAAAATAAATTACTTTTAAAAACCCATGAAAAAAAGACAGGGAAAGAGAGAGAAATTCTTACACAATTCGTTCAGGGGCTGTGATGCAACCTGGATTGACCATATCTAGACCCACAGCTGGATGAGACATAAGGGTGGACACTCTTGGGGCTGAGAGGTTTGGTGAGGTTGGGTGAGCAAACGCAGACCCTTTAAAGTAATAGTGCGTGCTACCCATCGCATGGGTCCCAAATCTCCAGGTTCAAGGGCATCTTCCTACATCGAAAACATGCATGAGAAACCCAGAAGATGGTACACCGTGTGATGGGGAAAGGTTTCTAAAACGCACCTCATTTCTCATCTCCTTGTGCTCGGGTTCGCCATTCCAGCCACTTTACTAGCAATCTCCCTACTTGGAGCATCAGCACCTTTAACCTCCTGTTCCGTACAGGTTGCAATTTGTCCTCAGGATGAACGGGAAGACGGGGAACCAATGAGAGACTAGCTCTTGGTGTTGGGACAGGCAGAGGTCACTCTATTTTCCCATCAGGAAGAAGAATTAACCACAGGCTCAGCCTGCCCCCTGGAACCAGAACAGGGCCTGAAGCCATCCTGCGCTTTTGCGGCCAGCTCCCAAAAAAGCGACTTGTAAAATGGAGCTTCAGGGCACTGCAATTCACAAACCTGCAGAGTTATAAATGATAACTCTCGTCCACAAATATATTGAGGGAAGGCAAAGAAGAGGATTTGAAATCAAGGCAGAATTGCAGGAAACAGATTTCGGGAGGTAGATTCGAATCGCCTTTAAAGCACATGAAAAGCGGCAAAACGTTGACAATGATGCCCTTGGCCAAAAAGGGCGTATGCGTTTTTTCCTGAATATATTCAGGAAAAAACGCATACGCCCTTTTTGGCCAACCAAGCAACCTGGAAAGGCAAATCAGCGCTACAAAGAAGTCTCGCTTCCCATCGGTCAAAAGGGCCATGCTGAAAAAAGTGTCAAAACCAGAAATGCAGGACAGGCCATGGAGAAATGGGAGCCTTGCTACACTGATGGGCGGGATGTAAATTGCCAACAGCCACTCTGGAGAAGTGTACGGTGTGTCCTGAAACATCTAAAAAACACAGCTTAGAGAGCATAGGGCACTTCCACGCATGGGGGGATAAAGTGGGAAAATTGAAAATCAGCAAGACACAAGCACCCCAAAGTTTAGGGCTGCTCTGTTGACAAGGACCTCCACTTCATTCTACCTTAAATATCCCAGGAAAGCGAAAAATGGATAAAAAAGTTGTGGTCCTTATGTACAATGGAATATCACTCAGCCATGAAATCAATGTCATAAGGCTAGTAGCAGCATGATGAGTGGATTTAAGTAAGACGATTCTAAGTGAAATAAGTCACACAGAAAAGGACACTTCTCATAAGGTGTCACTTATAGAGGGAATGTAAAAACCGTTACACTTGAACTGAATTACAAAACAGAACAGAGTCACACATGCAGAAAACACACTATGGCTGCTTAACGGGAAAGGTGAGGTGGGGTGATACATAAAACAAGAGTTTCAAATTAGCTCAGATACCGTTCCATAAACCCAATATGTAACAGACAAGACCTACTCCTTGCTCAGAGAACTGGACTCAACACGCCCGATTCACCGCACAAGAATATATCTGACTAGTAATAATCTTAAAACCTATGTATTGATATCTCTCTGTTAGTGTGTCAAGTGGGTGTAAAGCGGCATAAACACAGCCGTGAAAAGCAGCTAAACCCCATTATAAAAATAAATTACTTTTAAAAACCCATGAAACAAAGACAGGGAAAGAGAGAGAAATTCTTACACAATTCGTTCAGGGGCTGTGATGCAACCTGGATTGACCATATCTAGACCCACAGCTGGATGAGACATAAGGGTGGACACTCTTGGGGCTGAGAGGTTTGGTGAGGTTGGGTGAGCAAAAGCAGACCCTTTAAAGTAATAGTGTGTGCTACCCATCGCATGGGTCCCAAATCTCCAGGTTCAAGGGCATCTTCCTACATCGAAAACATGCATGAGAAACCCAGAAGATGGTACACCGTGTGATGGGGAAAGGTTTCTAAAACGCACATCATTTCCCATCTCCTTGTGCTCGGGTTCGCCATTCCAGCCACTTTACTAGCAATCTCCCTACTTGGAGCATCAGCACCTTTAACCTCCTGTTCCGTACAGGTTGCAATTTGTCCTGAGGATGAACGGGAAGACGGGGAACCAATGAGAGACTAGCTCTTGGTGTTGGGACAGGCACAGGTCACTCTATTTTCCCATCAGGAAGAAGAATTAACCACAGGCTCAGCCTGCCCCCGGAACCAGAACAGGGCCTGAAGCCATCCTGCGCTTTTGCGGCCAGCTCCCAAAAAAGCGACTTGTAAAATGGAGCTTCAGGGCACTGCAATTCAAAAACCTGCAGAGTTATAAATGATAACTCTCGTCCACAAATATATTGAGGGAAGGCAAAGAAGAGGATTTGAAATCAAGGCAGAATTGCAGGAAACAGATTTCAGGAGGTAGATTCGAATCGCCTTTAAAGCACATGAAAAGCAGCAAAACGTTGACAATGATGGCCTTGGCCAAAAAGGGCGTATGCGTTTTTTCCTGAATATATTCAGGAAAAACCGCATACGCCCTTTTTGGCCAACCAAGCAACCTGGAAAGGCAAATCACCGCTACAAAGAAGTCTCACTTCCCATCGGTCAAAAGGGCCATGCTGAAAAAAGTGTCAAAACCAGAAATGCAGGACAGGCCATGGAGAAATGGGAGCCTTGCTACACTGATGGGCGGGATGTAAATTGCCAACAGCCACTCTGGAGAAGTGTACGGTGTGTCCTGAAACATCTAAATAACACAGCTTAGAGAGCATAGGGCACTTCCACGCATGGGGGGATAAAGTGGGAAAATTGAAAATCAACAAGACACAAGCACCCCAAAGTTTAGGGCTGCTCTGTTGACAAGGACCTCCACTTCATTCCACCTTAAATATCCCAGGAAAGCGAAAAATGGATAAAAAAGTTGTGGTCCTTATGTACAATGGAATATCACTCAGCCATGAAATCAATGTCATAAGGCTAGTAGCAGCATGATGAGTGGATTTAGGTAAGACGATTCTAAGTGAAATAAGTCACACAGAAAAGGAAACTTCTCATAAGGTGTCACTTATAGAGGGAATGTAAAAACCGTTACACTTGAACTGAATTACAAAACAGAACAGAGTCACACATGCAGAAAACACACTATGGCTGCTTAACGGGAAAGGTGAGGTGGGGTGATACATAAAACAAGAGTTTCAAATTAGCTCAGATACCGTTCCATAAACCCAATATGTAATAGACAAGACCTACTCCTTGCTCAGAGAACTGGACTCAACACGCCCGATTCACCGCACAAGAATATATCTGACTAGTAATAATCTTAAAACCTATGTATTGATATCTCTCTGTTAGTGTGTCAAGTGGGTATAAAGCGGCATAAACACAGCCGTGAAAAGCAGCTAAACCCCATTATAAAAATAAATTACTTTTAAAAACCCATGAAACAAAGACAGGGAAAGAGAGAGAAATTCTTACACAATTCGTTCAGGGGCTGTGATGCAACCTGGATTGACCATATCTAGACCCACAGCTGGATGAGACATAAGGGTGGACACTCCTGGGGCTGAGAGGTTTGGTTAGGTTGGGTGAGCAAACGCAGATCCTGTAAAGTAATACTGCGTGCTACCCATCGCATGGGTCCCAAATCTCCAGGTTCAAAGGCATCTTCCTACATCGAAAACATGCATGAGAAACCCAGAAGATGGTACACCGTGTGATGGGGAAAGGTTTCTAAAACGCACCTCATTTCTCATCTCCTTGTGCTCGGGTTCGCCATTCCAGCCACTTGACTAGCAATCTCCCTACTTGGAGCATCAGCACCTTTAACCTCCTGTTCCGTACAGGTTGCAATTTGTCCTGAGGATGAACGGGAATACGGGGAACCAATGAGAGACTAGCTCTTGGTGTTGGGACAGGCACAGGTCACTCTATTTTCCCATCAGGAAGAAGAATTAACCACAGGCTCAGCCTGCCCCCCGGAACCAGAACAGGGCCTGAAGCCATCCTGCGCTTTTGCGGCCATCTCCCAAAAAAGCGACTTTTAAAATGGAGCTTCAGGGCACTGCAATTCACAAACCTGCAGAGTTATAAATGATAACTCTCGTCCACAAATATATTGAGGGAAGGCAAAGAAGAGGATTTGAAATCAAGGCAGAATTGCAGGAAACAGATTTCAGGAGGTAGATACGAATTGCCTTTAAAGCACATGAAAAGCGGCAAAACGTTGACAATGATGCCCTTGGCCAAAAAGGGCGTATGCGTTTTTTCCTGAATATATTCAGGAAAAAACGCATACGCCCTTTTTGGCCAACCAAGCAACCTGGAAAGGCAAATCAGCGCTACAAAGAAGTCTCGCTTCCCATCGGTCAAAAGGGCCATGCTGAAAAAAGTGTCAAAACCAGAAATGCAGGACAGGCCATGGAGAAATGGGAGCCTTGCTACACTGATGGGCGGGATGTAAATTTCCAACAGCCACTCTGGAGAAGTGTACGGTGTGTCCTGAAACATCTAAAAAACACAGCTTAGAGAGCATAGGGCACTTCCACGCATGGGGGATAAAGTGGGAAAATTGAAAATCAGCAAGACACAAGCACCCCAAAGTTTAGGGCTGCTCTGTTGACAAGGACCTCCACTTCATTCCACCTTAAATATCCCAGGAAAGCGAAAAATGGATCAAAAAGTTGTGGTCCTTATGTACAATGGAATATCACTCAGCCATGAAATCAATGTCATAAGGCTAGTAGCAGCATGATGAGTGGATTTAGGTAAGACGATTCTAAGTGAAATAAGTCACACAGAAAAGGACACTTCTCATAAGGTGTCACTTATAGAGGGAATGTAAAAACCGTTACACTTGAACTGAATTACAAAACAGAACAGAGTCACACATGCAGAAAACACACTATGGCTGCTTAACGGGAAAGGTGAGGTGGGGTGATACATAAAACAAGAGTTTCAAATTAGCTCAGATACCATTCCATAAACCCAATATGTAATAGACAAGACCTACTCCTTGCTCAGAGAACTGGACTCAACATGCCCGATTCACCGCACAAGAATATATCTGACTAGTAATAATCTTAAAACCTATGTATTGATATCTCTCTGTTCGTGTGTCAAGTGGGTGTAAAGCGGCATAAACACAGCCCTGAAAAGCAGCTAAACCCCATTATAAAAATAAATTACTTTTAAAAACCCATGAAAAAAAGACAGGGAAAGAGAGAGAAATTCTTACACAATTCGTTCAGGGGCTGTGATGCAACCTGGATTGACCATATCTAGACCCACAGCTGGATGAGACATAAGGGTGGACACTCTTGGGGCTGAGAGGTTTGTTGAGGTTGGGTGAGCAAACGCAGACCCTTTAAAGTAATAGTGCGTACTACCCATCGCATGGGTCCCAAATCTCCAGGTTCAAGGGCATCTTCCTACATCGAAAACATGCATGAGAAACCCAGAAGATGGTACACCGTGTGATGGGGAAAGGTTTCTAAAACGCACCTCATTTCTCATCTCCTTGTGCTTGGGTTCGCCATTCCAGCCACTTTACTAGCAATCTCCCTACTTGGAGCATCAGCACCTTTAACCTCCTGTTCCGTACAGGTTGCAATTTGTCCTGAGGATGAACGGGAAGACGGGGAACCAATGAGAGACTAGCTCTTGGTGTTGGGACAGGCAGAGGTCACTCTATTTTCCCATCAGGAAGAAGAATTAACCACAGGCTCAGCCTGCCCCCTGGAACCAGAACAGGGCCTGAAGCCATCCTGCGCTTTTGCGGCCAGCTCCCAAAAAAGCGACTTGTATAATGGAGCTTCAGGGCACTGCAATTCACAAACCTGCAGAGTTATAAATGATAACTCTCGTCCACAAATATATTGAGGGAAGGCAAAGAAGAGGATTTGAAATCAAGGCAGAATTGCAGGAAACAGATTTCAGGAGGTAGATTCGAATCGCCTTTAAAGCACATGAAAAGCGGCAAAACGTTGACAATGATGCCCTTGGCCAAAAAGGGCGTATGCGTTTTTTCCTGAATATATTCAGGAAAAAACGCATACGCCCTTTTTGGCCAACCAAGCAACCTGGAACGGCAAATCAGCGCTACAAAGAAGTCTCGCTTCCCATCGGTCAAAAGGGCCATGCTGAAAAAAGTGTCAAAACCAGAAATGCAGGACAGGCCATGGAGAAATGGGAGCCTTGCTACACTGATGGGCGGGATGTAAATTGCCAACAGCCACTCTGGAGAAGTGTACGGTGTGTCCTGAAACATCTATACAACACAGCTTAGAGAGCATAGGGCACTTCCACGCATGGGGGGATAAAGTGGGAAAACTGAAAATCAGCAAGACACAAGCACCCCAAAGTTTAGGGCTGCTCTGTTGACAAGGACCTCCACTTCATTCCACCTTAAATATCCCAGGAAAGCGAAAAATGGATCAAAAAGTTGTGGTCCTTATGTACAATGGAATATCACTCAGCCATGAAATCAATGTCATAAGGCTAGTAGCAGCATGATGAGTGGATTTAGGTAAGACGATTCTAAGTGAAATAAGTCACACAGAAAAGGAAACTTCTCATAAGGTGTCACTTATAGAGGGAATGTAAAAACCGTTACACTTGAACTGAATTACAAAACAGAACAGAGTCACACATGCAGAAAACACACTATGGCTGCTTAACGGGAAAGGTGAGGTGGGGTGATACATAAAACAAGAGTTTCAAATTAGCTCAGATACCGTTCCATAAACCCAATATGTAATAGACAAGACCTACTCCTTGCTCAGAGAACTGGACTCAACACGCCCGATTCACCGCACAAGAATATATCTGACTAGTAATAATCTTAAAACCTATGTATTGATATCTCTCTGTTAGTGTGTCAAGTGGGTATAAAGCGGCATAAACACAGCCGTGAAAAGCAGCTAAACCCCATTATAAAAATAAATTACTTTTAAAAACCCATGAAACAAAGACAGGGAAAGAGAGAGAAATTCTTACACAATTCGTTCAGGGGCTGTGATGCAACCTGGATTGAACATATCTAGACCCACAGCTGGATGAGACATAAGGGTGGACACTCCTGGGGCTGAGAGGTTTGGTGAGGTTGGGTGAGCAAACGCAGATCCTGTAAAGTAATACTGCGTGCTACCCATCGCATGGGTCCCAAATCTCCAGGTTCAAAGGCATCTTCCTACATCGAAAACATGCATGAGAAACCCAGAAGATGGTACACCGTGTGATGGGGAAAGGTTTCTAAAACGCACCTCATTTCTCATCTCCTTGTGCTCGGGTTTGCCATTCCAGCCACTTGACTAGCAATCTCCCTACTTGGAGCATCAGCACCTTTAACCTCCTGTTCCGTACAGGTTGCAATTTGTCCTGAGGATGAACGGGAAGACGGGGAACCAATGAGAGACTAGCTCCTGGTGTTGGGACAGGCACAGGTCACTCTATTTTCCCATCAGGAAGAAGAATTAACCACAGGCTCAGCCTGCCCCCCGGAACCAGAACAGGGCCTGAAGCCATCCTGCGCTTTTGCGGCCAGCTCCCAAAAAAGCGACTTTTAAAATGGAGCTTCAGGGCACTGCAATTCACAAACCTGCAGAGTTATAAATGATAACTCTCGTCCACAAATATATTGAGGGAAGGCAAAGAAGAGGATTTGAAATCAAGGCAGAATTGCAGGAAACAGATTTCAGGAGGTAGATTCGAATTGCCTTTAAAGCACATGAAAAGCGGCAAAACGTTGACAATGATGCCCTTGGCCAAAAAGGGCGTATGCGTTTTTTCCTGAATATATTCAGGAAAAAACGCATACGCCCTTTTTGGCCAACCAAGCAACCTGGAAAGGCAAATCAGCGCTACAAAGAAGTCTCGCTTCCCATCGGTCAAAAGGGCCATGCTGAAAAAAGTGTCAAAACCAGAAATGCAGGACACGCAATGGAGAAATGGGAGCCTTGTTACACTGATGGGCGGGATGTAAATTGCCAACAGCCACTCTGGAGAAGTGTACGGTGTGTCCTGAAACATCTAAAAAACACAGCTTAGAGAGCATAGGGCACTTCCACGCATGGGGGGATAAAGTGGGAAAATTGAAAGTCAGCAAGACACAAGCACCCCAAAGTTTAGGGCTGCTCTGTTGACAAGGACCTCCACTTCATTCCACCTTAAATATCCCAGGAAAGCGAAAAATGGATAAAAAAGTTGTGGTCCTTATGTACAATGGAATATCACTCAGCCATGAAATCAATGTCATAAGGCTAGTAGCAGCATGATGAGTGGATTTAGGTAAGACGATTCTAAGTGAAATAAGTCACACAGAAAAGGACACTTCTCATAAGGTGTCACTTATAGAGGGAATGTAAAAACCGTTACACTTGAACTGAATTACAAAACAGAACAGAGTCACACATGCAGAAAACACACTATGGCTGCTTAACGGGAAAGGTGAGGTGGGGTGATACATAAAACAAGAGTTTCAAATTAGCTCAGATACCGTTCCATAAACCCAATATGTAATAGACAAGACCTACTCCTTGCTCAGAGAACTGGACTCAACACGCCCGATTCACCGCACAAGAATATATCTGACTAGCAATAATCTTAAAACCTATGTATTGATATCTCTCTGTTAGTGTGTCAAGTGGGTGTAAAGCGGCATAAACACAGCCGTGAAAAGCAGCTAAACCCCATTATAAAAATAAATTACTTTTAAAAACCCATGAAACAAAGACAGGGAAAGAGAGAGAAATTCTTACACAATTCGTTCAGGGGCTGTGATGCAACCTGGATTGACCATATCTAGACCCACAGCTGGATGAGACATAAGGGTGGACACTCTTGGGGCTGAGAGGTTTGGTGAGGTTGGGTGAGCAAACGCAGACCCTTTAAAGTAATACTGCGTGCTACCCATCGCATGGGTCCCAAATCTCCAGGTTCAAGGGCATCTTCCTACATCGAAAACATGCATGAGAAACCCAGAAGATGGTACACCGTGTGATGGGGAAAGGTTTCTAAAACGCACCTCATTTCTCATCTCCTTGTGCTCGGGTTCGCCATTCCAGCCACTTTACTAGCAATCTCCCTACTTGGAGCATCAGCACCTTTAACCTCCTGTTCCGTACAGGTTGCAATTTGTCCTGAGGATGAACGGGAAGACGGGGAACCAATGAGAGACTAGCTCTTGGTGTTGGGACAGGCACAGGTCACTCTATTTTCCCATCAGGAAGAAGAATTAACCACAGGCTCAGCCTGCCCCCGGAACCAGAACAGGGCCTGAAGCCATCCTGCGCTTTTGCGGCCAGCTCCCAAAAAAGCGACTTGTAAAATGGAGCTTCAGGGCACTGCAATTCACAAACCTGCAGAGTTATAAATGATAACTCTCGTCCACAAATATATTGAGGGAAGGCAAAGAAGAGGATTTGAAATCAAGGCAGAATTGCAGGAAACAGATTTCAGGAGGTAGATTCGAATCGCCTTTAAAGCACATGAAAACCAGCAAAACGTTGACAATGATGCCCTTGGCCAAAAAGGGCGTATGCGTTTTTTCCTGAATATATTCAGGAAAAAACGCATACGCCCTTTTTGGCCACCCAAGCAACCTGGAAAGGCAAATCAGCGCTACAAAGAAGTCTCGCTTCCCATCGGTCAAAAGGGCCATGCTGAAAAAAGTGTCAAAACCAGAAATGCAGGACAGGCCATGGAGAAATGGGAGCTTTGCTACACTGATGGGCGGGATGTAAATTGCCAACAGCCACTCTGGAGAAGTGTACGGTGTGTCCTGAAACATCTAAAAAACACAGCTTAGAGAGCATAGGGCACTTCCACGCATGGGGGGATAAAGTGGGAAAATTGAAAATCAGCAAGACACAAGCACCACAAAGTTTAGGGCTGCTCTGTTGACAAGGACCTCCACTTCATTCTACCTTAAATATCCCAGGAAAGCGAAAAATGGATAAAAAAGTTGTGGTCCTTATGTACAATGGAATATCACTCAGCCATGAAATCAATGTCATAAGGCTAGTAGCAGCATGATGAGTGGATTTAGGTAAGACGATTCTAAGTGAAATAAGTCACACAGAAAAGGACACTTCTCATAAGGTGTCACTTATAGAGGGAATGTAAAAACCGTTACACTTGAACTGAATTACAAAACAGAACAGAGTCACACATGCAGAAAACACACTATGGCTGCTTAACGGGAAAGGTGAGGTGGGGTGATACATAAAACAAGAGTTTCAAATTAGGTCAGATACCGTTCCATAAACCCAATATGTAACAGACAAGACCTACTCCTTGCTCAGAGAACTGGACTCAACACGCCCGATTCACCGCACAAGAATATATCTGACTAGTAATAATCTTAAAACCTATGTATTGATATCTCTCTGTTAGTGTGTCAAGTGGGTGTAAAGCGGCATAAACACAGCCGTGAAAAGCAGCTAAACCCCATTATAAAAATAAATTACTTTTAAAAACCCATGAAACAAAGACAGGGAAAGAGAGAGAAATTCTTACACAATTCGTTCAGGGGCTGTGATGCAACCTGGATTGACCATATCTAGACCCACAGCTGGATGAGACATAAGGGTGGACACTCTTGGGGCTGAGAGGTTTGGTGAGGTTGGGTGAGCAAACGCAGACACTTTAAAGTAATAGTGCGTGCTACCCATCGCATGGGTCCCAAATCTCCAGGTTCAAGGGCATCTTCCTACATCGAAAACATGCATGAGAAACCCAGAAGATGGTACACCGTGTGATGGGGAAAGGTTTCTAAAACGCACCTCATTTCTCATCTCCTTGTGCTCGGGTTCGCCATTCCAGCCACTTTACTAGCAATCTCCCTACTTGGAGCATCAGCACCTTTAACCTCCTGTTCCGTACAGGTTGCAATTTGTCCTGAGGATGAACGGGAAGACGGGGAACCAATGAGAGACTAGCTCTTGGTGTTGGGACAGGCACAGGTCACTCTATTTTCCCATCAGGAAGAAGAATTAACCACAGGCTCAGCCTGCCCCCGGAACCAGAACAGGGCCTGAAGCCATCCTGCGCTTTTGCGGCCAGCTCCCAAAAAAGCGACTTGTAAAATGGAGCTTCAGGGCACTGCAATTCACAAACCTGCAGAGTTATAAATGATAACTCTCGTCCACAAATATATTGAGGGAAGGCAAAGAAGAGGATTTGAAATCAAGGCAGAATTGCAGGAAACAGATTTCAGGAGGTAGATTCGAATCGCCTTTAAAGCACATGAAAACCAGCAAAACGTTGACAATGATGCCCTTGGCCAAAAAGGGCGTATGCGTTTTTTCCTGAATATATTCAGGAAAAAACGCATACGCCCTTTTTGGCCAACCAAGCAACCTGGAAAGGCAAATCAGCGCTACAAAGAAGTCTCGCTTCCCATCGGTCAAAAGGGCCATGCTGAAAAAAGTGTCAAAACCAGAAATGCAGGACAGGCCATGGAGAAATGGGAGCCTTGCTACACTGATGGGCGGGATGTAAATTGCCAACAGCCACTCTGGAGAAGTGTACGGTGTGTCCTGAAACATCTAAAAAACACAGCTTAGAGAGCATAGGGCACTTCCACGCATGGGGGGATAAAGTGGGAAAATTGAAAACCAGCAAGACACAAGCACCCCAAAGTTTAGGGCTGCTCTGTTGACAAGGACCTCCACTTCATTCTACCTTAAATATCCCAGGAAAGCGAAAAATGGATAAAAAAGTTGTGGTCCTTATGTACAATGGAATATCACTCAGCCATGAAATCAATGTCATAAGGCTAGTAGCAGCATGATGAGTGGATTTAGGTAAGACGATTCTAAGTGAAATAAGTCACACAGAAAAGGACACTTCTCATAAGGTGTCACTTATAGAGGGAATGTAAAAACCGTTACACTTGAACTGAATTACAAAACAGAACAGAGTCACACATGCAGAAAACACACTATGGCTGCTTAACGGGAAAGGTGAGGTGGGGTGATACATAAAACAAGAGTTTCAAATTAGCTCAGATACCGTTCCATAAACCCAATATGTAACAGACAAGACCTACTCCTTGCTCAGAGAACTGGACTCAACACGTCCGATTCACCGCACAAGAATATATCTGACTAGTAATAATCTTAAAACCTATGTATTGATATCTCTCTGTTAGTGTGTCAAGTGGGTGTAAAGCGGCATAAACACAGCCGTGAAAAGCAGCTAAACCCCATTATAAAAATAAATTACTTTTAAAAACCCATGAAAAAAAGACAGGGAAAGAGAGAGAAATTCTTACACAATTCGTTCAGGGGCTGTTATGCAACCTGGATTGACCATATCTAGACCCACAGCTGGATGAGACATAAGGGTGGACACTCTTGGGGCTGAGAGGTTTGGTGAGGTTGGGTGAGCAAACGCAGACCCTTTAAAGTAATAGTGCGTGCTACCCATCGCATGGGTCCCAAATCTCCAGGTTCAAGGGCATCTTCCTACATCGAAAACATGCATGAGAAACCCAGAAGATGGTACACCGTGTGATGGGGAAAGGTTTCTAAAACGCACCTCATTTCTCATCTCCTTGTGCTCGGGTTCGCCATTCCAGCCACTTTACTAGCAATCTCCCTACTTGGAGCATCAGCACCTTTAACCTCCTGTTCCGTACAGGTTGCAATTTGTCCTGAGGATGAACGGGAAGACGGGGAACCAATGAGAGACTAGCTCTTGGTGTTGGGACAGGCAGAGGTCACTCTATTTTCCCATCAGGAAGAAGAATTAACCACAGGCTCAGCCTGCCCCCTGGAACCAGAACAGGGCCTGAAGCCATCCTGCGCTTTTGCGGCCAGCTCCCAAAAAAGCGACTTGTAAAATGGAGCTTCAGGGCACTGCAATTCACAAACCTGCAGAGTTATAAATGATAACTCTCGTCCACAAATATATTGAGGGAAGGCAAAGAAGAGGATTTGAAATCAAGGCAGAATTGCAGGAAACAGATTTCAGGAGGTAGATTCGAATCGCCTTTAAAGCACATGAAAAGTGGCAAAACGTTGACAATGATGCCCTTGGCCAAAAAGGGCGTATGCGTTTTTTCCTGAATATATTCAGGAAAAAACGCATACGCCCTTTTTGGCCAACCAAGCAACCTGGAAAGGCAAACAGCGCTACAAAGAAGTCTCGCTTCCCATCGGTCAAAAGGGCCATGCTGAAAAAAGTGTCAAAACCAGAAATGCAGGACAGGCCATGGAGAAATGGGAGCCTTGCTACACTGATGGGCGGGATGTAAATTGCCAACAGCCACTCTGGAGAAGTGTACGGTGTGTCCTGAAACATCTAAACAACACAGCTTAGAGAGCATAGGGCACTTCCACGCATGGGGGGATAAAGTGGGAAAACTGAAAATCAGCAAGACACAAGCACCCCAAAGTTTAGGGCTGCTCTGTTGACAAGGACCTCCACTTCATTCCACCTTAAATATCCCAGGAAAGCGAAAAATGGATCAAAAAGTTGTGGTCCTTATGTACAATGGAATATCACTCAGCCATGAAATCAATGTCATAAGGCTAGTAGCAGCATGATGAGTGGATTTAGGTAAGACGATTCTAAGTGAAATAAGTCACACAGAAAAGGAAACTTCTCATAAGGTGTCACTTATAGAGGGAATGTAAAAACCGTTACACTTGAACTGAATTACAAAACAGAACAGAGTCACACATGCAGAAAACACACTATGGCTGCTTAACGGGAAAGGTGAGGTGGGGTGATACATAAAACAAGAGTTTCAAATTAGCTCAGATACCGTTCCATAAACCCAATATGTAATAGACAAGACCTACTCCTTGCTCAGAGAACTGGACTCAACACGCCCGATTCACCGCACAAGAATATATCTGACTAGTAATAATCTTAAAACCTATGTATTGATATCTCTCTGTTAGTGTGTCAAGTGGGTATAAAGCGGCATAAACACAGCCGTGAAAAGCAGCTAAACCCCATTATAAAAATAAATTACTTTTAAAAACCCATGAAACAAAGACAGGGAAAGAGAGAGAAATTCTTACACAATTCGTTCAGGGGCTGTGATGCAACCTGGATTGAACATATCTAGACCCACAGCTGGATGAGACATAAGGGTGGACACTCCTGGGGCTGAGAGGTTTGGTGAGGTTGGGTGAGCAAACGCAGATCCTGTAAAGTAATACTGCGTGCTACCCATCGCATGGGTCCCAAATCTCCAGGTTCAAAGGCATCTTCCTACATCGAAAACATGCATGAGAAACCCAGAAGATGGTACACCGTGTGATGGGGAAAGGTTTCTAAAACGCACCTCATTTCTCATCTCCTTGTGCTCGGGTTTGCCATTCCAGCCACTTGACTAGCAATCTCCCTACTTGGAGCATCAGCACCTTTAACCTCCTGTTCCGTACAGGTTGCAATTTGTCCTGAGGATGAACGGGAAGACGGGGAACCAATGAGAGACTAGCTCTTGGTGTTGGGACAGGCACAGGTCACTCTATTTTCCCATCAGGAAGAAGAATTAACCACAGGCTCAGCCTGCCCCCCGGAACCAGAACAGGGCCTGAAGCCATCCTGCGCTTTTGGGGCCAGCTCCCAAAAAAGCGACTTTTAAAATGGAGCTTCAGGGCACTGCAATTCACAAACCTGCAGAGTTATAAATGATAACTCTCGTCCACAAATATATTGAGGGAAGGCAAAGAAGAGGATTTGAAATCAAGGCAGAATTGCAGGAAACAGATTTCAGGAGGTAGATTCGAATTGCCTTTAAAGCACATGAAAAGCGGCAAAACGTTGACAATGATGCCCTTGGCCAAAAAGGGCGTATGCGTTTTTTCCTGAATATATTCAGGAAAAAACGCATACGCCCTTTTTGGCCAACCAAGCAACCTGGAAAGGCAAATCAGCGCTACAAAGAAGTCTCGCTTCCCATCGGTCAAAAGGGCCATGCTGAAAAAAGTGTCAAAACCAGAAATGCAGGACAGGCAATGGAGAAATGGGAGCCTTGTTACACTGATGGGCGGGATGTAAATTGCCAACAGCCACTCTGGAGAAGTGTACGGTGTGTCCTGAAACATCTAAAAAACACAGCTTAGAGAGCATAGGGCACTTCCACGCATGGGGGGATAAAGTGGGAAAATTGAAAGTCAGCAAGACACAAGCACCCCAAAGTTTAGGGCTGCTCTGTTGACAAGGACCTCCACTTCATTCCACCTTAAATATCCCAGGAAAGCGAAAAATGGATAAAAAAGTTGTGGTCCTTATGTACAATGGAATATCACTCAGCCATGAAATCAATGTCATAAGGCTAGTAGCAGCATGATGAGTGGATTTAGGTAAGACGATTCTAAGTGAAATAAGTCACACAGAAAAGGACACTTCTCATAAGGTGTCACTTATAGAGGGAATGTAAAAACCGTTACACTTGAACTGAATTACAAAACAGAACAGAGTCACACATGCAGAAAACACACTATGGCTGCTTAACGGGAAAGGTGAGGTGGGGTGATACATAAAACAAGAGTTTCAAATTAGCTCAGATACCGTTCCATAAACCCAATATGTAATAGACAAGACCTACTCCTTGCTCAGAGAACTGGACTCAACACGCCCGATTCACCGCACAAGAATATATCTGACTAGTAATAATCTTAAAACCTATGTATTGATATCTCTCTGTTAGTGTGTCAAGTGGGTGTAAAGCGGCATAAACACAGCCGTGAAAAGCAGCTAAACCCCATTATAAAAATAAATTACTTTTAAAAACCCATGAAACAAAGACAGGGAAAGAGAGAGAAATTCTTACACAATTCGTTCAGGGGCTGTGATGCAACCTGGATTGACCATATCTAGACCCACAGCTGGATGAGACATAAGGGTGGACACTCTTGGGGCTGAGAGGTTTGGTGAGGTTGGGTGAGCAAACGCAGACCCTTTAAAGTAATACTGCGTGCTACCCATCGCATGGGTCCCAAATCTCCAGGTTCAAGGGCATCTTCCTACAACGAAAACATGCATGAGAAACCCAGAAGATGGTACACCGTGTGATGGGGAAAGGTTTCTAAAACGCACCTCATTTCTCATCTCCTTGTGCTCGGGTTCGCCATTCCAGCCACTTTACTAGCAATCTCCCTACTTGGAGCATCAGCACCTTTAACCTCCTGTTCCGTACAGGTTGCAATTTGTCCTGAGGATGAACGGGAAGACGGGGAACCAATGAGAGACTAGCTCTTGGTGTTGGGACAGGCACAGGTCACTCTATTTTCCCATCAGGAAGAAGAATTAACCACAGGCTCAGCCTGCCCCCGGAACCAGAACAGGGCCTGAAGCCATCCTGCGCTTTTGCGGCCAGCTCCCAAAAAAGCGACTTGTAAAATGGAGCTTCAGGGCACTGCAATTCACAAACCTGCAGAGTTATAAATGATAACTCTCGTCCACAAATATATTGAGGGAAGGCAAAGAAGAGGATTTGAAATCAAGGCAGAATTGCAGGAAACAGATTTCAGGAGGTAGATTCGAATCGCCTTTAAAGCACATGAAAACCAGCAAAACGTTGACAATGATGCCCTTGGCCAAAAAGGGCGTATGCGTTTTTTCCTGAATATATTCAGGAAAAAACGCATACGCCCTTTTTGGCCACCCAAGCAACCTGGAAAGGCAAATCAGCGCTACAAAGAAGTCTCGCTTCCCATCGGTCAAAAGGGCCATGCTGAAAAAAGTGTCAAAACCAGAAATGCAGGACAGGCCATGGAGAAATGGGAGCTTTGCTACACTGATGGGCGGGATGTAAATTGCCAACAGCCACTCTGGAGAAGTGTACGGTGTGTCCTGAAACATCTAAAAAACACAGCTTAGAGAGCATAGGGCACTTCCACGCATGGGGGGATAAAGTGGGAAAATTGAAAATCAGCAAGACACAAGCACCACAAAGTTTAGGGCTGCTCTGTTGACAAGGACCTCCACTTCATTCTACCTTAAATATCCCAGGAAAGCGAAAAATGGATAAAAAAGTTGTGGTCCTTATGTACAATGGAATATCACTCAGCCATGAAATCAATGTCATATGGCTAGTAGCAGCATGATGAGTGGATTTAGGTAAGACGATTCTAAGTGAAATAAGTCACACAGAAAAGGACACTTCTCATAAGGTGTCACTTATAGAGGGAATGTAAAAACCGTTACACTTGAACTGAATTACAAAACAGAACAGAGTCACACATGCAGAAAACACACTATGGCTGCTTAACGGGAAAGGTGAGGTGGGGTGATACATAAAACAAGAGTTTCAAATTAGGTCAGATACCGTTCCATAAACCCAATATGTAACAGACAAGACCTACTCCTTGCTCAGAGAACTGGACTCAACACGCCCGATTCACCGCACAAGAATATATCTGACTAGTAATAATCTTAAAACCTATGTATTGATATCTCTCTGTTAGTGTGTCAAGTGGGTGTAAAGCGGCATAAACACAGCCGTGAAAAGCAGCTAAACCCCATTATAAAAATAAATTACTTTTAAAAACCCATGAAACAAAGACAGGGAAAGAGAGAGAAATTCTTACACAATTCGTTCAGGGGCTGTGATGCAACCTGGATTGACCATATCTAGACCCACAGCTGGATGAGACATAAGGGTGGACACTCTTGGGGCTGAGAGGTTTGGTGAGGTTGGGTGAGCAAACGCAGACCCTTTAAAGTAATACTGCGTGCTACCCATCGCATGGGTCCCAAATCTCCAGGTTCAAGGGCATCTTCCTACATCGAAAACATGCATGAGAAACCCAGAAGATGGTACACCGTGTGATGGGGAAAGGTTTCTAAAACGCACCTCATTTCTCATCTCCTTGTGCTCGGGTTCGCCATTCCAGCCACTTTACTAGCAATCTCCCTACTTGGAGCATCAGCACCTTTAACCTCCTGTTCCGTACAGGTTGCAATTTGTCCTGAGGATGAACGGGAAGACGGGGAACCAATGAGAGACTAGCTCTTGGTGTTGGGACAGGCACAGGTCACTCTATTTTCCCATCAGGAAGAAGAATTAACCACAGGCTCAGCCTGCCCCCGGAACCAGAACAGGGCCTGAAGCCATCCTGCGCTTTTGCGGCCAGCTCCCAAAAAAGCGACTTGTAAAATGGAGCTTCAGGGCACTGCAATTCACAAACCTGCAGAGTTATAAATGATAACTCTCGTCCACAAATATATTGAGGGAAGGCAAAGAAGAGGATTTGAAATCAAGGCAGAATTGCAGGAAACAGATTTCAGGAGGTAGATTCGAATCGCCTTTAAAGCACATGAAAACCAGCAAAACGTTGACAATGATGCCCTTGGCCAAATAGGGCGTATGCGTTTTTTCCTGAATATATTCAGGAAAAAACGCATACGCCCTTTTTGGCCACCCAAGCAACCTGGAAAGGCAAATCAGCGCTACAAAGAAGTCTCGCTTCCCATCGGTCAAAAGGGCCATGCTGAAAAAAGTGTCAAAACCAGAAATGCAGGACAGGCCATGGAGAAATGGGAGCTTTGCTACACTGATGGGCGGGATGTAAATTGCCAACAGCCACTCTGGAGAAGTGTACGGTGTGTCCTGAAACATCTAAAAAACACAGCTTAGAGAGCATAGGGCACTTCCACGCATGGGGGGATAAAGTGGGAAAATTGAAAATCAGCAAGACACAAGCACCACAAAGTTTAGGGCTGCTCTGTTGACAAGGACCTCCACTTCATTCTACCTTAAATATCCCAGGAAAGCGAAAAATGGATAAAAAAGTTGTGGTCCTTATGTACAATGGAATATCACTCAGCCATGAAATCAATGTCATAAGGCTAGTAGCAGCATGATGAGTGGATTTAGGTAAGACGATTCTAAGTGAAATAAGTCACACAGAAAAGGACACTTCTCATAAGGTGTCACTTATAGAGGGAATGTAAAAACCGTTACACTTGAACTGAATTACAAAACAGAACAGAGTCACACATGCAGAAAACACACTATGGCTGCTTAACGGGAAAGGTGAGGTGGGGTGATACATAAAACAAGAGTTTCAAATTAGGTCAGATACCGTTCCATAAACCCAATATGTAACAGACAAGACCTACTCCTTGCTCAGAGAACTGGACTCAACACGCCCGATTCACCGCACAAGAATATATCTGACTAGTAATAATCTTAAAACCTATGTATTGATATCTCTCTGTTAGTGTGTCAAGTGGGTGTAAAGCGGCATAAACACAGCCGTGAAAAGCAGCTAAACCCCATTATAAAAATAAATTACTTTTAAAAACCCATGAAACAAAGACAGGGAAAGAGAGAGAAATTCTTACACAATTCGTTCAGGGGCTGTGATGCAACCTGGATTGACCATATCTAGACCCACAGCTGGATGAGACATAAGGGTGGACACTCTTGGGGCTGAGAGGTTTGGTGAGGTTGGGTGAGCAAACGCAGACACTTTAAAGTAATAGTGCGTGCTACCCATCGCATGGGTCCCAAATCTCCAGGTTCAAGGGCATCTTCCTACATCGAAAACATGCATGAGAAACCCAGAAGATGGTACACCGTGTGATGGGGAAAGGTTTCTAAAACGCACCTCATTTCTCATCTCCTTGTGCTCGGGTTCGCCATTCCAGCCACTTTACTAGCAATCTCCCTACTTGGAGCATCAGCACCTTTAACCTCCTGTTCCGTACAGGTTGCAATTTGTCCTGAGGATGAACGGGAAGACGGGGAACCAATGAGAGACTAGCTCTTGGTGTTGGGACAGGCACAGGTCACTCTATTTTCCCATCAGGAAGAAGAATTAACCACAGGCTCAGCCTGCCCCCGGAACCAGAACAGGGCCTGAAGCCATCCTGCGCTTTTGCGGCCAGCTCCCAAAAAAGCAACTTGTAAAATGGAGCTTCAGTGCACTGCAATTCACAAACGTGCAGAGTTATAAATGATAACTCTCGTCCACAAATATATTGAGGGAAGGCAAAGAAGAGGATTTGAAATCAAGGCAGAATTGCAGGAAACAGATTTCAGGAGGTAGATTCGAATCGCCATTAAAGCACATGAAAACCAGCGAAACGTTGACAATGATGCCCTTGGCCAAAAAGGGCGTATGCGTTTTTTCCTGAATATATTCAGGAAAAAACGCATACGCCCTTTTTGGCCAACCAAGCAACCTGGAAAGGCAAATCAGCGCTACAAAGAAGTCTCGCTTCCCATCGGTCAAAAGGGCCATGCTGAAAAAAGTGTCAAAACCAGAAATGCAGGACAGGCCATGGAGAAATGGGAGCCTTGCTACACTGATGGGCGGGATGTAAATTGCCAACAGCCACTCTGGAGAAGTGTACGGTGTGTCCTGAAACATCTAAAAAACACAGCTTAGAGAGCATAGGGCACTTCCACGCATGGGGGGATAAAGTGGGAAAATTGAAAATCAGCAAGACACAAGCACCCCAAAGTTTAGGGCTGCTCTGTTGACAAGGACCTCCACTTCATTCTACCTTAAATATCCCAGGAAAGCGAAAAATGGATAAAAAAGTTGTGGTCCTTATGTACAATGGAATATCACTCAGCCATGAAATCAATGTCATAAGGCTAGTAGCAGCATGATGAGTGGATTTAGGTAAGACGATTCTAAGTGAAATAAGTCACACAGAAAAGGACACTTCTCATAAGGTGTCACTTATAGAGGGAATGTAAAAACCGTTACACTTGAACTGAATTACAAAACAGAACAGAGTCACACATGCAGAAAACACACTATGGCTGCTTAACGGGAAAGGTGAGGTGGGGTGATACATAAAACAAGAGTTTCAAATTAGCTCAGATACCGTTCCATAAACCCAATATGTAACAGACAAGACCTACTCCTTGCTCAGAGAACTGGACTCAACACGCCCGATTCACCGCACAAGAATATATCTGACTAGTAATAATCTTAAAACCTATGTATTGATATCTCTCTGTTAGTGTGTCAAGTGGGTGTAAAGCGGCATAAACACAGCCGTGAAAAGCAGCTAAACCCCATTATAAAAATAAATTACTTTTAAAAACCCATGAAAAAAAGACAGGGAAAGAGAGAGAAATTCTTACACAATTCGTTCAGGGGCTGTGATGCAACCTGGATTGACCATATCTAGACCCACAGCTGGATGAGACATAAGGGTGGACACTCTTGGGGCTGAGAGGTTTGGTGAGGTTGGGTGAGCAAACGCAGACCCTTTAAAGTAATAGTGCGTGCTACCCATCGCATGGGTCCCAAATCTCCAGGTTCAAGGGCATCTTCCTACATCGAAAACATGCATGAGAAACCCAGAAGATGGTACACCGTGTGATGGGGAAAGGTTTCTAAAACGCACCTCATTTCTCATCTCCTTGTGCTCGGGTTCGCCATTCCAGCCACTTTACTAGCAATCTCCCTACTTGGAGCATCAGCACCTTTAACCTCCTGTTCCGTACAGGTTGCAATTTGTCCTGAGGATGAACGGGAAGACGGGGAACCAATGAGAGACTAGCTCTTGGTGTTGGGACAGGCAGAGGTCACTCTATTTTCCCATCAGGAAGAAGAATTAACCACAGGCTCAGCCTGCCCCCTGGAACCAGAACAGGGCCTGAAGCCATCCTGCGCTTTTGCGGCCAGCTCCCAAAAAAGCGACTTGTAAAATGGAGCTTCAGGGCACTGCAATTCACAAACCTGCAGAGTTATAAATGATAACTCTCGTCCACAAATATATTGAGGGAAGGCAAAGAAGAGGATTTGAAATCAAGGCAGAATTGCAGGAAACAGATTTCAGGAGGTAGATTCGAATCGCCTTTAAAGCACATGAAAAGCGGCAAAACGTTGACAATGATGCCCTTGGCCAAAAAGGGCGTATGCGTTTTTTCCTGAATATATTCAGGAAAAAACGCATACGCCCTTTTTGGCCAACCAAGCAACCTGGAAAGGCAAACAGCGCTACAAAGAAGTCTCGCTTCCCATCGGTCAAAAGGGCCATGCTGAAAAAAGTGTCAAAACCAGAAATGCAGGACAGGCCATGGAGAAATGGGAGCCTTGCTACACTGATGGGCGGGATGTAAATTGCCAACAGCCACTCTGGAGAAGTGTACGGTGTGTCCTGAAACATCTAAAAAACACAGCTTAGAGAGCATAGGGCACTTCCACGCATGGGGGGATAAAGTGGGAAAATTGAAAATCAGCAAGACACAAGCACCCCAAAGTTTAGGGCTGCTCTGTTGACAAGGACCTCCACTTCATTCTACCTTAAATATCCCAGGAAATCGAAAAATGGATAAAAAAGTTGTGGTCCTTATGTACAATGGAATATCACTCAGCCATGAAATCAATGTCATAAGGCTAGTAGCAGCATGATGAGTGGATTTAGGTAAGACGATTCTAAGTGAAATAAGTCACACAGAAAAGGACACTTCTCATAAGGTGTCACTTATAGAGGGAATGTAAAAACCGTTACACTTGAACTGAATTACAAAACAGAACAGAGTCACACATGCAGAAAACACACTATGGCTGCTTAACGGGAAAGGTGAGGTGGGGTGATACATAAAACAAGAGTTTCAAATTAGCTCAGATACCGTTCCATAAACCCAATATGTAACAGACAAGACCTACTCCTTGCTCAGAGAACTGGACTCAACACGCCCGATTCACCGCACAAGAATATATCTGACTAGTAATAATCTTAAAACCTATGTATTGATATCTCTCTGTTAGTGTGTCAAGTGGGTGTAAAGCGGCATAAACACAGCCTTGAAAAGCAGCTAAACCCCATTATAAAAATAAATTACTTTTAAAAACCCATGAAAAAAAGACAGGGAAAGAGAGAGAAATTCTTACACAATTCGTTCAGGGGCTGTGATGCAACCTGGATTGACCATATCTAGACCCACAGCTGGATGAGACATAAGGATGGACACTCTTGGGGCTGAGAGGTTTGGTGAGGTTGGGTGAGCAAACGCAGACCCTTTAAAGTAATAGTGCGTGCTACCCATCGCATGGGTCCCAAATCTCCAGGTTCAAGGGCATCTTCCTACATCGAAAACATGCATGAGAAACCCAGAAGATGGTACACCGTGTGATGGGGAAAGGTTTCTAAAACGCACCTCATTTCTCATCTCCTTGTGCTCGGGTTCGCCATTCCAGCCACTTTACTAGCAATCTCCCTACTTGGAGCATCAGCACCTTTAACCTCCTGTTCCGTACAGGTTGCAATTTGTCCTGAGGATGAACGGGAAGACGGGGAACCAATGAGAGACTAGCTCTTGGTGTTGGGACAGGCAGAGGTCACTCTATTTTCCCATCAGGAAGAAGAATTAACCACAGGCTCAGCCTGCCCCCTGGAACCAGAACAGGGCCTGAAGCCATCCTGCGCTTTTGCGGCCAGCTCCCAAAAAAGCGACTTGTAAAATGGAGCTTCAGGGCACTGCAATTCACAAACCTGCAGAGTTATAAATGATAACTCTCGTCCACAAATATATTGAGGGAAGGCAAAGAAGAGGATTTGAAATTAAGGCAGAATTTCAGGAAACAGATTTCAGGAGGTAGATTCGAATCGCCTTTAAAGCACATGAAAAGCGGCAAAACGTTGACAATGATGCCCTTGGCCAAAAAGGGCGTATGCGTTTTTTCCTGAATATATTCAGGAAAAAACGCATACGCCCTTTTTGGCCAACCAAGCAACCTGGAAAGGCAAATCAGCGCTACAAAGAAGTCTCGCTTCCCATCGGTCAAAAGGGCCATGCTGAAAAAAGTGTCAAAACCAGAAATGCAGGACAGGCCATGGAGAAATGGGAGCCTTGCTACACTGATGGGCGGGATGTAAATTGCCAAAAGCCACTCTGGAGAAGTGTACGGTGTGTCCTGAAACATCTAAAAAACACAGCTTAGAGAGCATAGGGCACTTCCACGCATGGGGGGATAAAGTGGGAAAATTGAAAATCAGCAAGACACAAGCACCCCAAAGTTTAGGGCTGCTCTGTTGACAAGGACCTCCACTTCATTCTACCTTAAATATCCCAGGAAAGCGAAAAATGGATAAAAAAGTTGTGGTCCTTATGTACAATGGAATATCACTCAGCCATGAAATCAATGTCATAAGGCTAGTAGCAGCATGATGAGTGGATTTAGGTAAGACGATTCTAAGTGAAATAAGTCACACAGAAAAGGACACTTCTCATAAGGTGTCACTTATAGAGGGAATGTAAAAACCGTTACACTTGAACTGAATTACAAAACAGAACAGAGTCACACATGCAGAAAACACACTATGGCTGCTTAACGGGAAAGGTGAGGTGGGGTGATACATAAAACAAGAGTTTCAAATTAGCTCAGATACCGTTCCATAAACTCAATATGTAACAGACAAGACCTACTCCTTGCTCAGAGAACAGGACTCAACACGCCCGATTCACCGCACAAGAATATATCTGACTAGTAATAATCTTAAAACCTATGTATTGATATCTCTCTGTTAGTGTGTCAAGTGGGTGTAAAGCGGCATAAACACAGCCGTGAAAAGCAGCTAAACCCCATTATAAAAATAAATTACTTTTAAAAACCCATGAAACAAAGACAGGGAAAGAGAGAGAAATTCTTACACAATTCGTTCAGGGGCTGTGATGCAACCTGGATTGACCATATCTAGACCCACAGCTGGATGAGACATAAGGGTGGACACTCTTGGGGCTGAGAGGTTTGGTGAGGTTGGGTGAGCAAACGCAGACCCTTTAAAGTAATAGTGCGTGCTACCCATCGCATGGGTCCCAAATCTCCAGGTTCAAGGGCATCTTCCTACATCGAAAACATGCATGAGAAACCCAGAAGATGGTACACCGTGTGATGGGGAAAGGTTTCTAAAACGCACCTCATTTCTCATCTCCTTGTGCTCGGGTTCGCCATTCCAGCCACTTTACTAGCAATCTCCCTACTTGGAGCATCAGCACCTTTAACCTCCTGTTCCGTACAGGTTGCAATTTGTCCTGAGGATGAACGGGAAGACGGGGAACCAATGAGAGACTAGCTCTTGGTGTTGGGACAGGCAGAGGTCACTCTATTTTCCCATCAGGAAGAAGAATTAACCACAGGCTCAGCCTGCCCCCTGGAACCAGAACAGGGCCTGAAGCCATCCTGCGCTTTTGCGGCCAGCTCCCAAAAAAGCGACTTGTAAAATGGAGCTTCAGGGCACTGCAATTCACAAACCTGCAGAGTTATAAATGATAACTCTCGTCCACAAATATATTGAGGGAAGGCAAAGAAGAGGATTTGAAATCAAGGCAGAATTGCAGGAAACAGATTTCAGGAGGTAGATTCGAATCGCCTTTAAAGCACATGAAAAGCGGCAAAACGTTGACAATGATGCCCTTGGCCAAAAAGGGCGTATGCGTTTTTTCCTGAATATATTCAGGAAAAAACGCATACGCCCTTTTTGGCCAACCAAGCAACCTGGAAAGGCAAATCAGCGCTACAAAGAAGTCTCGCTTCCCATCGGTCAAAAGGGCCATGCTGAAAAAAGTGTCAAAACCAGAAATGCAGGACAGGCCATGGAGAAATGGGAGCCTTGCTACACTGATGGGCGGGATGTAAATTGCCAACAGCCACTCTGGAGAAGTGTACGGTGTGTCCTGAAACATCTAAAAAACACAGCTTAGAGAGCATAGGGCACTTCCACGCATGGGGGGATAAAGTGGGAAAATTGAAAATCAGCAAGACACAAGCACCCCAAAGTTTAGGGCTGCTCTGTTGACAAGGACCTCCACTTCATTCTACCTTAAATATCCCAGGAAAGCGAAAAATGGATAAAAAAGTTGTGGTCCTTATGTACAATGGAATATCACTCAGCCATGAAATCAATGTCATAAGGCTAGTAGCAGCATGATGAGTGGATTTAGGTAAGACGATTCTAAGTGAAATAAGTCACACAGAAAAGGACACTTCTCATAAGGTGTCACTTATAGAGGGAATGTAAAAACCGTTACACTTGAACTGAATTACAAAACAGAACAGAGTCACACATGCAGAAAACACACTATGGCTGCTTAACGGGAAAGGTGAGGTGGGGTGATACATAAAACAAGAGTTTCAAATTAGCTCAGATACCGTTCCATAAACCCAATATGTAACAGACAAGACCTACTCCTTGCTCAGAGAACTGGACTCAACACGCCCGATTCACCGCACAAGAATATATCTGACTAGTAATAATCTTAAAACCTATGTATTGATATCTCTCTGTTAGTGTGTCAAGTGGGTGTAAAGCGGCATAAACACAGCCGTGAAAAGCAGCTAAACCCCATTATAAAAATAAATTACTTTTAAAAACCGATGAAACAAAGACAGGGAAAGAGAGAGAAATTCTTACACAATTCGTTCAGGGGCTGTGATGCAACCTGGATTGACCATATCTAGACCCACAGCTGGATGAGACATAAGGGTGGACACTCTTGGGGCTGAGAGGTTTGGTGAGGTTGGGTGAGCAAACGCAGACCCTTTAAAGTAATAGTGCGTGCTACCCATCGCATGGGTCCCAAATCTCCAGGTTCAAGGGCATCTTCCTACATCGAAAACATGCATGAGAAACCCAGAAGATGGTACACCGTGTGATGGGGAAAGGTTTCTAAAACGCACCTCATTTCTCATCTCCTTGTGCTCGGGTTCGCCATTCCAGCCACTTTACTAGCAATCTCCCTACTTGGAGCATCAGCACCTTTAACCTCCTGTTCCGTACAGGTTGCAATTTGTCCTGAGGATGAACGGGAAGACGGGGAACCAATGAGAGACTAGCTCTTGGTGTTGGGACAGGCAGAGGTCACTCTATTTTCCCATCAGGAAGAAGAATTAACCACAGGCTCAGCCTGCCCCCTGGAACCAGAACAGGGCCTGAAGCCATCCTGCGCTTTTGCGGCCAGCTCCCAAAAAAGCGACGTGTAAAATGGAGCTTCAGGGCACTGCAATTCACAAACCTGCAGAGTTATAAATGATAACTCTCGTCCACAAATATATTGAGGGAAGGCAAAGAAGAGGATTTGAAATCAAGGCAGAATTGCAGGAAACAGATTTCAGGAGGTAGATTCGAATCGCCTTTAAAGCACATGAAAAGCGGCAAAACGTTGACAATGATGCCCTTGGCCAAAAAGGGCGTATGCGTTTTTTCCTGAATATATTCAGGAAAAAACGCATACGCCCTTTTTGGCCAACCAAGCAACCTGGAAAGGCAAATCAGCGCTACAAAGAAGTCTCGCTTCCCATCGGTCAAAAGGGCCATGCTGAAAAAAGTGTCAAAACCAGAAATGCAGGACAGGCCATGGAGAAATGGGAGCCTTGCTACACTGATGGGCGGGATGTAAATTGCCAACAGCCACTCTGGAGAAGTGTACGGTGTGTCCTGAAACATCTAAAAAACACAGCTTAGAGAGCATAGGGCACTTCCACGCATGGGGGGATAAAGTGGGAAAATTGAAAATCAGCAAGACACAAGCACCCCAAAGTTTAGGGCTGCTCTGTTGACAAGGACCTCCACTTCATTCTACCTTAAATATCCCAGGAAAGCGAAAAATGGATAAAAAAGTTGTGGTCCTTATGTACAATGGAATATCACTCAGCCATGAAATCAATGTCATAAGGCTAGTAGCAGCATGATGAGTGGATTTAGGTAAGACGATTCTAAGTGAAATAAGTCACACAGAAAAGGACACTTCTCATAAGGTGTCACTTATAGAGGGAATGTAAAAACCGTTACACTTGAACTGAATTACAAAACAGAACAGAGTCACACATGCAGAAAACACACTATGGCTGCTTAACGGGAAAGGTGAGGTGGGGTGATACATAAAACAAGAGTTTCAAATTAGCTCAGATACCGTTCCATAAACCCAATATGTAACAGACAAGACCTACTCCTTGCTCAGAGAACTGGACTCAACACGCCCGATTCACCGCACAAGAATATATCTGACTAGTAATAATCTTAAAACCTATGTATTGATATCTCTCTGTTAGTGTGTCAAGTGGGTGTAAAGCGGCATAAACACAGCCGTGAAAAGCAGCTAAACCCCATTATAAAAATAAATTACTTTTAAAAACCCATGAAAAAAAGACAGGGAAAGAGAGAGAAATTCTTACACAATTCGTTCAGGGGCTGTGATGCAACCTGGATTGACCATATCTAGACCCACAGCTGGATGAGACATAAGGGTGGACACTCTTGGGGCTGAGAGGTTTGGTGAGGTTGGGTGAGCAAACGCAGACCCTTTAAAGTAATAGTGCGTGCTACCCATCGCATGGGTCCCAAATCTCCAGGTTCAAGGGCATCTTCCTACATCGAAAACATGCATGAGAAACCCAGAAGATGGTACACCGTGTGATGGGGAAAGGTTTCTAAAACGCACCTCATTTCTCATCTCCCTGTGCTAGGGTTCGCCATTCCAGCCACTTTACTAGCAATCTCCCTACTTGGAGCATCAGCACCTTTAACCTCCTGTTCCGTACAGGTTGCAATTTGTCCTGAGGATGAACGGGAAGACGGGGAACCAATGAGAGACTAGCTCTTGGTGTTGGGACAGGCACAGGTCACTCTATTTTCCCATCAGGAAGAAGAATTAACCACAGGCTCAGCCTGCCCCCTGGAACCAGAACAGGGCCTGAAGCCATCCTGCGCTTTTGCGGCCAGCTCCCAAAAAAGCGACTTGTAAAATGGAGCTTCAGGGCACTGCAATTCACAAACCTGCAGAGTTATAAATGATAACTCTCGTCCACAAATATATTGAGGGAAGGCAAAGAAGAGGATTTGAAATCAAGGCAGAATTGCAGGAAACAGATTTCAGGAGGTAGATTCGAATCGCCTTTAAAGCACATGAAAAGCGGCAAAACGTTGACAATGATGCCCTTGGCCAAAAAGGGCGTATGCGTTTTTTCCTGAATATATTCAGGAAAAAACGCATACGCCCTTTTTGGCCAACCAAGCAACCTGGAAAGGCAAATCAGCGCTACAAAGAAGTCTCGCTTCCCATCGGTCAAAACGGCCATGCTGAAAAAAGTGTCAAAACCAGAAATGCAGGACAGGCCATGGAGAAATGGGAGCCTTGCTACACTGATGGGCGGGATGTAAATTGCCAACAGCCACTCTGGAGAAGTGTACGGTGTGTCCTGAAACATCTAAAAAACACAGCTTAGACAGCATAGGGCACTTCCACGCATGGGGGGATAAAGTGGGAAAATTGAAAATCAGCAAGACACAAGCACCCCAAAGTTTAGGGCTGCTCTGTTGACAAGGACCTCCACTTCATTCTACCTTAAATATCCCAGGAAAGCGAAAAATGGATAAAAAAGTTGTGGTCCTTATGTACAATGGAATATCACTCAGCCATGAAATCAATGTCATAAGGCTAGTAGCAGCATGATGAGTGGATTTAGGTAAGACGATTCTAAGTGAAATAAGTCACACAGAAAAGGACACTTCTCATAAGGTGTCACTTATAGAGGGAATGTAAAAACCGTTACACTTGAACTGAATTACAAAACAGAACAGAGTCACACATGCAGAAAACACACTATGGCTGCTTAACGGGAAAGGTGAGGTGGGGTGATACATAAAACAAGAGTTTCAAATTAGCTCAGATATCGTTCCATAAACCCAATATGTAATAGACAAGACCTACTCCTTGCTCAGAGAACTGGACTCAACACGCCCGATTCACCGCACAAGAATATATCTGACTAGTAATAATCTTAAAACCTATGTATTGATATCTCTCTGTTAGTGTGTCAAGTGGGTGTAAAGCGGCATAAACACAGCCGTGAAAAGCAGCTAAACCCCATTATAAAAATAAATTACTTTTAAAAACCCATGAAACAAAGACAGGGAAAGAGAGAGAAATTCTTACACAATTCGTTCAGGGGCTGTGATGCAACCTGGATTGACCATATCTAGACCCACAGCTGGATGAGACATAAGGGTGGACACTCTTGGGGCTGAGAGGTTTGGTGAGGTTGGGTGAGCAAACGCAGACCCTTTAAAGTAATACTGCGTGCTACCCATCGCATGGGTCCCAAATCTCCAGGTTCAAGGGCATCTTCCTACATCGAAAACATGCATGAGAAACCCAGAAGATGGTACACCGTGTGATGGGGAAAGGTTTCTAAAACGCACCTCATTTCTCATCTCCTTGTGCTCGGGTTCGCCATTCCAGCCACTTTACTAGCAATCTCCCTACTTGGAGCATCAGCACCTTTAACCTCCTGTTCCGTACAGGTTGCAATTTGTCCTGAGGATGAACGGGAAGACGGGGAACCAATGAGAGATTAGCTCTTGGTGTTGGGACAGGCACAGGTCACTCTATTTTCCCATCAGGAAGAAGAATTAACCACAGGCTCAGCCTGCCCCCCGGAACCAGAACAGGGCCTGAAGCCATCCTGCGCTTTTGCGGCCAGCTCCCAAAAATGCGACTTGTAAAATGGAGCTTCAGGGCACTGCAATTCACAAACCTGCAGAGTTATAAATGATAACTCTCGTCCACAAATATATTGAGGGAAGGCAAAGAAGAGGATTTGAAATCAAGGCAGAATTGCAGGAAACAGATTTCAGGAGGTAGATTCGAATCGCCTTTAAAGCACATGAAAAGCGGCAAAACGTTGACAATGATGCCCTTGGCCAAAAAGGGCGTATGCGTTTTTTCCTGAATATATTCAGGAAAAAACGCATACGCCCTTTATGGCCAACCAAGCAACCTGGAAAGGCAAATCAGCGCTACAAAGAAGTCTCGCTTCCCATCGGTCAAAAGGGCCATGCTGAAAAATGTGTCAAAACCAGAAATGCAGGACAGGCCATGGAGAAATGGGAGCCTTGCTACACTGATGGGCGGGATGTAAATTGCCAACAGCCACTCTGGAGAAGTGTACGGTGTGTCCTGAAACATCTAAAAAACACAGCTTAGAGAGCATCGGGCGCTTCCACGCATGGGTGTATAAAGTGGGAAAATTGAAAATCAGCAAGACACAAGCACCCCAAAGTTTAGGGCTGCTATTTTGACAATGACCTCCACTTCATTCCACCTTAAATATCCCAGGAAAGCGAAAAATGGATAAAAAAGTTGTGGTCCTTATGTACAATGGAATATCACTCAGCCATGAAATCAATGTCATAAGGCTAGTAGCAGCATGATGAGTGGATTTAGGTAAGACGATTCTAAGTGAAATAAGTCACACAGAAAAGGACACTTCTCATAAGGTGTCACTTATAGAGGGAATGTAAAAACCGTTACACTTGAACTGAATTACAAAACAGAACAGAGTCACACATGCAGAAAACACACTATGGCTGCTTAACGGGAAAGGTGAGGTGGGGTGATACATAAAACAAGAGTTTCAAATTAGCTCAGATACCGTTCCATATACCCAATATGTAATAGACAAGACCTACTCCTTGCTCAGAGAACTGGACTCAACACACCCGATTCACCGCACAAGAATATATCTGACTAGTAATAATCTTAAAACCTATGTATTGATATCTCTCTGTTAGTGTGTCAAGTGGGTGTAAAGCGGCATAAACACAGCCCTGAAAAGCAGCTAAACCCCATTATAAAAATAAATTACTTTTAAAAACCCATGAAACAAAGACAGGGAAAGAGAGAGAAATTCTTACACAATTCGTTCAGGGGCTGTGATGCAACCTGGATTGACCATATCTAGACCCACAGCTGGATGAGACATAAGGGTGGACACTCTTGGGGCTGAGAGGTTTGGTGAGGTTGGGTGAGCAAACGCAGACCCTTTAAAGTAATACTGCGTGCTACCCATCGCATGGGTCCCAAATCTCCAGGTTCAAGGCCTCTTTCTACATCGAAAACATGCATGAGAAACCCAGAAGATGGTACACCGTGTGATGGGGAAAGGTTTCTAAAACGCACCTCATTTCTCATCTCCTTGTGCTCGGGTTCGCCATTCCAGCCACTTTACTAGCAATCTCCCTACTTGGAGCATCAGCACCTTTAACCTCCTGTTCCGTACAGGTTGCAATTTGTCCTGAGGATGAACGGGAAGACGGGGAACCAATGAGAGACTAGCTCTTGGTGTTGGGACAGGCACAGGTCACTCTATTTTCCCATCAGGAAGAAGAATTAACCACAGGCTCAGCCTGCCCCCTGGAACCAGAACAGGGCCTGAAGCCATCCTGCGCTTTTGCGGCCAGCTCCCAAAAAAGCGACTTGTAAAATGGAGCTTCAGGGCACTGCAATTCACAAACCTGCAGAGTTATAAATGATAACTCTCGTCCACAAATATATTGAGGGAAGGCAAAGAAGAGGATTTAAAATCAAGGCAGAATTGCAGGAAACAGATTTCAGGAGGTAGATTCGAATCGCCTTTAAAGCACATGAAAAGCGGCAAAACGTTGACAATGATGCCCTTGGCCAAAAAGGGCTTACACGTTTTTTCCTGAATATATTCAAGAAAAAACGCGTACGCCCTTTTTGGCCAACCAAGCAACCTGGAAAGGCAAATCAGCGCTACAAAGAAGTCTCGCTTCCCATCGGTCAAAAGGGCCATGCTGAAAAAAGTGTCAAAACCAGAAATGCACGACAGGCCATGGAGAAATGGGAGCCTTGCTACACTGATGGGCGGGATGTAAATTGCCAACAGCCACTCTGGAGAAGTGTACGGTGTGTCCTGAAACATCTAAAAAACAAAGCTTAGAGAGCATAGGGCACTTCCACGCATGGGGGGATAAAGAGGGAAAATTGAAAATCAGCAAGACACAAGCACCCCAAAGTTTAGGGCTGCTCTGTTGACAAGGACCTCCACTTCATTCCACCTTAAATATCCCAGGAAAGCGAAAAATGGATAAAAAGTTGTGGTCCTTATGTACAATGGAATATCACTCAGCCATGAAATCAATGTCATAAGGCTAGTAGCAGCATGATGAGTGGATTTAGGTAAGACGATTCTAAGTGAAATAAGTCACACAGAAAAGGACACTTCTCATAAGGTGTCACTTATAGAGGGAATGTAAAAACCGTTACACTTGAACTGAATTACAAAACAGAACAGAGTCACACATGCAGAAAACACACTATGGCTGCTTAACGGGAAAGGTGAGGTGGGGTGATACATAAAACAAGAGTTTCAAATTACCTCAGATACCGTTCCATAAGCCCAATATGTAATAGACAAGACCTACTCCTTGCTCAGAGAACTGGACTCAACACGCCCGATTCACCGCACAAGAATATATCTGACTAGTAATAATCTTAAAACCTATGTATTGATATCTCTCTGTTAGTGTGTCAAGTGGGTGTAAAGCGGCATAAACACAGCCGTGAAAAGCAGCTAAACCCCATTATAAAAACAAATTACTTTTAAAAACCCATGAAACAAAGACAGGGAAAGAGAGAGAAATTCTTACACAATTCGTTCAGGGGCTGTGATGCAACCTGGATTGACCATATCTAGACCCACAGCTGGATGAGACATAAGGGTGGACACTCTTGGGGCTGAGAGGTTTGGTGAGGTTGGGTGAGCAAACGCAGACCCTTTAAAGTAATAGTGCGTGCTACCCATCGCATGGGTCCCAAATCTCCAGGTTCAAGGGCATCTTCCTACATCGAAAACATGCATGAGAAACCCAGAAGATGGTACACCGTGTGATGGGGAAAGGTTTCTAAAACGCACCTCATTTCTCATCTCCTTGTGCTCGGGTTCGCCATTCCAGCCACTTTACTAGCAATCTCCCTACTTGGAGCCTCAGTACCTTTAACCTCCTGTTCCGAACAGGTTGCAATTTGTCCTGAGGATGAACGGGAAGACGGGGAACCAATGAGAGACTAGCTCTTGGTGTTGGGACAGGCACAGGTCACTCTATTTTCCAATCAGGAAGAAGAATTAACCACAGGCTCAGCCTGCCCCCCGGAACCAGAACAGGGCCTGAAGCCATCCTGCGTTTTGCGGACAGCTCCCAAAAAAGCGAGTTGTAAAATGGAGCGTCAGGGCACTGCAATTCACAAACCTGCAGAGTTATAAATGATAACTCTCGTCCACAAATATATTGAGGGAAGGCAAAGAAGAGGATTTCAAATCAAGGCAGAATTGCAGGAAACAGATTTCAGGAGGTAGATTCGAATTGCCTTTAAAGCACATGAAAAGCGGCAAAACGTTGACAATGATGCCCTTGGCCAAAAAGGGCGTATGCGTTTTTTCCTGAATATATTCAGGAAAAAACGCATACGCCCTTTTTGGCCAACCAAGCAACCTGGAAAGGCAAATCAGCGCTACAAAAAAGTCTCGCTTCCCATCGGTCAAAAGGGCCATGCTGAAAAAAGTGTCAAAACCAGAAATGCAGGACAGGCAATGGAGAAATGGGAGCCTTGCTACACTGATGGGCGGGATGTAAATTGCCAACAGCCACTCTGGAGAAGGGTACGGTGTGTCCTGAAACATCTAAAAAACACAGCTTAGAGAGCATAGGGCACTTCCACGCATGGGGGGATAAAGTGGGAAAATTGAAAATCAGCAAGACACAAGCACCCCAAAGTTTAGGGCTGCTCTGTTGACAAGGACCTCCACTTCATTCCACCTTAAATATCCCAGGAAAGCGAAAAATGGATAAAAAAGTTGTGGTCCTTATGTACAATGGAATATCACTCAGCCATGAAATCAATGTCATAAGGCTAGTAGCAGCATGATGAGTGGATTTAGGTAAGACGATTCTAAGTGAAATAAGTCACACAGAAAAGGACACTTCTCATAAGGTGTCACTTATAGAGGGAATGTAAAAACCGTTACACTTGAACTGAATTACAAAACAGAACAGAGTCACACATGCAGAAAACACACTATGGCTGCTTAACGGGAAAGGTGAGGTGGGGTGATACATAAAACAAGAGCTTCAAATTAGCTCAGATACCGTTCCATAAACCCAATATGTAATAGACAAGACCTACTCCTTGCTCAGAGAACTGGACTCAACACGCCCGATTCACCGCACAAGAATATATCTGACTAGTAATAATCTTAAAACCTATGTATTGATATCTCTCTGTTAGTGTGTCAAGTGGGTGTAAGGCGGCATAAGCACAGCCGTGAAAAGCAGCTAAACCCCATTATAAAAATAAATTACTTTTAAAAACCCATGAAACCAAGACAGTGAAAGAGAGAGAAATTCTTACAAAATTCATTCAGGGGCTGTGATGGAACATGGATTGACCATATCTAGACTCACAGCTGGATGAGACATAAGGGTGGACACTCTTGGGGCTGAGAGGTTTGGTGAGGTTGGGTGAGCAAACGCAGACCCTTTAAAGTAATACTGTTTGGTACCCATCCCATGGGTCCCAAATCTGCAGGTTCAAGGGCATCTTCCTAATTCGAAAACATGCATGTGAAACCCAGAAGATGGTACACCGTGTGATGGGGAAAGGTTTCTAAAACGCACCTCATTTCTCATCTCCTTGTGCTCGGGTTCGCCATTCCAGCCACTTTACTAGCAATCTCCCTATTTGGAGTATCATCACCTTTAACCTCCTGTTCCGTACAGGTTGCAATTTGTGCTGAGGATGAACGGAAAGACGGGGAACCAATGAGAGACTAGCTCTTGGTATTGGGACAGACAAAGGTCACTCTATTTTCCTATCAGGAAGAAGAATTAACTAGAGGCTCAGCCTGGCCCCCAGAACCAGAACAGGGCCTGAAGCCATCCTGCGCTTTTTTGGCCAGCTCCCAAAAAAGCGAGTTGTAAAATGGAGCTTCAGGGCACTGCAATTCACAAACCTGCAGAGTTATAATGATAACTCTCGAACACAAATATATTGAAGGAAGGTAACGAAGAGGATTTGAAATCAAGGCAGAATTGCAGGAAACAGATTTCATGAGGTAGATCCGAAACGCCTTTAAAGCACATGAAAAGCGGCAAAACGTTGACAATGATGCCCTTTGCCAAAAAGGGCGTATGCGTTTTTTCCTGAATATATTCAGGAAAAAACGCATACGCCCTTTTTGGCCAACCAAGCAACCTGGAAAAGCAAATCAGCGCTACAAAGAAGTCTCGCTTCCCATCGGTCAAAAGGGCCATGCTGAGAAAAGTGTCAAAACCAGAAATGCAGGACAGGCCATGGAGAAATGGGAGCCTTGCTACGCTGATGGGCGGGATGTAATTTGTCAACAGCCACTCTGGAGAAGGGTATGGTGTGTCCTGAAACATCTAAAAAATAAGCTTAGAGAGCATAGGGCACTCCCACGCATGGGGGTATAAATTGGAAAAATTAAAAATCAGCAAGACACAAGCACACCAAAGTTTAGGGCTGCTCTGTTGCCAAGGACCTCAACTTTATTCCACCTTAAATATCCGAGGAAGGAGAAAAATGGATAAAGAAGTTGTGGTCCTTATGTACAAAGGAATATCACTAAGCCATGAAATTAATGTCATGAGGCTAGTAGCAGCATGATGAGTGGATTTAGGTGCGACGATTCTAAGTGAAATAAGTCACACAGAAAAGGACATTTATCATAAGGTATCACTAATAGAGGGAATGTAAAAACCGTTACACTTGAACTGAATTACAAAACAGAACAGAGTCACACTTGCAGAAAACACACTATGGCTGCTTAACGGGAAAGGTGAGGTGGGGTGATACATAAAACAAGGGTTTCAAATTAGCTCAGATACCGTTCCATAAACCCAATATGTAACAGACAAGACCTACTCCTTGCTCAGAGAACTGGACTCAACACGCCCGATTCACCGCACAAGAATATATCTGACTAGTAATAATCTTAAAACCTATGTATTGATATCTCTCTGTTAGTGTGTCATGTGGGTGTAAAGCGGCATAAACACAGCAGTGAAAAGCAGCTAAACCCCATTATAAAAAGAAATTAAAAACCCATGAAACAAAGACAGTTATAGCGAAAGAAATTCTTACAAAATTAGTTCAGGGGCTGTGATGCAACCTGGATTGACCATATCTAGACCCACAGCTGGATGAGACATAAGGGTGTACACTCTTGGGGCTGTGAGGTTTGGTGAGGTTGGGTGAGCAAACGCAGACCGTTTGAAGTAATACTGCGTGGTACCCATCCCATTGGTCCCAAATCTCCAGGTTCAAGGGCATCTTCCTACATCGAAAACACGCATGAGAAACCCACACGACGGTACACTGTGTGATCGGGAAAGGTTTCTAAAATGCACCTCATTTCTCATCTCCTTGTGCTCGGGTTCACCAGTCCAGCCGCTATACTAGCAATCTCCGTAATTGGAGAATCAGCACCTTTAACCTCCTGTTTGGTACAGGTTGCAATTTGTCCTGAGGATGAACGGAAAGAGGGGGAACCAATAAGAGACAAGCTCTAGGTTTTGGGACAGGCACAGGTCACTCTATTTTCCCATCAGGAAAAAGAATTAACCACAGACTCAGCCTGCTGCCTGGAAGTAGAATACGGCCTGAAGAAATCCTGTGCTTTTGCGGCCAACTCCCAAAAAAGCGAGTTGAGAAATGGAGATCAGGGGCACTGCAATTCACACACCTGCAGAGTTATCAATGATAACTCTCGTCCACAAATATATTGAGGGAAGGCTACGAAGAGGATTTGAAAGCAAGGCAGAATTGCAGAAACAGACTTAAGGAGGTAGATTCGAATCGCGTTTAAAGCACATGAAAAGCGGCAAAACGTCGACAATTATGCCCTTGGCTAAAAAGGGCCTATGCGTTTTTTCCTGAATATATTCAGGAAAAAACGCATAGGCCCTTTTTGTCCAACCAAGCAACCTGGAAAGGCAAATCAGCGCTACAAAGAAATCTCGCTTCCCATCGATCAAAAGGGCCATACTGAAAAAAGTGTCAAAACCAGAAATGCAGCACAGGCCATGGAGAAATGGGAGCCTTTGTACGCTGATGGTGGGATGTAAATTGCCAACAGCCACTCTGGAGAAGTGTACGGTGTGTCCTGAAACATCTAAAAAACACAGCTTAGAGAGCATAGGGCACATCCACTCATTGGCATATAAATTGGGAAAACTAAAAATCAGCAAGACACAGGCACCCCAAAGTTTAGGGCTGCTCTGTTGACAAGAACCTCCACTTCCTTACACCTTAAATATCCCAGGAAAGAGAAAAATGGATAAAAAAGTTGTGGTCCTTATGTACAATGGAATATCACTCAGCCATGAAATCAAAGTCATAAGGCTAGTAGCAGCATGATGAGTGGATTTAGGTAAGACGATTCTAAGTGAAATAAGTCACACAGAAAAGGACACTTCTCATAAGGTGTCACTTATAGAGGGAATGTAAAAACCGTTACACTTGAACTGAATTACAAAACAGAACAGAGTCACACATGCAGAAAACACACTATGGCTGCTTAACGGGAAAGGTGAGGTGGGGTGATACATAAAACAAGAGCTTCAAATTAGCTCAGATACCGTTCCATAAACCCAATATGTAATAGACAAGACCTACTCCTTGCTCAGAGAACTGGACTCAACACGCCCGATTCACCGCACAAGAATATATCTGACTAGTAATAATCTTAAAACCTATGTATTGATATCTCTCTGTTAGTGTGTCAAGTGGGTGTAAAGCGGCATAAACACAGCCCTGAAAAGCAGCTAAACCCCATTATAAAAATAAATTACTTTTAAAAACCCATGAAACAAAGACAGGGAAAGAGAGAGAAATTCTTACACAATTCGTTCAGGGGCTGTGATGCAACCTGGATTGACCATATCTAGACCCACAGCTGGATGAGACATAAGGGTGGACACTCTTGGGGCTGAGAGGTTTGGTGAGGTTGGGTGAGCAAACGCAGACCCTTTAAAGTAATACTGCGTGCTACCCATCGCATGGGTCCCAAATCTCCAGGTTCAAGGGCATCTTCCTACATCGAAAACATGCATGAGAAACCCAGAAGATGGTACACCGTGTGATGGGGAAAGGTTTCTTAAACGCACCTCATTTCTCATCTCCTTGTGCTCGGGTTCGCCATTCCAGCCACTTTACTAGCAATCTCCCTACTTGGAGCATCAGCACCTTTAACCTCCTGTTCCGTACAGGTTGCAATTTGTCCTGAGGATGAACGGGAAGACAGGGAACCAATGAGAGACTAGCTCTTGGTGTTGGGACAGGCACAGGTCACTCTATTTTCCCATCAGGAAGAAGAATTAACCACAGGCTCAGCCTGCCCCCCGGAACCAGAACAGGGCCTGAAGCCATCCTGCGCTTTTGCGGCCAGCTCCCAAAAAAGCGACTTGTAAAATGCAGCTTCAGGGCACTGTAATTCACAAACCTGCAGAGTTATAAATGATAACTCTCGTCCACAAATATATTGAGGGAAGGCAAAGAAGAGGATTTGAAATCAAGGCAGAATTGCAGGAAACAGATTTCAGGAGGTAGATTCGAATCGCCTTTAAAGCACATGAAAAGCGGCAAAACGTTGACAATGATGCCCTTGGCCAAAAAGGGCGTATGCTTTTTTTCCTGAATATATTCAGGAAAAAACGCATACGCCCTTTTTGGCCAACCAAGCAACCTGGAAAGGCAAATCAGCGCTACAAAGAAGTCTCGCTTCCCATCGGTCAAAAGGGCCATGCTGAAAAAAGTGTCAAAACCAGAAATGCAGGACAGGCCATGGAGAAATGGGAGCCTTGCTACACTGATGGGCGGGATGTAAGTTGCCAACAGCCACTCTGGAGAAGTGTACGGTGTGTCCTGAAACATCTAAAAAACACAGCTTAGAGAGCATAGGGCACTTCCACGCATGGGGGGATAAAGTGGGAAAATTGAAAATCAGCAAGACACAAGCACCCCAAAGATTAGGGCTGCTCTGTGGACAAGGACCTCCACTTCATTCCACCTTAAATATCCCAGGAAAGCGAAAAATGGATAAAAAAGTTGTGGTCCTTATGTACAATGGAATATCACTCAGCCATGAAATCAATGTCATAAGGCTAGTAGCAGCATGATGAGTGGATTTAGGTAAGACGATTCTAAGTGAAATAAGTCACACAGAAAAGGACACTTCTCATAAGGTGTCACTTATAGAGGGAATGTAAAAACCGTTACACTTGAACTGAATTACAAAACAGAACAGAGTCACACATGCAGAAAACACACTATGGCTGCTTAACGGGAAAGGTGAGGTGGGGTGATACATAAAACAAGAGCTTCAAATTAGCTCAGATACCGTTCCATCAACCCAATATGTAATAGACAAGACCTACTCCTTGCTCAGAGAACTGGACTCAACACGCCCGATTCACCGCACAAGAATATATCTGACTAGTAATAATCTTAAAACCTATGTATTGATATCTCTCTGTTAGTGTGTCAAGTGGGTGTAAAGCGGCATAAACACAGCCGTGAAAAGCAGCTAAACCCCATTATAAAAATAAATTACTTTTAAAAACCCATGAAACAAAGACAGGGAAAGAGAGAGAAATTCTTACACAATTCGTTCAGGGGCTGTGATGCAACCTGGATTGACCATATCTAGACCCACAGCTGGATGAGACATAAGGGTGGACACTCTTGGGGCTGAGAGGTTTGGTGAGGTTGGGTGAGCAAATGCAGACCCTTTAAAGTAATACTGCGTGCTACCCATCGCATGGGTCCCAAATCTCCAGGTTCAAGGGCATCTTCCTACATCGAAAACATGCATGAGAAACCCAGAAGATGGTACACCGTGTGATGGGGAAAGGTTTCTAAAACGCACCTCATTTCTCATCTCCTTGTGCTCGGGTTCGCCATTCCAGCCACTTTACTAGCAATCTCCCTACTTGGAGCATCAGCACCTTTAACCTCCTGTTCCGTACAGGTTGCAATTTGTCCTGAGGATGAACGGGAAGACGGGGAACCAATGAGAGACTAGCTCTTGGTGTTGGGACAGGCACAGGTCACTCTATTTTCCCATCAGGAAGAAGAATTAACCACAGGCTCAGCCTGCCCCCCGGAACCAGAACAGGACCTGAAGCCATCCTGCGCTTTTGCGGCCAGCTCCCAAAAAAGCGACTTGTAAAATGCAGCTTCAGGGCACTGCAATTCACAAACCTGCAGAGTTATAAATGATAACTCTCGTCCACAAATATATTGAGGGAAGGCAAAGAAGAGGATTTGAAATGAAGGCAGAATTGCAGGAAACAGATTTCAGGAGGTAGATTCGAATCGCCTTTAAAGCACATGAAAAGCAGCAAAACGTTGACAATGATGCCCTTGGCCAAAAAGGGCGTATGCGTTTTTTCCTGAATATATTCAGGAAAAAACGCATACGCCCTTTTTGGCCAACCAAGCAACCTGGAAAGGCAAATCAGCGCTACAAAGAAGTCTCGCTTCCCATCGGTCAAAAGGGCCATGCTGAAAAAAGTGTCAAAACCAGAAATGCAGGAAAGGCCATGGAGAAATGGGAGCCTTGCTACACTGATGGGCGGGATGTAAATTGCCAACAGCCACTCTGGAGAAGTGTACGGTGTGTCCTGAAACATCTAAAAAACACAGCTTAGAGAGCATAGGGCACTTCCACGCATGGGGGGATAAAGTGGGAAAATTGAAAATCAGCAAGACACAAGCACCCCAAAGTTTAGGGCTGCTCTGTTGACAAGGACCTCCACTTCATTCCACCTTAAATATCCCAGGAAAGCGAAAAATGGATAAAAAAGTTGTGGTGCTTATGTACAATGGAATATCACTCAGCCATGAAATCAATGTCGTAAGGCTAGTAGCAGCATGATGAGTGGATTTAGGTAAGACGATTCTAAGTGAAATAAGTCACACAGAAAAGGACACTTCTCATAAGGTGTCACTTATAGAGGGAATGTAAAAACCGTTACACTTGAACTGAATTACAAAACAGAACAGAGTCACACATGCAGAAAACACACTATGGCTGCTTAACGGGAAAGGTGAGGTGGGGTGATACATAAAACAAGAGCTTCAAATTAGCTCAGATACCGTTCCATCAACCCAATATGTAATAGACAAGACCTACTCCTTGCTCAGAGAACTGGACTCAACACGCCCGATTCACCGCACAAGAATATATCTGACTAGTAATAATCTTAAAACCTATGTATTGATATCTCTCTGTTAGTGTGTCAAGTGGGTGTAAAGCGGCATAAACACAGCCGTGAAAAGCAGCTAAACCCCATTATAAAAATAAATTACTTTTAAAAACCCATGAAACAAAGACAGGGAAAGAGAGAGAAATTCTTACACAATTCGTTCAGGGGCTGTGATGCAACCTGGATTGACCATATCTAGACCCACAGCTGGTTGAGACATAAGGGTGGACACTCTTGGGGCTGAGAGGTTTGGTGAGGTTGGGTGAGCAAACGCAGACCCTTTAAAGTAATACTGCGTGCTACCCATCGCATGGGTCCCAAATCTCCAGGTTCAAGGGCATCTTCCTACATCGAAAACATGCATGAGAAACCCAGAAGATGGTACACCGTGTGATGGGGAAAGGTTTCTAAAACGCACCTCATTTCTCATCTCCTTGTGCTCGGGTTCGCCATTCCAGCCACTTTACTAGCAATCTCCCTACTTGGAGCATCAGCACCTTTAACCTCCTGTTCCGTACAGGTTGCAATTTGTCCTGAGGATGAACGGGAAGACGGGGAACCAATGAGAGACTAGCTCTTGGTGTTGGGACAGGCACAGGTCACTCTATTTTCCCATCAGGAAGAAGAATTAACCACAGGCTCAGCCTGCCCCCCGGAACCAGAACAGGACCTGAAGCCATCCTGCGCTTTTGCGGCCAGCTACCAAAAAAGCGACTTGTAAAATGCAGCTTCAGGGCACTGCAATTCACAAACCTGCAGAGTTATAAATGATAACTCTCGTCCACAAATGTATTGAGGGAAGGCAAAGAAGAGGATTTGAAATCAAGGCAGAATTGCAGGAAACAGATTTCAGGAGGTAGATTCGAATCGCCTTTAAAGCACATGAAAAGCGGCAAAACGTTGACAATGATGCCCTTGGCCAAAAAGGGCGTATGCGTTTTTTCCTGAATATATTCAGGAAAAAACGCATACGCCCTTTTTGGCCAACCAAGCAACCTGGAAAGGCAAATCAGCGCTACAAAGAAGTCTCGCTTCCCATCGGTCAAAAGGGCCATGCTGAAAAAAGTGTCAAAACCAGAAATGCAGGAAAGGAAATGGAGAAATGGGAGCCTTGCTACACTGATGGGCGGGATGTAAATTGCCAACAGCCACTCTGGAGAAGTGTACGGTGTGTCCTGAAACATCTAAAAAACACAGCTTAGAGAGCATAGGGCACTTCCACGCATGGGGGGATAAAGTGGGAAAATTGAAAATCAGCAAGACACAAGCACCCCAAAGTTTAGGGCTGCTCTGTTGACAAGGACCTCCACTTCATTCCACCTTAAATATCCCAGGAAAGCGAAAAATGGATAAAAAAGTTGTGGTCCTTATGTACAATGGAATATCACTCAGCCATGAAATCAATGTCAGAAGGCTAGTAGCAGCATGATGAGTGGATTTAGGTAAGACGATGCTAAGTGAAATAAGTCACACAGAAAAGGACACTTCTCATAAGGTGTCACTTATAGAGGGAATGTAAAAACCGTTACACTTGAACTGAATTACAAAACAGAACAGAGTCACACATGCAGAAAACACACTATGGCTGCTTAACGGGAAAGGTGAGGTGGGGTGATACATAAAACAAGAGCTTCAAATTAGCTCAGATACCGTTCCATCAACCCAATATGTAATAGACAAGACCTACTCCTTGCTCAGAGAACTGGACTCAACACGCCCGATTCACCGCACAAGAATATATCTGACTAGTAATAATCTTAAAACCTATGTATTGATATCTCTCTGTTAGTGTGTCAAGTGGGTGTAAAGCGGCATAAACACAGCCGTGAAAAGCAGCTAAACCCCATTATAAAAATAAATTACTTTTAAAAACCCATGAAACAAAGACAGGGAAAGAGAGAGAAATTCTTACACAATTCGTTCAGGGGCTGTGATGCAACCTGGATTGACCATATCTAGACCCACAGCTGGATGAGACATAAGGGTGGACACTCTTGGGGCTGAGAGGTTTGGTGAGGTTGGGTGAGCAAACGCAGACCCTTTAAAGTAATACTGCGTGCTACCCATCGCATGGGTCCCAAATCTCCAGGTTCAAGGGCATCTTCCTACATCGAAAACATGCATGAGAAACCCAGAAGATGGTACACCGTGTGATGGGGAAAGGTTTCTAAAACGCACCTCATTTCTCATCTCCTTGTGCTCGGGTTCGCCATTCCAGCCACTTTACTAGCAATCTCCCTACTTGGAGCATCAGCACCTTTAACCTCCTGTTCCGTACAGGTTGCAATTTGTCCTGAAGATGAACGGGAAGACGGGGAACCAATGACAGACTAGCTCTTGGTGTTGGGACAGGCACAGGTCACTCTATTTTCCCATCAGGAAGAAGAATTAACCACAGGCTCAGCCTGCCCCCCGGAACCAGAACAGGGCCTGAAGCCATCCTGCGCTTTTGCGGCCAGCTCCCGAAAAAGCGACTTGTAAAATGGAGCTTCAGGGCACTGCAATTCACAAACCTGCAGAGTTATAAATGATAACTCTCGTCCACAAATATATTGAGGGAAGGCAAAGAAGAGGATTTGAAATCAAGGCAGAATTGCAGGAAACAGATTTCAGGAGGTAGATTCGAATCGCCTTTAAAGCACATGAAAAGCGGCAAAACGTTGACAATGATGCCCTTGGCCAAAAAGGGCGTATGCGTTTTTTCCTGAATATATTCAGGAAAAAACGCATACGCCCTTTTTGGCCAACCAAGCAACCTGGAAAGGCAAATCAGCGCTACAAAGAAGTCTCGCTTCCCATCGGTCAAAAGGGCCATGCTGAAAAATGTGTCAAAACCAGAAATGCAGGAAAGGAAATGGAGAAATGGGAGCCTTGCTACACTGATGGGCGGGATGTAAATTGCCAACAGCCACTCTGGAGAAGTGTACGGTGTGTCCTGAAACATCTAAAAAACACAGCTTAGAGAGCATAGGGCACTTCCACGCATGGGGGGATAAAGTGGGAAAATTGAAAATCAGCAAGACACAAGCACCCCAAAGTTTAGGGCTGCTCTGTTGAAAAGGACCTCCACTTCATTCCACCTTAAATATCCCAGGAAAGCGAAAAATGGATAAAAAAGTTGTGGTCCTTATGTACAATGGAATATCACTCAGCCATGAAATCAATGTCATAAGGCTAGTAGCAGCATGATGAGTGGATTTAGGTAAGACGATGCTAAGTGAAATAAGTCACACAGAAAAGGACACTTCTCATAAGGTGTCACTTATAGAGGGAATGTAAAAACCGTTACACTTGAACTGAATTACAAAACAGAACAGAGTCACACATGCAGAAAACACACTATGGCTGCTTAACGGGAAAGGTGAGGTGGGGTGATACATAAAACAAGAGTTTCAAATTAGCTCAGATACCGTTCCATAAACCCAATATGTAATAGACAAGACCTACTCCTTGCTCAGAGAACTGGACTCAACACGCCCGATTCACCGCACAAGAATATATCTGACTAGTAATAATCTTAAAACCTATGTATTGATATCTCTCTGTTAGTGTGTCAAGTGGGTGTAAAGTGGCGTAAACACAGCCGTGAAAAGCAGCTAAACCCCATTATAAAAATAAATTACTTTTATAAACCCATGAAACAAAGACAGGGAAAGAGAGAGAAATTCTTACACAATTCGTTCAGGTGTTGTGATGCAACCTGGATTGACCATATCTAGACCCACAGCTGGATGAGACATAAGGGTGGACACTCTTGGGGCTGAGAGGTTTGGTGAGGTTGGGGTAGCAAACGCAGACCCTTTAAAGTAAAACTGCATGGTACCCATCCCATGGGTCCCAAATCTCCAGGTTCAAGGGCATCTTCGTACATCGAAATCATGCATGAGAAACCCAGAAGGTGGTACACCGTGTGATCGGGAAAGGTTTCTAAAACGTACCTCATTTCTCATCTCCTTGTGCTCAGGTTCACTATTTAAGCTACTTTACTAGCAATCTCCCTACTTGGAGAATCAGCACCTTTAACCTCCTGTTTCGTACAGGTTGCAATTTGTCCTGAGGATGAACGGGAAGAGGGGCAACCAATGAGAGACTGGATCTAGGTGTTGGGACAGGCACAGGTCACTCTATTTTCCCATCAGGAAGAAGAATTAACCACAGGCTCAGCCTGCCGCCCAGAACCAGAATAGGGCCTGAGGCAATCACGCGCTTTTGCGGCCAGCTCCCAAAAAAGCAAGTTGAAAAATGGAGCTCAGGGGCACTGCAATTCACAAACCTGCAGAGTTATAAATGATAACTCTCATCCACAAATATATTGAGGGAAGGCAACGAAGAGGATTTGAAAGCAAGGCGGAATTGCAGGAAACAGATTTCCGGAGGTAGATTCGATTCGCCTTAAAAGCACATGAAAAGTGGCAAAACGTCTACAATGATGCCCTTGTCCAAAAAGGGCGTATGCGTTTTATCCTGAATATATTCAGGAAAAAACGCATACGCTCTTTTTGGTCAACCAAGCAACCTGGAAAGGCAAATCAGCGCTACAAAGAAGTCTCGCTACTAATCAGTCAAAAGGGCTACGCTGAAAAAAGTGTCAAAACCAGAAATGCAGGACAGGACATGGAGAAATGGGAGCCTTGTTACGCTGATGGGCGGGATGTAAATTGCCAACAGCCACTCTGGAGAAGTGTACGGTGTGTCCTGAAACATCTAAAAAACACAGCTTAGAGAGCATAGGGCACTTGCAAGCATGGGGGGATAAAGTGGGAAAATTGAAAATCAGCAAGACACAGGCACCCCAAAGTTTAGGGCTGCTCTGTTGACAAGAACCTCCACTTCCTTACACCTTAAATATCCCAGCAAAGAGAAAAATGAATAAAGAAGTGGTGGTCCTTATGTACAATGGAATATCACTCAGCCATGAAATCAATGTCATAAGGCTAGTAGCAGCATGATGATTGGATTTAGGTAAGACGATTCTAAGTGAAATAAGTCACACAGAAAAGGACACTTCTCATAAGGTGTCACTTATAGAGGGAATGTAAAAACCGTTACACTTGAACTGAATTACAAAACAGAACAGAGTCACACATGCAGAAAACACACTATGGCTGCTTAACGGGAAAGGTGAGGTGGGGTGATACATAAAACAAGAGTTTCAAATTAGCTCAGATACCGTTCCATAAACCCAATATGTAATAGACAAGACCTACTCCTTGCTCAGTGAACTGGACTCAACAACCCCTGTTCACCGCACAAGAATATATCTGAGTGGTAAGAATCTTAAAACCTATGTATTGATATCTCTCTGGAAGTGAGTCAAGTGGGTGTAAAGCTGCATAAACACAGCCGTGAAAAGCAGCTAAAACCCATTATAAAAATAAATTACTTTTAAAAACCCATGAAACAAAGACAGTGAAAGAGAGAGATATTCTTACAAAATTCGTTCACGGGCTGTGATGCAACCTGGATTGACCATATCTAGGCCCACAGCTGGATGAGACATAAGGGTGGACACTCTCGGGGCTGAGAGGTTTGGTGAGGATGGGGGAGCAAATGCAGACCCTTTAAAGTAATACTGCATGGTACCCATCCCATGGGTCCCAAATATCCAGGTTCAAGGGCATCTTCGTACTTCGAAAACATGCATGAGAAACCCAGAAGGTGGTACACCGTGTGATCGGGAAAGGTTTCTAAAACGTACCTCATTTCTCTTCTCCTTGTGCTCAGGTTCACTATTTAAGCTACTTTACTAGCAATCTCCCTACTTGGAGAATCAGCACCTTTAACCTCCTGTTCCGTACAGGTTGCAATTTGTCCTGAGGATGAACGGAAAGAGGGGCAACCAATGAGAGACTGGATCTAGGTGTTGGGACAGGCACAGGTCACCCTATTTTCCCATCAGGAAGAGGAATTAACCACAGGCTCAGCCTGCCGCCCAGAACCAGAATAGGGCCTGAGGCAATCCCGCGCTTTTGCGGCCAGCTCCCAAAAGAGCAAGTTGAAAAATGGAGCTCAGGGGCACTGCAATTCACAAACCTGCAGAGTTATAAATGATAACTCTCATCCACAAATATATTGAGGGAAGGCAACGAAGAGGATTTGAAAGCAAGGCGGAATTGCAGGAGACAGATTTCGGGAGGTAGATTCGAATCGCCTTAAAAGCACATGAAAAGTGGCAAAACGTCTACAATGATGCCCTTGGTCAAAAAGGGCGTATGCGTTTTTTCCTGAATATATTCAGGAAAAAACGCATACGCCCTTTTTGGCCAACCAAGCAACCTGGAAAGGCAAATCAGCGCTACAAAGAAGTCTCGCTTCCCATCGGTCAAAAGGGCCATGCTGAAAAAAGTGTCAAAACCAGAAATGCAGGACAGGCCATGGAGAAATGGGAGCCTTGCTACACTGATGGGCGGGATGTAAATTGCCAACAGCCACTCTGGAGAAGTGTACGGTGTGTCCTGAAACATCTAAAAAACACAGCTTAGAGAGCATAGGGCACTTCCACGCATGGGGGGATAAAGTGGGAAAATTGAAAATCAGCAAGACACAAGCACCCCAAAGTTTAGGGCTGCTCTGTTGACAAGGACCTCCACTTCATTCTACCTTAAATATCCCAGGAAAGCGAAAAATGGATCAAAAAGTTGTGGTCCTTATGTACAATGGAATATCACTCAGCCATGAAATCAATGTCATAAGGCTAGTAGCAGCATGATGAGTGGATTTAGGTAAGACGATTCTAAGTGAAATAAGTCACACAGAAAAGGACACTTCTCATAAGGTGTCACTTATAGAGGGAATGTAAAAACCGTTACACTTGAACTGAATTACAAAACAGAACAGAGTCACACATGCAGAAAACACACTATGGCTGCTTAACGGGAAAGGTGAGGTGGGGTGATACATAAAACAAGAGTTTCAAATTAGCTCAGATACCGTTCCATAAACCCAATATGTAATAGACAAGACCTACTCCTTGCTCAGAGAACTGGACTCAACACGCCCGATTCACCGCACAAGAATATATCTGACTAGTAATAATCTTAAAACCTATGTATTGATATCTCTCTGTTAGTGTGTCAAGTGGGTGTAAAGCGGCATAAACACAGCCCTGAAAAGCAGCTAAACCCCATTATAAAAATAAATTACTTTTAAAAACCCATGAAACAAAGACAGGGAAAGAGAGAGAAATTCTTACACAATTCGTTCAGGGGCTGTGATGCAACCTGGATTGACCATATCTAGACCCACAGCTGGATGAGACATAAGGGTGGACACTCTTGGGGCTGAGAGGTTTGGTGAGGTTGGGTGAGCAAACGCAGACCCTTTAAAGTAATACTGCGTGCTACCCATCGCATGGGTCCCAAATCTCCAGGTTCAAGGGCATCTTCCTACATCGAAAACATGCATGAGAAACCCAGAAGATGGTACACCGTGTGATGGGGAAAGGTTTCTAAAACGCACCTCATTTCTCATCTCCTTGTGCTCGGGTTCGCCATTCCAGCCACTTTACTAGCAATCTCCCTACTTGGAGCATCAGCACCTTTAACCTCCTGTTCCGTACAGGTTGCAATTTGTCCTGAGGATGAACGGGAAGACGGGGAACCAATGAGAGACTAGCTCTTGGTGTTGGGACAGGCACAGGTCACTCTATTTTCCCATCAGGAAGAAGAATTAACCACAGGCTCAGCCTGCCCCCTGGAACTAGAACAGGGCCTGAAGCCATCCTGCGCTTTTGCGGCCAGCTCCCAAAAAAGCGACTTGTAAAATGGAGCTTCAGGGCACTGCAATTCACAAACCTGCAGAGTTATAAATGATAACTCTCGTCCACAAATATATTGAGGGAAGGCAAGGAAGAGGATTTGAAAGCAAGGCGGAATTGCAGGAAACAGATTTCCGGAGGTAGATTCGAATCGCCTTAAAAGCACATGAAAAGTGGCAAAACGTCTGCAATGATGCCCTTGGCCAAAAAGTGCGTATGCATTTTTTCCTGAATATATTCATGAAAAAACGCATACGCCCTTTTTGGTCAACCAAGCAACCTGGAAAGGCAAATGAGCGCTAAAAAGAAGTCTCGCTACCCATCGGTCGAAAGGGCTACGCTGAAAAAAGTGTCAAAACCAGAAATGCAGGACAGGCCATGGAGAAATGGGAGCCTTGCCACGCTGATGGGAGGGATGTAAATTGCCAACAGCCACTCTGGAGAAGTGTACGGTGGGTCCTGAAACATCCAAAAAACACGGCTTAGGGAGCATAGGGCACTTCCACTCATGGGCGTATAAATTGGGAAAACTAAAAATCAGCAAGACACAGGCACCCCAAAGTTTAGGGCTGCTATCTTGACAAGAACCTCCACTTCATGACACCTTAAATATCCAGGCAAATAGAAAAATGGATAAAGAAGTTGTGGTCCTTATATACAATGGATTATCACTCAGCCATGAAATCAATGTCATAAGGCTAGTAGCAGCATGATGAGTGGATTTAGGTACGACGATTCTAAATGAAATAAGTCACACAGAAAAAGACACTTATCATAAGCTATCACTTGTAGAGGGAATGTAAAAACCGCTACACTTGAACTGAATTACAAAACAGAACAGAGTCACACGTTTATAAAACACACTATGACTGCTTAACGGGAAATGTGAAGTGGGGTGATGCATAAAACAAGGGTTTCAAATTAGCGCAGATACCTTTCCATAAACCCAATATGTAACAGACAAGACCGACTCCTTGCTCAGAGAACTGGACTCACCACGCCCTATTCACCTCACAAGAATATATCTGACTAGTAGTAATCTTAAAACCTTTTTATTGATATCTCTCTGTTAGTGTGTCAAGTGGGTGTAAAGCGCCGTAAACACAGCAGTGAAAAGTAGGTAAACCCCATTATAAAAATAAATTACTTTTAAAAACCCATGAAACAAAGACAGTGAAAGAGAGAGAAATTCTTACAGAATCCGTTCAGGGGCTGTGATGCAACCTGGATTGACCATATCTATACCCACAGCTGGATGAGACATAAGGATGGACACTCTAGGGGCTGAGAGGTTTGGTGAGGTTGGGTGAGCAAACACAGACCCTTTAAAGTAATACTACGTGGTACCCATCCCATGCGTCCCAAATCTCCAGGTTCAAGGGCATCTTCCTACATCGAAAACATGCATGAGAAACCCAGAAGATGGTACACCGTGTGATGCGGAAAGGTTTCTAAAACGGACCTCATTTCTCATCTCCTTGTGCTCGGGTTCGCCATTCCAGCCACTTTACTAGCAATCTCCCTACATGGAGTATCAGCACCTTTAACCTCCTGTTCCGTACAGTTTGCAATTTGTCCTGAGGATGAACGGGAAGACGGGGAACCATTGAGAGACTAGCTCTTGGTATTGGGACAGGCACAGGTCACTCTATTTTCCCATCAGGAAGAAGAATTAACCACAGGCTCAGCCTGGCCCCGGAACCAGAACAGGGACTGAAGCCATCCTGCGCTTTTGCGGCCAGCTCCCAAAAAAGCGACTTGTAAAATGCAGTTTGAGGGCACTGCATTTCACAAACCTGCAGAGTTATAAAAGATAACTATCGTCCACAAATATATTGAGGGTAGGCAAAGAAGAGGATTTGAAATCAAGGCTGAATTGCAAGAGACAGATTTCAGGAGGTAGATTCGAATCGCCTTTAAAGCACATGAAAAGAGGCAAAACGTTGACAATGATGCCCTTGGCCAAAAAGGGCGTATGCGTTTTTTCCTGAATATATTCAGGAAAAAACGCATACGCCCTTTTTGGCCAACCAAGCAACCTGGAAAGGCAAATCAGCGCTACAAAGAAGTCTCGCTTCCCATCGGTCAAAAGCGCCATGCTGAAAAAAGTGTCAAAACCAGAAATACAGGACAGGCCATGGAGAAATGGGAGCCTTGCTACACTGATGGGCGGGATGTAAATTGCCAACAGCCACTCTGGAGAAGGGTACTGTGTGTCTAGAAACATCTAAAAAACAGAGCTTAGAGAGCATAGGGCACTTCCACGCATGGGGGTATAAATTGGGAAAATTAAAAATCAGCAAGACACAAGCACCCCAAAGTTTAGGGCTGCTCTGTTGCCAAGGACCTCCACTTCATTTCACCTTAAATATCCCAGGAATGAGAAACATGGATAAAGAATTTGTGGTCCTTATGTACAATGGAATATCATTCAGCCATGAAATCAATGTCATGAAGCAAGTAGCAGCATGATGAGTGGATTTAGGCACGACGATTCTAAGTGAAATAAGTCCCACAGAAAAGGACATTTCTTATAAGGTATCAATTATAGAGGGATTGTAAAAACCGTTACACTTGAACTGAATTACAAAACAAAACAGAGTCACACATGCAGAAAACACACTATGGCTGCTTAACGGGAAAGGTGAGGTGGGGTGATACATAAAACAAGGGTTTCAAATTAGCTCAGATACCGTTCCATAAACCCAATATGTAACAGACAAGATCTATTCCTTGCTCAGAGAACTGGATTCAACACCCCCTATTCACCGCACAAGAATATATCTGACTAGTAAGAATCTTAAAACCTATGTATTGTTATCTCTCTGGAAGTGAGTCAAGTTGGTGTAAAGCGGCATAAACACAGCCGTGAAAAGCAGCTAAACCCCATTATAAAAATAAAATACTTTAAAATCCCATCAAACAAAGACAGTGAAAGAGAGAGAAATTCTTCCACAATTCGTTCAGGGGCTGTGATGCAACCTGGATTGACCATATCTAGACCCACAGCTGGATGAGACATAAGGGTGGACACTCTTGTGGCTGAGATGTTTGGTGAGGTTGGGTAAGCAAACGCAGACCCTTTAAAGTAATACTGCGTGGTACCCATCGCATGGGTCCCAAATCTCCAGGTTTAATGGCATCTTCCTACATCAAAAACATGCAGGAGAAACCCAGAAGATTGTACACCGTGTGATTGGGAAAGGTTTCTAAAACGCACCTCATTTCTCATCTCCTTGTTCTCGGGTTCACCATTCCAGACACTTTACTAGCAATCTCCCTACTTTGAGTATCAGAACCTTTAACCTCCTGTTCCGTACAGGTTGCAATTTATCCTGAGGGTGAACGGGAAGACGGGGAACCAATGAGAGACTACCTCTTGGTGTTGGGACAGGCACAGGTCACTCTATTTTCCCATCAGGAAGAAGAATTAACCACAGGCTCAGCCTGCCCCCCGGAACCAGAGCAGGGCCTGAAGCCATCCTGCGCTTTGGCGGCCAGCTCCCGAAAAAGCGAGTTGTAAAATGGAGCTTCAAGGCACTGCAATTCACAAACCTGCAGAGTTATAAATGATAACTCTCGTCCACAAATATATTGAGGGAAGGCAAAGAAGAGGATTTGAAATCAAGGCAGAATTGCAGGAAACAGATTTCAGGAGGTAGATTCGAATCGCCTGTAAAGCACATGAAAAGCGGCAAAACGTTGACAGTGATGCCCTTCAAATAAAAGGGCGTATGCGTTTTTTCCTGAATATATTCAGGAAAAAACGCATACCCCCTTTTTGGCCAACCAAGCAACCTGGAAAGGCAAATCAGCACTACAAAGAAGTCTCACTTCCCATCGGTCAAAAGGGCCATGCTGAAAAAATTGTCAAAACCAGAAATGCAGGACAGGCCATGGAGAAATTGGAGCCTTGCTACACTGATGGGCGGGATGTAAATTGCCAACAGCCACTCTGGAGAAGGGTACGGTGTGTCCTGAAACATCTAAAAAACAGAGCTTAGAGAGCATAGGGCACTTCCACTCATGGGGGTATAAATTGGGAAAATTAAAAATCAGCAAGACACAAGCACTCCAAAGTTTAGGGCTGCTCTGTCGCCAAGGACCTCCACTTCATCCCACCTTAAATATCCCAGGAAAGAGAAAAATGGATAAAGAAGTTGTGGTAAATATGTACAATGGAATATCTCTCAGCCATGAAATCAATGTCATAAGGCTAGTAGCAGCATGATGATTGGATTTAGGTACGACGATTCTAAGTGAAATAAGTCACACAGAAAAGGACACTTCTCATAAGGTATCACTTATAGAGGGAATGTAAAAACCGTTACCCTTGAACTGAATTACAAAACAGAACAGAGTCACACGTTTATAAAACACACTATGACTGCTTAACGGGAAATGTGAAGTGGGGTGATGCATAAAACAAGGGTTTCAAATTAGCTCAGATACCTTTCCATAAACCCAATATGTAACAGACAAGACCGACTCCTTGCTCAGAGAACTGGACTCACCACGCCCTATTCACCTCACAAGAATATATCTGACTAGTAGTAATCTTAAAACCTTTTTATTGATATCTCTCTGTTAGTGTGTCAAGTGGGTGTAAAGCGCCGTAAACACAGCAGTGAAAAGTAGGTAAACCCCATTATAAAAATAAATTACTTTTAAAAACCCATGAAACAAAGACAGTGAAAGAGAGAGAAATTCTTACAGAATCCGTTCAGGGGCTGTGATGCAACCTGGATTGACCATATCTATACCCACAGCTGGATGAGACATAAGGATGGACACTCTAGGGGCTGAGAGGTTTGGTGAGGTTGGGTGAGCAAACACAGACCCTTTAAAGTAATACTGCGTGGTACCCATCCCATGCGTCCCAAATCTCCAGGTTCAAGGGCATCTTCCTACATCGAAAACATGCATGAGAAACCCAGAAGATGGTACACCGTGTGATGCGGAAAGGTTTCTAAAACGCACCTCATTTCTCATCTCCTTGTGCTCGGGTTCGCCATTCCAGCCACTTTACTAGCAATCTCCCTACATGGAGTATCAGCACCTTTAACCTCCTGTTCCGTACAGTTTGCAATTTGTCCTGAGGATGAACGGGAAGACGGGGAACCATTGAGAGACTAGCTCTTGGTATTGGGACAGGCACAGGTCACTCTATTTTCCCATCAGGAAGAAGAATTAACCACAGGCTCAGCCTGGCCCCGGAACCAGAACAGGGACTGAAGCCATCCTGCGCTTTTGCGGCCAGCTCCCAAAAAAGCGACTTGTAAAATGGAGTTTGAGGGCACTGCATTTCACAAACCTGCAGAGTTATAAAAGATAACTATCGTCCACAAATATATTGAGGGTAGGCAAAGAAGAGGATTTGAAATCAAGGCAGAATTGCAAGAGACAGATTTCAGGAGGTAGATTCGAATCGCCTTTAAAGCACATGAAAAGAGGCAAAACGTTGACAATGATGCCCTTGGCCAAAAAGGGCGTATGCGTTTTTTCCTGAATATATTCAGGAAAAAACGCATACGCCCTTTTTGGCCAACCAAGCAACCTGGAAAGGCAAATCAGCGCTACAAAGAAGTCTCGCTTCCCATCGGTCAAAAGCGCCATGCTGAAAAAAGTGTCAAAACCAGAAATACAGGACAGGCCATGGAGAAATGGGAGCCTTGCTACACTGATGGGCAGGATGTAAATTGCCAACAGCCACTCTGGAGAAGGGTACTGTGTGTCTAGAAACATCTAAAAAAAACTGCTTAGAGAGCATAGGGCACTTCCACGCATGGGGGTATAAATTGGGAAAATTAAAAATCAGCAAGACACAAGCACCCCAAAGTTTAGGGCTGCTCTGTTGCCAAGGACCTCCACTTCATTTCACCTTAAATATCCCAGGAAAGAGAAACATGGATAAAGAATTTGTGGTCCTTATGTACAATGGAATATCATTCAGCCATGAAATCAATGTCATGAAGCAAGTAGCAGCATGATGAGTGGATTTAGGCACGACGATTCTAAGTGAAATAAGTCCCACAGAAAAGGACATTTCTCATAAGGTATCAATTATAGAGGGATTGTAAAAACCGTTACACTTGAACTGAATTACAAAACAAAACAGAGTCACACATGCAGAAAACACACTATGGCGGCTTAACGGGAAAGGTGAGGTGGGGTGATACATAAAACAAGGGTTTCAAATTAGCTCAGATACCGTTCCATAAACCCAATATGTAACAGACAAGATCTATTCCTTGCTCAGAGAACTGGATTCAACACCCCCTATTCACCGCACAAGAATATATCTGACTAGTAAGAATCTTAAAACCTATGTATTGTTATCTCTCTGGAAGTGAGTCAAGTTGGTGTAAAGCGGCATAAACACAGCCGTGAAAAGCAGCTAAACCCCATTATAAAAATAAAATACTTTAAAATCCCATCAAACAAAGACAGTGAAAGAGAGAGAAATTCTTCCACAATTCGTTCAGGGGCTGTGATGCAACCTGGATTGACCATATCTAGACCCACAGCTGGATGAGACATAAGGGTGGACACTCTTGTGGCTGAGATGTTTGGTGAGGTTGGGTAAGCAAACGCAGACCCTTTAAAGTAATACTGCGTGGTACCCATCGCATGGGTCCCAAATCTCCAGGTTTAATGGCATCTTCCTACATCGAAAACATGCAGGAGAATCCCAGAAGATTGTACACCGTGTGATAGGGAAAGGTTTCTAAAACGCACCTCATTTCTCATCTCCTTGTTCTCGGGTTCACCATTCCAGACACTTTACTAGCAATCTCCCTACTTTGAGTATCAGAACCTTTAACCTCCTGTTCCGTACAGGTTGCAATTTATCCTGAGGGTGAACGGGAAGACGGGGAACCAATGAGAGACTACCTCTTGGTGTTGGGACAGGCACAGGTCACTCTATTTTCCCATCAGGAAGAAGAATTAACCACAGGCTCAGCCTGCCCCCCGGAACCAGAGCAGGGCCTGAAGCCATCCTGCGCTTTGGCGGCCAGCTCCCGAAAAAGCGAGTTGTAAAATGGAGCTTCAAGGCACTGCAATTCACAAACCTGCAGACTTATAAATGATAACTCTCGTCCACAAATATATTGAGGGAAGGCAAAGAAGAGGATTTGAAATCAAGGCAGAATTGCAGGAAACAGATTTCAGGAGGTAGATTCGAATCGCCTGTAAAACACATGAAAAGCGGCAAAACGTTGACAGTGATGCCCTTCGACTAAAAGGGCGTATGCGTTTTTTCCTGAATATATTCAGGAAAAAACGCATACCCCCTTTTTGGCCAACCAAGCAACCTGGAAAGGCAAATCAGCACTACAAAGAAGTCTCACTTCCCATCGGTCAAAAGGGCCATGCTGAAAAAATTGTCAAAACCAGAAATGCAGGACAGGCCATGGAGAAATTGGAGCCTTGCTACACTGATGGGCGGGATGTAAATTGCCAACAGCCACTCTGGAGAAGGGTACGGTGTGTCCTGAAACATCTAAAAAACAGAGCTTAGAGAGCATAGGGCACTTCCACTCATGGGGGTATAAATTGGGAAAATTAAAAATCAGCAAGACACAAGCACTCCAAAGTTTAGGGCTGCTCTGTCGCCAAGGACCTCCACTTCATCCCACCTTAAATATCCCAGGAAAGAGAAAAATGGATAAAGAAGTTGTGGTAATTATGTACAATGGAATATCTCTCAGCCATGAAATCAATGTCATAAGGCTAGTAGCAGCATGATGATTGGATTTAGGTACGACGATTCTAAGTGAAATAAGTCACACAGAAAAGGACACTTCTCATAAGGTATCACTTATAGAGGGAATGTAAAAACCGTTACCCTTGAACTGAATTACAAAACAGAACAGAGTCACACATGCAGGAAACACACTATGGCTGCTTAACGGGAAAGGTGAGGTGGGGTGATACATAAAACAAGGGTTTCAAATTACCTCAGATACCGTTCCTTAAACCCAATATGTAATAGACAAGACCTACTCCTTGCTCAGGAAATGGACTCTACACCCCCTATTCACCACAAAAGGATTTATCTGACTAGTAAGAATCTTAAAACCTGTGTATTGATATGTCACTGTAAATGTGTCAAGTGGGTGTAAAGTGGCATAACCACAGGAGTGAAAAGCAGCTATACCGCATCATAAAAATAAATTACTTTTAAAACCCCATGGAACAAAGACAGTGAAAAAGAGAGAAATTCTTACAGAATTCGTTCAGGGGCTTTGATGCCACCTGGATTGACCATATCTAGACCCACAGCTGGATGAGACATATGGGTGGACACTCTTGGGGCTGAGAGGTTTGTTGAGGTTGGGTGAGCAAACGCAGACCCTTAAAATAATACTGCGTGTTTCCCCTCCCATGGGTCCCTAATCTCCAGGTTCAAGGGCATCTTCCTACATCAAAAACATGCATGAGAAACCCAGAAGATGGTACAGCGTGTGATGGAGAAAGGTTTCTAAAACGCAAATCATTTCTCATCTCCTTGTGCTAGGGTGCCCCATTCCAGTCGCTTTACTAGCAATTTCCCTACTTGGAGCATCAGCACCTTTAACCTCCTGTTCCGTACAGGTTGCAATTTGTCCTGAGGGTGAACGGGAATAGGGGGAACCAATGATAGACTAGCTCTAGTTGTTGGAACAGGCACAGTTCACTCTATTTTCCCATCGGGAAGAAGAATTAAACATAGGCTCAGCCTTCCCCCCGGAACCAGAATAGGGCCTGAAGCAATCCTGTGCTTCTGCGGTCAGCTCCCTAAAAAGCGAGTTGAAAAATGGGCGTCAGGGGCACTGCAATTCACAAACCTGCAGAGTTATAAATGATAACTCTCATCCACAAATATATTGAGGGAAGGCAGCAAAGAGGATTTGAAAGCAAGGCAGAATTGCCGGAAACAGATTTCAGGAGGTAGATTCGAATCGCCTTTAACGCACATGAAAAGAGGCAAAACGTCGACAATGATGCCCTTGGCCAAAAGGGCGTATGCGGTTTTTCCTGAATATATTCAGGAAAAAACGCATACGCCCTTTTTGGCCAACCAAGCAACGTGGAAATGCAAATCAGAGGTACAAAGAAGTATCGCTTCCCATTGGTCAAAACTGCCATGCTGAAAAAACTGTACAAACCAGAAATGCAGGACAGGCCATGGAGAAATGGGAGCCTTGCTATTCTGATGGACGGGATGTAAATTGCCAACAGCCACTCTGGAGAAGTGTACGGTGTGTCCTGAAACATATAAAAAACACAGCTTAGAGAGCATAGGGCACTTCCACTCATGGGGGTATAAATTGGGAAAACCAAAAATCAGCAGGACACAGGCACTCCAAAGTTTAGGGCTTCTCTGTTGACAGGATCCTCCACTTCATTCCAACTTAAGTATCCCAGGAAAGAGAAAAATGGATAAAGAAGTTGTGTTCCTTATGTACAATGGAATATCACTCAGCCATGAAATCAATGTCATAAGGCTAGTAGCAGCAGGAGGAGTGGATTTAGGTACGACGATTCTAAGTGAAATTAGTCACACAGAAAAAGACACTTATCATAAGATATCACTTATAGAGGGAATGTAAAATCCGTTACACTTGAACTGATTTACAAAATAAAACAGAGTCACACATGCAGAAAATACACGATGGCTGCTTAATGGGAAGGGTGAGGTGAGGTAATGCATAAAACAAGTGTTTCAAATTAGCTCAGATACCATTCCATAAACCAAATATGTAATAGACAAGACCTACTCCTTGCTCAGAGAACTGAACACAACACCCGCTATTCACCGAATAAGAATATATCTGACTAGTAAGAATCTTAAAATATGTATCGATATCTCTCTGTAAGTGTGTCAAGTGGCTGTAAAGCGGCATAAACACAGCAGTGAAAAGCAGCCAAACCCCATTATAAAAATAAATTACTTTTAAAAACCCATGAAAAAAGACAGTGAAAGAGCGAGAAATACTTACACAATTCGTTCAGGGGCAGTGATGCAACCTGGATTGACGATATCTAGACCCACAGCTGGATGAGACATAAGGGTGGACACTCTTGGGGCTGAGAGGTTTGGTGAGGTTGGGTAAGCAAACGCAGACCCTTCACAGTAATACTGCGTGCTACCCATCGCATGGGTCCCAAATCTCCAGGTTCAAGGGCATCTTCCTACATCGAAAACATGCAAGAGAAACCCAGAAGATGGTACACCGTGTGATGGGGAAAGGTTTCTAAAACGTACCTCATTCCTCATCTCCTTGTGCTTGGGTTCGCCATTCCAGCCTCTATACTAGCAATCTCACTACTTGGAGCATCAGCACCTTTAACCTCTTGTTCCGTACAGTTTGCAATTTGTCCTGAGGGTTAACGGGAAGAGGGGGAACCAATGAGAGACTAGCTCTAGGTGTTGGAACAGGCACAGGTTACTCTATTTTCCCGTCGTGAAGAAGAATTAAACATAGGCTCTGCCTTCCCTCCGGAACCAGAATAGGGCCTGAAAGAAACCTGCGCTTTTGCGGAGAGCTCCCAAAAAAGCGAGTTGAAAAATGGAGCTCAAGGGCACAGCAATTCACAAACCTGCAGAGTTATAAATGATAACACTCATTCACAAATATATTGAGGTAAGGCAACGAAGAGGATTTGAATGCAAGGAAGAATTGCAGGAAACAGATTTCAGGAGGTAGATGCGAATCGGCTTTAAAGCACATGAAAAGCGGCAAAACGTGGACAATGATGCCCTTGGCCAAAAAGGGCGTATGCGTTTTTTCCTGAATATATTCAGGAAAAAACGCATACGCCCTTTTTGGCCAACCAAGCAACCTGGAAAGGCAAATCAGCGCTACAAAGAAGTCTCGCTTCCCAACGGTCAAAAGGGCCATGCTGAAAAACGTGTAAAATCCAGAAATGCAGGACAGACCGTGGAGAAATGTGAGCCTTGCTACGCTCATGGGTGGGATGTAAATTGTCAACAGCCACGCTTGAGAAGTGTACGGTGTGTCCTGAAACATCTAAAAAACACAGCTTAGAGAGCATAGGGCACTTCCACGCATGGGGTATAAATCGGGAAAACTAAAAATCAGCAAGATACAGGCACCCCAAAGTTTAGGGGTACTCTGTTGACAAGGACCTCCAATTCATTCCACCTTAAATATCCCAGGAAAGAGAAAAATGGATAAAGAAGTTGTGATCCTTATGTACAATGGAATATCATTCAGCCATGAAATCAATGTCATAATGCTAGTAGCTGCATGATGAGTGGATTTATGTACGACAATTCTAAGTGAAAGAAGTCACACAGAAAACGGCACTTATCATAAGATATCACTTATAGAGGGAATGTAAAAACCGTTACACTTGAACTGAATTACTAAACAGAACAGAGTCACATATTTAGAAAACAGACTATGGCTGCTTAACGGGAAAGCTGAGGTGGGGTGATGCATAAAACAAGGGTTTCAAATTAGCTCAGATACCGTTCCATAAACCCAATATGTAATAGACAAGACCTACTCCTTGCTCAGTGAAGTGGATGCAACACCCCCTATTCAACGAAGAAGAATATATCTGACTAGTAAAAATCTTAAAACCTATGTATTGATATCTCTCTGTAAGTGAAAGAAGTGGGTGTAAAGTGGCATAAACACAGCAGTGAAAATCAGGTAAACCCCATTATAAAAATAAATTACTTTAAAAAACCCAAAAAACAAAGACAGTGATAGAGGGAGTAATTTTTACATAATTCGTTCCGGGGCTGTGATGCAACCTGGTGTGGCCATATCTAGACCCACAGCTGGATGAGAAATAAAGCTGGACACTCTTGGGGCTGAAGGTCTCTTTCCCTAGTTACCAGATTGGGGAACGTAGAAAGGCTGCCGCCCTCTTGCCTTTACCTGTAAAACAGCTTTAAAACCTGTGCTAATGGTCACTTCATATGAACAAGTACTTCAGGGCTGTAAATGAAACCTGCCTTCAAAATGTCTTGATGGAGGTAATGGCCAAAAATTTTCAAAATGTGACACTTATTTTAAGAAAACACTTTGAACAACTAAGCTGTAATCACAGTTTGATAAATAAAAAGGGCATGCTTTAAAGCTAAATTTCAACAGATTATGGGACACATGCAAATTCAACCACAGAGAGGTATCAACTCACACCTGTTAGAATATCCATCAGCAAGAAAATTACAAACAATAAATATTGAAGGTGTTTTGGAGAAATGCATACCCTCAATTTTAAGTGGGACGTAACCTGGAAAGAGCCACTAATGAGAACTGAATGGTGGTGCCTTTAAAACATACACACTGAGCTACCATATGATACAGCAAGCCCACTCCTTGGCCTATAACATAAGAAGATAGAACTGGAAAGACACAGGCAAGCAAATGTGCATTGCAGCAGTATTACAATAGCCAAGACATGGAGGCAACCAGAAAGTCCATCAAGAGGTGCGTGGCCAAAGAAGAACTGGTACACGTACAGATGGAATATTAGCCAGGGAAAAAAATGAAACAATGCCATTTGCAGCACCATGTATGATTCTTGAGGTAATCAGGCAAATTGTACTAAGTCAGAAAGCAAAAGACACATATCCTATAATATCACTTATAGGTCTTAGCTAAAAATTGATACCAATGAAGATATTTCCACAGAGAAATGCAATCACAGATTCATTAAACAAACTTATGGTTCACCAAATGGAAAGGTGTGAGGATTGGATACATTAGGATATTGGGGTTAAGATAGATATAGAAACACATGTGAAATATGTAATCACCAAAGACCTACGTAATACCAAGACAAGACTACTCAACATCGTGTCATAACCTACATGGGAAAATGATCCAAAGAAGAATAGATATATGTATATGTTTAAAAGAACCACATCTTGCACACCTAGAAGAAACAAAACATTTTAATTAAATTTGCTCTGACAAAAAATAAAAATTAAATTAAAAAAAGAACAAGAAGTAATGAGACATAAACTTAAGGGGCTATTTGCTGGCACATTGCATTCTAATTTACAACCAGAACATGACTTCCATTAAGGCTCTGTCATCACTAATAAAGCAGCTTTATAAGCAATGTTGAAGGTAGCTTAAAAGAAGTCTCACTAATTATTGATAGTAACAAGGAAACAAAGAAAAGTAAAAATCTCACTGCAAAAAGTATACATAGGGTAAGGATAGTAGATCAAACACTTATTAAACTTCTGTAAAGAATAAAAGAAAACAGTCATATGTTTTTTTAAAAAGAGAGGGCCCAAATAAATCTGAAATGAAAGAGATGATGTTACAACAGACACCACAGAAATACAAAGTATCCTAAGATACACACAGGGTAACTCAGGGCTCAGACTGGACAGAGCCCACTCTCCAGTCCCCTGTACATGACTTACAGGAGCCTCAGGAACTGAGGAGGGGGTCCCTGAAGAGAGGCTCAAGATAGAATATGGTAGGCATTAACATGACTGCATTCATCTTAAACATGCCTGAACTACATTCACACGAGATGATTTTGTCCTGTATGTACATCGGCACCTCTAGTTGGAACTGCAGATCTTTGGCTTCAACACCTCTACTGACAACATTAGCATCACCTGCTGTGGACCGTCTCCTACAGGATTTCTAGAATCAGAAAACATCGAAGCTTCACAGGACCCAGAATCTGTGCGAGTCCACACAGAGACTCAGAGTCTCAACTCCACTCAGATACTCCACTCTTGGAGGGCACACACAAAGTAGTGTGCACATCAGGACCCAGGGGAAGGAGCAGTGACCCTGTAGGAGAATGACCAGAACTACCTGCTACTTTTAGAGGGTCTCCTGCAGAGGCAGGTGGTGGCTGTGGCTGTGGCTCACCGTGAGGACAACGACACTGGCAGCAGAAGTTCTGGGAAATACTCCTTGGTGTGTGCCCTCCCAGAGTCCGCCATTAGTCCCACCAAGAGCAAGGTAGGCTCCAGGGCTGGGTCGCCTCAGGCCAAACAACCAACAGGGAGGGAACCCAGCCCCATGCATCAGCAGACAAGCGGATTAAACTTTTTATTAAAGTTTTATTTAATCCGTAGACAAGCGGATTAAAGCTCTGCCCACCAAAGCAACACCCAGCTCTACCCACCACCAGTCCCTCCCATCAGGAAGCTTGCACTAGCCTCTAAGATAGACTCATCCACTGGAGAGCAGACAGCAGAAGCAAGAAGAACTACAATTCTGCAGCCTGTGGAAGGAAAACCACATTCACAGAAAGATAGACAAAATGAAAAGGCAGAGGACTTTATACCAGATCAAGGAACAAGATAAAACCCCAGAAAAAAAACGAAATGAGGTGGAGATAGGGAACCTTCCAGAAAAAGAATTCAGAATAATGATAGTGAAGTTGAGCCAAGACCTTGGAAAAAAAAAGGAGGCAAAGATCGAGAAGATGCAAGAAATGTTTAACAAGGACCTAGAAGAATTAAAGAACAAACAAACAGAGGTGAACAATGTAATAACTGAAATGAAAAATACACTAGAAGGAATCAGTAGCAGAATAACTGTGGCAGAAGAACGGATAAGTGACCTGGAAGACAGAGAGGTGGAAATCACTGCCATGGAACAGAATAAAGAAAAAGAATGAAAATAAACGAAGACACCCCAAGAGTCCTCTGGGACAACATTAAACGCAACAACATTCGCATTATAGGGGTCCCAGAAGGAGAAGAGAGAGAGAAAGGACCCGAGAATATATTTGAAGAGATTATGGTCAAAAACTTCCCTAGCATGGGAAAAGAAATAGCCACCCAAGTCCAGAAGCACAGAGTGTCCCAGGCAGGATAAACCAAAGGAGAAAAATGACAAGACACATAGTAATCAAATTGACAAAAATTAACGACAAAGAAAAATGATTGAAAGCAGCAAGGGAAAAATGACCAATAACATACAAGGGAACTCCCATAAGGATAACAACTGATTTCTCAGCAGAAAATCTACAAGCCAGAAGGAAGTGGCATGATAAATTTAAAGTGATGAAAGGGAAGAACCTACAACCAAGAGTACTCCACCCTGCAAAGAGCTCATTCAGATTTGATGGAGAAATCAAAAGCCTTACAGACAAGCAAAAGCTAAGAGAATTCAGCACCATGAAACCAGCTCTACACCAAATGCTAAAGGAACTTCTCTAAGTGGGAAACACAAGAGAAGAAAAGGACCCACCAAGACAAACCCATAACAATTAAGAAAATAGTAGTAGGAACATACATATCGATAATTACCTTAAACGTGAATGCACTAAATGTTCCAACCAAAAGACACAGGCTCGCTGAATGGATACAAAAACAAGACCCATATATATGCTGTCTACAAGAGATCCATTTCAGACCTAGGGACACATACAGACTCAAAGTGAGGCGATGGAAAAATATACTCTATGCAAATGAAAATCAAAAGAAAGCTGGAGTAGCAATACTCATATCAGATAAAATAGACTTTAAAATAAAGAATGTTACAAGAGACAAGGAAAGACACTACATAATGGTCAGGGGATCAATCCAAGAAGAAGATATAACAATTATAAATATATATGTACCCAAAATAGGAGCACCTCAATGTATAAGGCAACTGCTAACAGCTATAAAAGAGGAAATCGACAGTAACACAATAATAGCGGGGGACTTTAACAGCTCACTTACACCAGTGGAGATCAGCCAGACAGAAAATTAATAAGGAAACACAAGCTTTAAATGACACAATAGACCAGATAGAGTTAATTGATATTTATAGGACATTCCATCCAAAAACAGCAGATTACACGTTCTTCTCAACTGCACACGGAACATTCTCCAGGATAGATCACATCTTGGGTCACAGATAAAGCCTCAGTAAATTTAGGAAAACTGAAATCATATCAAGCAGCTGTTCCGACCACAATGCTATGAGATTAGAAATCAATTACACGGAAAAAAAGTAAAAAACACAAACACATGGAGGCTAAACAATACGTTACTAAATAACCAAGAGATCACTGAAGAAATCAAAGAGGAAATCAAAAACTACCTAGAGACAAACGACAACAAAAACACGATGATCCAAAACCTATGGGATGCAGCAAAAGGAGTTCTAAGAGGGAAGTTTATAGCAATACAAGCCTACCTCAAGAAACAAGAAAAATCTCAAATAAACAATCGAACCTTACACCTAGAGGAACTAGAGAAAGAAGAACAAAACCCAAAGTTAGTAGAAGGAAAGAAATCATAAACATCAGAGCAGAAATAAAGGAAATAGAAACAAAGAAAACAAAAGCAAAGATCAATAAAACTAAAAGCTGGTTCTTTGAGAAGATAAGCAAAAATGATCAACCTTTAGCCAGACTTAAGAAAAAGAGGGAGAAGACGCAAATCAACAAAATTAGAAGTGAAAAAGCAGAAGTTACAACAGACACAACAGGAATACAAAGCATCCTAAGAGACTACTACAAGCAACTCTAGGCAAATAAAATGGACAATCTGGAAGAAATGGACAAATTCTTAGAAAGGGATAACCTTCTAAGACTGAACCAGGAAGAAATAGAAAATATGAACAAACCTATCGCAAGCAATGAAATTGAAACTGTGATTAAAAATCTTCCAATAAACCAAAGTCCAGAACCAGATGGCATCACAGGTGAATTCTATCAAACATTTAGAGAAGAGCTAACACCCAACCTTCTCAAATTCTTCAAAACAATTGCAGGGGAAGGAACACTCCCAAACTCATTCTATGAGACCACCATCACCCTGATACCAAAATCAGACAGAGATACTACAAGGAAAGAAAATTATAGACCAATATCACTGATGAATATAGATGTAAAAATCCTCAACAAAATACTAGCAAACAGAATCGAACAACACATTAAAAGGATCATACACCATGATCAAGTGGGGTTTATCCCAGGGATGCAAGGATTCTTCAATATACACAAATCAATGTGATACACCATATTAACAAATTGTAGAATAAAACCATATGATCATCTCAATAGATGAAGGAAAAGATTTTGAGAAAATTCAACACTAATTTACGATAAAAACTCTGCAGAGTGTGGGCATAGAGGGAAACTACCTCAACATAATAAAGGCCATATATGACAAACCCACAGCAAACAGCATTCTCAATGGTGAAAAACTGAAAGCGTTTCCTCTAAGATCAGGAACAAGACGAGGATGTCCACTCTCACCACTGCTATTCAACATAGTTTTGGAAGTCCTAGCCATGGCAATCAGAGAAGAAAAAGAAATAAAAGGAATACAAAAAGGAAAAGAAGAAGTAAAATTGTCACTGTTTGCAGATGACATGATATCATAGATAGAGAATCCTAAAGATGCCACCAGAAAACCACTGGAGCTAATCAATGAATTTGGTAAAGTTGCAGGATACAAAATTAATGCACAGAAATTGCTTGCATTCCTCTACACTAACAATGAAAGATCAGAAAGAGAAATTAAGGAAACAATCCCATTACCACTGCAACAATAAGAATAAAATACCTAGGAATAAACCTACCTAAGGAAGTAAAAGACCTGTACTCAGAAAACTAAAAGACACTGAAGAAAGAAATCAAAGATGATATAACAGATGGAGACATATACCATGTTCTCGGATTAGAAGAATCAATATTGTGAAAATGACTATACTACCCAAAGCAATCTACAGATTCAATGCAATCCCGATCAAAATACCTTTGGCATTTTCTACAGAACAAGAAAAAAAAAATCTTAAAATTTGTAGGGAGACACAAAAGAACCTGGATAGCCAAAGCAGTCTTGAGGGGGGAAAAAAAGAGCTGGAGGAATCAGACTTCCAGACTTCAGACTATATTACAAAGCTAGAGTAATCAAGATAATATGGTACTGACACAAAAACAGAAATATAGGTCAATAGAACAGGATAGAAAGCACAGAGATAAACCCACGTACCTATGGTTCACTAATGACAAAGGAGGCAAGGGTATACAATGGAGAAAAGACAGTGTCTTCAGCAAGTGGTGCTGGGAAAACTGGACAGTTACATGTAAAAGAATGAAATTAGTACACTCCCTAACACCATACACAAAAATAAACTCAAAATGGATTAGAGACCTAAATATAAGACCAGCCACTACAAAACTCTTAGAGGAAAACATAAGCAGAACAGTCTATGACATAAATCACAGCAAGATCCTTTTTGACCCACCTCCTAGAGAAATGGAAATAAAAACAAAAATAAAAAAATGGGACCGAATGAAACATAAATTATTTTGCACAGCAAAGGAAAACATAAGCAAGATGAAAAGACAACCATTAGAATGGGAGAAAATATTTTCAAATGAAGCAAATGGCAAAGGATTAATCTCCAAAAAGCAGCTCATGTAGCTCAATATCACAAAACCAAACAACCCAATCCAAAAATGGGCAGAAGACCTAAATAGACATTTCTCCAAAGAAGATATACAGGTTGCCAACAAACACATGAAAGGATGCTGAATATCACTAATCATTAGAGAAATGCAAATCAAAACTACAGTGAGGTATCACCTCACACCAGTCAGAATGGCCATCATCAAAAAATCTACCAACAATAAATGCTGGAGAGGCATTTATTGGAGAAAAGGGAACCCTCTTGCACTGTTGGTGGGAATGTAAATTGATATAGCCACTAGGGAGAACGGTATGGGGGTTCCTTAAAAACTAAAAATAGAACAACCATACAACCCAGCAAACCCACTCCTGGATATTTACCCTGAGAAAACCATAATGCAAAAAGAGTTATGTACCACAATGTTCACTGTAGCTCTATTTACAATAGCCAGGACATGGAAGCAACCTAAGTGTCCATCAACAGATAAATGGATAAAGAAGATGTGGCACATATATATACAATGGAACATTATTCAGCCATAAAAAGAAACGAAATTGAGTTAGTTTTAGTGAGGTGGATGGATCTACAGTCTGTCCTACAGAGTGAAGTAAGTCAGAAAGAGAAAAACAAATACCGTATGCTAACACATATATATGGAATCTTAAAAAAAAAGTTTATGAAGAACCTAGGGGCAGGAAAGGATTAAGGACACAGACGTAGAGAAAGGACTTGAGGACATGGGGAGAGGGAAGGGTAAGCTGGGACAAAGTGAGAGTGGTATGGACATATATACACTACCAAATGTAAAATTGATAGCTACTGGGAAGCAACCAGATAGCACAGGGAGATCAGCTCTTTGCTTTGTGACCACCTAAAAGGGTGGGATAAGGGAGTGAGAGGGAGGTGCAAGAGGGAGGGGATATGGTGTTATATGTATACGCACAGCTGATTCACTTTTTTATACAGCAGAAACTAACACACAATTGTAAAGCAATTATACTCCAATAAAGATGTAAAAGAAAAAAAAAAGCCCAGAGATAAACCTACACACCTATGGCCCACTAATCTATGACAAAGGAGGCAACGGTATAAAAAGGAGAAAAGAAAGTCTCTTCAATAAGTGGTGCTGGGAAAAATGGACAGCTACATGTAAAAGAATGAAATTAGAACACTCCCTAACACCATACACAAAAAATAAACTCAAAATGGATTAGAGACCGAAATGTAAGACCGGACACTATAAAACTCTTAGAGGAAAACATAGGAAGAATACTCTTTGACATAAATCACAGCAAGATCTTTTTTGATCCACCTCCTAGAGTAATGGAATTAAAAAAAAATAAACATATGGGAGCAAATGAAACCTAAAAGCTTTTGCAAAGCAAAGGAAACTACAAACAAGACGAAATGACAACCCTCACAATGGGAGAAAATATTTGCAAACGAATCAATGGACAAAGGAGTAATCTCCAATGTATATAAACAGCTCATGCAGCTCAACAGTAAAAAAACAAACAACCCAATCCAAAAATGGGCAGATGACGTAAATAGACATTTGTCCCAAGAAGACATACAGATGACCAAGAAGCACATGAAAAGCTGCTCAACATCACTAATTATTAGAGAAATATAAACCAAAACTACAATGAGGTATCACCTCACACGAGTTAGAATGGGCATCATCAGAAAATCTACAAGCAACAAATGCTGGAGAGGGTGTGGAGAAAAGGGAACCCTCTTACACTATTTGTGGGAATGTAAATTGATACAGTCACTATGGAGAACAGCATGGAGGTTCCTTAAAATACTAAAAATAGAATTACCATATGACCCAGCAATCCCACTACTGGCCATATACCCAGAGAAATCCATAATTCAAAAAGACATATTCAGCACAATATTCATTGCAGCACTATTTACAATAGCCAGGTCATGGAAGCAACCTAAATGCCCATAGACAGACGAACAGAAAAGATGTGCTACATATATAAAATGGAATATTACTCAACCATAAAAAGGAATGAAATTGGGTCATTTGTAGAGACGTGGATAGATCTAGAGACTGGCATACAGAGTGAAGTAAGTCAGAAAGAGAAAAACAAATATCGTATATTAACACATACATGTGGAACCTAGAAAAATGGTAAAGATGAACCGGTTTGCAAGGCAGAAATAGAGACACAGATGTAGAGAACAAATGTATGGACACCAAGGGGGGAAAGTGGCAGGGTGGTGGTGGTGGGATGAATTGCGAGCCTGGGATTGACATATATACACTTATATGTATAAAATAGGTAACCAATAAGAGCCTGCTGTATAAAAAAATGAATAAAATAAATTCAAAAATTAAAAAATAAATACTTAAAAAAATAAAGCAGAAAAAAAAGTTCTGTCCTTCCCATAGACGTATTTATATGAATGAATTATTTCCATGCTTATATCCATAAATACAAAAAGAGGAATAAAACTTACCTTGAACCAAAAAAGAAAAAAAAAAAACAGAACCCACTGGTCATACAGAGGAAAACACTATCAGGGCACTTGCTCCAGTGGTAAACAATTCTGAAGTTGGTCACAGGTGGGAATCATCTCCCATGCAGCCAGCAGCCCCCACACGAGGAGCGTCCTCATTGCAAAGCTGGGGGACCGTGAGGAGGCGTCTCTGAGTAAACGTGAGCTGAGCCCCAGGCCAGCTGCTGCTGAACTTTTCCCACTCTTCCCAGGTAAAACACCTGAATGTGTGCAAAGACTTTAAAAACTAGAGGAAGGGGCTTGGAGTCACACCAGCGACAGCACGCAGGCCGACTTGGTGCCTGCAGGCCAGCCAGGATGGTCCTGGCCCCGGGCGCTCATCTGGAAGCTTTCCATTTCCCTGCCTGAGGTACCCCTCCTGTCCCGGCCCCCACTGCTTTTGTCCTTCCTCACCTCTGCCCGGGGAGAAATTCCAGCAGCAAGTATGGGTGACACATCCTCTTCTTTAGCAGGTGGCAGCCCGGCAACTCCTGCAGAAAGTCCAGCAGAGCCCCAGTCACACCGGGCCACTCATAGAGCCGTGGGCCCTACTCCCTCCCACCAGCCCAACCCCGAGACTGCTGACGGGGCAGAGAATATGGCGTCAGGCACAGCTGCAGAGGCTTTTGCTGCCTGGAGGGGTGTTTATATTGACCTCAACCCAGGCACACCTGGGAAGGGCTGGCCGGCCGGGTCAGGCTGCCCAGGTCAGCCAATCCTCGCCCGTCAGGGGCTCAGAGTTGCAGAAAATGGGTCTTGCTGCACCGGCCAAATCCAAGGAACAGGTGTAGGGTCCCGAGAGTCAGGATAGATAAGGGGCGGCAGCCCTGGCTTGTTTTCTAATCATTTTATCTGGTCCATGAGTGGGAGACAACTTCAAGAAGAACCTCTGCTAATGAGAGGAACCCAGGAGTCAGGGAGAGGAGGGGTGGTGGGTGGAGACAGAGGCCTGGTGCCCCAGCTGCAGTGGAAGCCCCTGGAAGACCAGGCAGAGGGAGGCTGCACAGAGTGAAGCCTAGGGTCACAGACCTGTTGGAGCTGCTGTTTGTTAGTTCAAGCTCTGCTCTGAGGTGCTCTGTGTCAGCTCTGAGTGACAGGTGTGCTGGGGGTGCTCTGCAATGAGGGCTATGTGCACGGATCCTGTGTGCCCAGCCCTGCCGGGGTACCTGTCCACGGGAGCTCCATATCCAGGGAGGGGCCTGCCAACGAGAGCCCCGTGGGCTGCTGCGTACCTGCCCAGGTGAGCTCCATATCCTGGGAGGGGCCTGACCATGAGGGCCCCATGGGCTGCTGGGTACCTGCCCAGGTGAGCTCCATATCCTGGGAGCGGCCTAACCACCAGAGCCCCGTGGGCCGCTGGGTACCTGCCCAGGTAAGCTCCATATCCTGGGAGGGGCCTGACCACAAGAGCCCCGTGGGCTGCTGGGGACCTGGTAGAGGACGCCAGGACAGTCAGTGAAGCCACAGAGGATATACATCTAGTAGTTCCTAATTCCTACACCCTGCTGGTCATTCTACCATCCACCAGGACATGGTATTCTGTATTAGACTTCAATGATGCCTTCTTCTGTATTCCATTACTCCCAGAGTCACAAGAAATTTTGGCTGTGAGTGGCAGGACTCAACATACAACAAAAACAATACTGCTGGGCCGTCCTGCCCCAGGGGTTCAAAAATTCCCACACCATCTTTGGGGAAACGTTAGCTAAAGACCTAAAAGATCTACCTCTGGAGAAGGGAACCCTCCTTCAATATGCAGATGACATTCTGATCACCAGCCCGACTAAGGAGGCCTCTGAACTACCTAGCCAATAAAAGATAGAAGGTGTCCAAGGAAAAGGCTCAAATATCACAAACTAAAGTGGCCTTCCTGGGCTTCATTCGCACAGAAGGTCGGAGAAGCCCACCCCAGGAAAGGGAAGAAGCCATTTGCAGCCTCAGCCTTCCTGAAACTAGAAGACAGCTTAGGGGTTCCTGGGGAGACCGGGGTTTGCTGCATCTGGATCCCTAACTAGAGTCTAATAGCTGGGCCTCTATATGAAACACTGAAAGGAAAAGATGATGATCCTTTTGAATAGAATCCAGAAGCGGCCTTTCAAGAATGGAAAGAGCAGTCAATTCAGACCCTGGCCCTGGACCTCCCTAAGTTAGCTAAACCCTTTGACCTTTACATTCCTGGTCCAAGGCGAATCGCCCTTGGAGTATTAGTGCAAAAACTGGGACCACTTGAAATGGAACAATGCAAGAATGCCCTCCAGGCATTGGCCAGCCACCCCATCCGACCAGGATACTGGGGGTATCTAAAAACCTGGAAATCAGCAGCCCGCAAGGCCAGCTCCCTCCTAAGGGAAAAGGACGCCACTTGGTGATCCTAACCACCCACCATGCCCTGAAGTTGCAGGGATTGCTCCGTGGGCACAATGACCTCGAGTGAGGAGGCCCTCCAACACCAACCTCCAGAGAGACAACCTGGGGCAATGGGCCCCCATGACGACTCGTGTGACCATCACTTGACCTGGAGCTTCTCTCAGAAAACAACAAGAGTGTGCCCCTAAAGAGCTGACTATTGCTTACAGGACTTACTGCACCCAGAGCGGAGCTAATAAACTTGGCAGGGGAACCGTAAATAACGCTGCCACCATAGAAAAGCCTACAGACACTGTGGAGACGGCGGCCAGTGAGACCGGCTGTACTCCTGGCTACTTCAAAAGGCCGTTGACTGAGTGGCCGTCATGGTCCTGGATCACCACCGGCTCTGGAATGTCTGGGAGTTGAGCAAGCAGGGCTCTGACACCTGGTGCTGTTTGTACGTTAATTCAGTGGCCTAACTGAAGAAAGTGCAGACTACTGGTCAGAGCATCTAGGCTGGCAGAAACCGTCAGCCTAAGGGGGCCGAACCAATGTGGAGCAGGGTAAAACCGCCCAACCCCCAGCGTCTCTGCACATCTCTTTCTTGGACCCTTAAAGGTCATTAGAATCTATAAAACTTCCAATGCTGGTGCTCAGGCAGACGAGCAGTGAGGGAGGAGGCCTGCGGACAATCAACCTCACCTGGAGGCTGCTGGGGAGAAGTCCTGCCCCTCCCCCCGGGTATGAGGACACCCAACTCAGCATGAAGCATTTACAGAAGACGTGTCTGCACCCTCAGCGCCCCAAGAATGAGGAATGGGACAAAAGGCAGAGGAGGGCTTTGTCACTGGCAAAGCCCATTAAAAATTCCTGGGAGATAAAAATAGAATCTGGGCAATAAAATAAAGTCTAACCATTTTTTCCTTTGTGCTTTGTCTAATTTCACTTGCTCCTAGGTTTCCACAGGCAGAGGTCCCACACCCGACACTTCAGACCCGATTTCCTAGTGCAAAATGGCTGGGCCGACACCTCAGCTCGTGGGGCCCTGTGCAGACTCTGCGACATAGAGCCTGAGCTCCAGCCAACCCGGCCCTCGAGAGCTCCGCCCCCTCCCTCCCGCTGATGCTGACAGGATCCCTACACAGCAACCCGGCCCACAACCCGCAGGGGAGCACACACTCTCACCTCTCCATTCTCTGATCAAAATATAAAGTTTTCCTTTGCTTCTGAACCAAAGTCAGTCTCGATCTGTTGGTTCCAATGACACTGGGCAGGGAGACCCTTGTTGGGGCCCACTCTGCAGGATCAGTAACAAAATTTGAGAACATTGTAACTTCAATGAACAGATGGGTGAGCCAAACTGTAATTAACATAGAGCAGTGTATAAGGCTCGTGTAAAATAAGATGTTTCTAACACTTCCATTTGATATTTCCATCACTTTATTATAAGCAAGTTCAGTGGAGGGGTTTGTCTTATTTGTCAGGTCAACAGTAGAGAAATGCAGTGATTTCTTTCCAAGGATGTACATCTAATAATCTTGGTTGAAGTTTCAACCTTGTTTTGAATGATTTTCCATTGAAAATGATACCTCTCTTTCAGCTCCTAGATTTCTGAGAAGTATAAAATCTTATATGTTTTATTACCAAAGGGGAAAGGTGGGAGGAGGGATAAATTAACAGTTTCAGATTAACATATACGCACTGCTATGTATAAAATATATCATCAACAAGGAACTACTGTATAGCACAGGGAACTATACTCAATATTTTGTAATGACCCCTAAGGGGAAATAATCTGAAAAACAAAAGATATCTATATCGACATCATCTATCAACTACAGAAAAAATGGAAACTAAAGGAGGCCAATGGCGAGCGTTTCTGACCCGGAAGACTTCAATCATCTAAAGTTCGGACTCTGCCTACGGCCCAAGTCCCTTAATGAACACACATGTACCAGTAGCTTAAAAATTCCCCAGATTGGATTTCGGGAAGACACTGATTTGGAAAAATCCCTTGTGCTCTCCTTACATACACGGGACCTTTCCTACAGCTAAAACATGCCTGTGACACCCAGAAGATGGAACACGGTTGGATCAGGAAGATTTTGGAAAAGGCACCAAAACTCCTAATTTCCTGTTTGTTGGGTTCACGCCTCCAGCCTTTTTCCTTAAAATCTCCCTACTTGAGGACGTCAGCACCTTCAACATCCAGTTGCACAGAAATTGGAATTTGTCCAAAGGAAGAAGGGGAAGGAGGAGAAACAAGGAGAGCCAAGCCCTAGATGTTCGGAGAGGCACATGTCACTCTACTTTCCAGTCAGGAAGAAGAATTAAGCAAAGGCTTAGCCTGCCACCGGGAACCAGAGTAGGGCCAGAAGCAAACCAGCGGTTCTGCGGAAAGCTCCCAAAAAAGCGAGTTGAAAAATGGAGCTCAGGGGCACTGCAATTCACAAACCTGCAGAGTTATAAATGATAACTCTCGTCCACAAATATATTGAGGGAAGGCAACGAAGAGGATTTGAAATCAAGGCAGAATTGCAGGAAACAGATTTCAGGAGGTCGATTCGAATCGCCTTTAAAGCACATGAAAAGCAGCAAAACGTCGACAATGATGCACTTGGACAAAAAGAGCATATGCGTTTTTTTCTGAATGAATTCAGGAAAAAACCCATAGGCCCTTTTTGGCAAACCAAGCAAGCCGCAAATGCAATTCAGCACTACAAAGAAGTCTGACTTCCCTTCGGTCAAAATGGCCTTCCTAAAAAAGTGTAAAACAAGAAATGCAGGAGAGGACAGGGAGGAAAGGGAGCCTTGTTACACTCATGGGTGGGATGTAAATTGCCAATGACGACTCTGGAGAAGGGTATGGTGTTTCCTAAAACATCTAAAAAACACAGCTAGAGAGAAAGGGGCACATCCACTCATGGGCGTATAAATTGGGAAAACTAAAAATCAGCAAGACACAGGCACCCCAAACTTTAGGGCTGCTCTATTGACAAGAACCGCCACTTAATTCCACCATAAATATCCCAGGAAAAATAAAAATGGATAAAGAAGTTGTGGTCCATATGTAAAATGTAATATCACTCGAGCGTGAAATCAATATCATAAGGCTAGTAGCAGCATGATGAGTGGATTTAGGTACGACGATTCTAAGTGAAATAAGTCACAGAGAAAAAGACACTTATCATAAGATATCACTAACAGAGAGAATGTAAAAAGCGCTACACTTGAACGGAATTACAAAACAGAACAGAGTCACACAATTAGAAAACACACTATGGTTGCTTAACGGGAAAGGTGAGGTGGGGTGATGCATAAAACAAGGATTTCAAATTAGCTCAGATAACGTTCCATAAACCCAATATGTTATATACAAGACCTACTCCTTGCTCAGAGAACTGGACTCAACACACCCTATTCACTGCAAAAGAATATATCTGACTAGTAAGAATCTTAAAACCTATGTATTGATATATCTATGGAAGTGAGTCAACTGGGTGTAAAGCGGCATAAACAGAGCCGTGAAAAGCAGCTAAACCCCATTATAAAAATAAATTACTTTTAAAAACCCGTGAAACAGAGACAGTGAAAGAAAGAAATTCTTAAAAAATTAGTTCGGGGGCTGTGATGCAACCTGGATTGACCATATCTAGACACACAGCTGGATGAGAAATAAGGGTGGACAGTCTTCAGGCTGAGAGGTTTGGTGAGGCTGGGGGAGCAAACGCAGACCCTAACACGTACCCTAATCCTAATCCGTACACTAAACCGAGCCCTAACACTAACACTAACCCTAACCCTAACCCTAACCCATACTCTACACCGTACCCGAAGCCTTCCCCGAACCCATACCCTAAGCCGTACCCTAAGCCTAAACCTAAGCCTAACCCAAACCCTAGGCTACCCTTGACTGCTTCTGCCTCCAATAGATTTCCTAAGCACTAGTGTTTTAAGGAACAGGTTAAAAAGAGAATCCTAAAGTGATTTCTTTATAATGGGAGTGTTCCTTATCTTATCCTAGTGTCTAAACTCTTCTCCATGGCTGGACCCCCAAATAATATTCCTTTACGTGCTAAGGGGTATCTAGAGAGTGGGATAGGTTTAATAACTACCCTAACCCTAATGCGTACCCAAACCCTAACCCTTACCCTAACCCTAACACGTACCCTAATCCTAAACAATACCCTAAACCGAGCCCTAACCCTAACACTAACCCTAAACCTAACCCTAACCCATACCCTACGCCGTACCCGAAGCCCTCCCCGAACCCGTACCCTAAGCCTAACCCTAAGCCTAACCCTAACCCTAGGCTACCCTTGACTGCTTCTGCCTCCAAAGGATTTCCTAAGCACTAGTGATTTAAGGAACAACTTAAAAAGAGAATCCTAATGTGATTTCTTTATAATGTGTGTGTTCCTTATATTATCTTAGTGTCTAAACTCTTCTCCATGGGAGGACCCCCAAATAATATTCCTTTACGTGCTAAGGTGTATCTAGAGAGTGGGATAAGTTTAATAACTACACTAACTCTAACGCGTACCCTAACCCTAACCCCTACCCTAACCCTAACACGTACCCTAATCCTAACCTGTACCCTAAACCGAGCCCTAACCCTAACACTAACCCTAACCCTAACCCTAAACCATACCCTACGCCGTACCCGAACCCCTCTCCGAACCCGTACCCTAAGCCGTACCCTAAGCCTAACCCTAAGCCTAACCCTAACCCTAGGCTACCCTTGACTCCTTCTGCCTCCAGTAGATTTCCTAAGCACTAGTGTTTTAAGGAACAGCTTAAAAAGAGAATCCTAATGGGATTTCTTTATAATGGGTGTGTTCCTTATCTTATCCTAGTGTCTAAACTCTTCTCCATGGCTGGACCCTCAAATAATATTCCTTTACGTGCTAAGGGGTATCTAGAGAGTGGGATAGGTTTAATCACTACCTTAACCCTAACACGTACACTAACCCTAACCACTACCCTAACCCTAACACGTACCCTAATCCTAACCCGTACCATAAACCGAGCCCTAACCCTAACACTAACCCTAACCCTAACCCTAACCCATACCCTATGCAGTACCCGAAGCCCTCCCCGAACCCGTACCCTAAGCCGTACCCTAACCCTAACCCTAAGCCTAACCCTAACCCTAGGCTACCCTTGACTGCTTCTGCCTCCAATAGATTTCCTAAGCACTAGTGTTTTAAGGAACAGTTTAAAAAGAGAATCCTAATGTGATTTCTTTATAATGGGTGTGTTCCTTATCTTATCCTAGTGTCTAAAGTCTTCTCCATGGCTGGACCTCCAAATAATATTCCTTTACGTGCTAAGGGGTATCTAGAGACTGGGATAGGTTTAATAACTACCCTAACCCTAACGCGTACCATAACCCTAACCCCTACCCTAACCCTAACACGTACCCTAATCCTAACCAATACCCTAAACCGAGCCCTAACCCTAACAGTAACCCTAACCCTAACCCATACACTACGCCGTACCGAAGCCCTCCCCGAACCCGTACCCTAAGCCGTACCCTAAGCCTAACACTAACCCTAGGCTACCCTTGACTGCTTCTGCCTCCAATAGATTTCCTAAGCATTAGTGTTTTAAGGAACAACTTAAAAAGAGAATCCTAATGTGATTTCTTTATAATGGGTGTGTTCCTTATCTTATCCTAGTGTCTAAACTCTTTTCCATTGCTGGACCCCCAAATAATATTCCTTTACGTGCTAAGGTGTATCTAGAGAGTGGGATAGGTTTAATAACTACCTTAACTCTAACGCGTAACCTAGCCCTAACCCCTACCCTAACCCTAACACGTACCCTAAACCGAGACCTACCCCTAACACTAACCCTAACCCTAAGCCTAAACCATACCCTACGCCGTACCCGAACCCCTCCCCGAACCCGTACCCTAAGCCGTACCCTAACCCTAACCCTAAGCCTAACCCTAACCCTAGGCTACCCTTTACTGCTTCTGCCTCCAATAGAATTCCTAAGCACTAGTGTTTTAAGGAACAGCTTAAAAAGAGAATCCTAATGTGATTTCTTTATAATGGGTGTGTTCCTTATCTTATCCATGTGTCTAAACTCTTCTCCATGGCTGGACCCCCAAATAATATTCCATTACGTGCTAAGGGTTATCTAGAGAGTGGGATAGGTTTAATCACTACCCTAACCCTAACAAGTACACTAAACCTAACCACAACCTTAACCCTAACACGTACCCTAATCCAAACCCGTACCCTAAACCGAGCCCTAACCCTAACACTAACCCTAACCCTAAACCTAACCCATACCCAACGCCATACCCGAAGCTGTCCCCGAACCCGTACCCTAAGCCGTAACCTAACCCTAACCCTAAGCCTAACCCTAACCCTAGGCTACCCTTGACTGCGTCTGCATCCAATAGATTTCCTAAGCACTAGTGTTTTAAGGAACAGCTTAAAAAGAGAATCCTAATGTGATTTCTTTATAATGTGTGTGTTCCTTATCTTATCCTAGTGTCTAAACTCTTCTCCATGGGTGGACCTCCAAATAATATTCCTTTACGTGCTAAGGGGTATCTAGAGAGTGGGGTAGGTTTAATAACTATCCTAACCATAACGCGTACCCTAACCCTAACCCCTACCCTAACCCTAACACGTACCCTAATCCTAAACAATACCCTAAACCGAGCCCTAACCCTTACACTAACCCTAACCCTAACCCTAACTCATACCCTACGACGTACCCGAAGCCCTCGCCGAACCCATACCCTAAGCCGTACCCTAAGCCATACCCTAAGCCTAACCCTAACCCTAGGCTACCCTTGACTGCTTCTGCCTCCAATAGATTTCCTAAGCACTAGTGTTTTAAGGAACAACTTAAATAGAGAATCCTAATGTGATTTCTTTATAATGGGTGTGTTCCTTATCTTATCCTAGTGTCTAAACTCTTCTCCATGGCTGGACCCCCAAATAATATTCCTTTACGTGCTAAGGTGTATCTAGAGATTTGGATAGTTTTAATAACTACCCTAACTCTAACGCGTACCCTAACCCTAACCCCTACCCTAACCCTTACACGTACCCTAAACCGTGACCTAAGCCTAACACTAACCCTAAACCTAAGCCTAACCCATACCCGATGCAGTAACCGAACCCCTCCCCGAACCCGTACCCTAAGCCTTACCATAACCCTAATCCTAAGCCTAACCTTAACCCTAACCCTAACCCTAAACCTAACCCTAACCCTAACCCTAACCCTAACCCTAACCCATACCCTACGCCATACCCGAAGCCCTCCCCGAACCCGTACCCTAAGCCGTACCCTAACCCTAACCCTAAGCCTAACCCTAACCCTAGGCTACCCTTGACTGCTTCTGCCTCCAATAGATTTCCTAAGCACTAGTGTTTTAAGGAACAGCTTAAAAAGAGAATCCTAATGTGATTTCTTTATAATGGGTGTGTTCCTTATCTTATCCTAGTGTCTAAACTCTTCTCCATGGCTGGACCCCCAAATAATATTCTTTATGTGCTAAGGGGTATCTAGAGAGTGGGATAGGTTTAATAACTACCCAAACCCTAACACGTATCCTAACCCTAACCCCTACCCTAACCCTAACACGTACCCTAATCCTAAACCGTACCATAAACAAAGCCCTAACCCTAACACTAACCCTAACCCTAACCCTAACCCATACCCTACGCCATACCCGAAGGCCTCCCGGAACCTGTACCCTAAGCCGTACACTAATCCTAACCCTAAGCCTAACCCTAACCCTAGGCTACCCTTGACTGCGTCTGCATCCAATAGATTTCCTAAGCAGTAGTGTTTTAAGGAACAGCTTAAAAAGAGAATCCTAATGTGATTTCTTTATAATGTGTGTGTTCCTTATCTTATCCTAGTGTCTAAACTCTTCTCCGTGGCTGGGCCTCCAAATAATATTCCTTTACATGCTAAGGGGTATCTAGAGAGTGGGATAGGTTTAATAACTACCCTAACCCTAACACGTACCCTAACCCTAACCCCTATCCTAACCCTAACACGTACCCTAATCCTAAACCGTACCCTAAACCGAGCCCTAACCCTAACAGTAACCCTAACCCTAACCCTAACCCATAACCTACGCCATACCCGAAGCCCTCCCCGAACCCGTACCCTAAGCAGTACCATAATCCTAACCCTAAGCCTAACACTAACCCTAGGCTACCCCTGACTGCTTCTGCCTCCAATAGATTTCTTAAGCACTAGTGTTTTAAGGAACAGCTTAAAAAGAGAATCCTAATGTGATTTCTTTATAAAGGGTGTGTTCCTTATCTTATCCTAGTGTCTAAACTCTTCTCCATGGCTGGACCCCCAAATAATATTCCTTTACGTGCTAATGTGTATCTAGAGAGTATGATAGGTTTAATAGCTACCCTAACCCTAACACGTACCCTAACCCTAACCCGTACCCTAACCCTAACGCGTACCCTAACCCTAACCCCTACCCTAACCCTAACACATACCCTAATCCTAACCCGTACCCTAAACCAAGCCCTAACCCTAACACTAACCCAAACCCTAACCCTAACCCATACCTTACGCTGTACCCGAACCCCTCCCCGAACCCGTACCCTAAGCCGTACCCTAAGCCTAACCCTAAGCCTAACCATAACCCTAAGCCTAACCCTAACCCTAGGCTACCCTTGACTGCTTCTGCCTCCAATAGATTTCCTAAGCAATAGTGTTTTAAGGAACAGCTTAAAAAGAGAATCCTAATGTGATTTCTTTATAATGTGTGTGTTCCTTATATTATCTTAGTGTCTAAACTCTTCTCCATGGCTGGACCCCCAAATAATATTCCTTTACGTGCTAAGGGGTATCTAGAGAGTGGGATAGGTTTAATAACTACCCTAACCCTAACGCGTACCCTAACCCTAACCCCTACCCTAACCCTAACACGTACCCTAATCCTAACCCATACGCTAAACTGAGGCCTATCCCTAACACTAACCCTAATCCTAACCATAACCCATACCATACGCCGTACCCGAACCCCTCCCCGAACCCGTACCCTAAGCCGTACCCTAAGCCTAACCCTAAGCCTAACACTAACCCTAGGCTACCCTTGACTGCTTCTGCCTCCAATAGGTTTCCTAAGCACTAGTGTTTTAAGGAACAGCTTAAAAAGAGAATCCTAATGTGATTTCTTTATAATGGGGGTGTTCCTTATCTTATCCTAGTATCTAAACACTTCTCCATGGCTGGACCCCCAAATAATATTCCTTTACGTGCTAAGGGGTATCTAGAGAGTGGGATAGGTTTAATCACTACTGTAACCCTAACACGTACATTATCCCTAACCACTATCCTAACCCTAACACGTACCGTAATCCTAACCCGTAACCTAAACCGAGCCCTAACCCTAACACTAACATTAACACTAACCCTAACCCATAACCTACGCCGTAACCGAAGCCCTCCCCGATCCCGTACTCTAAGCCGTACCCTAACCCTAACCCTAAGCCTAACCCTAACCCTAGGCTACCCTTGACTGCTTCTGCCTCCAATAGATTTCCTAAGCACTAGTGTTTTAAGGAACAGCTTAAAAAGAGAATCCTAATGTGATTTCTTTATAATGGGTGTGTTCCTTATCTTATCCTAGTGTCTAAACTCTTCTCCATGGCTGGACCCCCAAATAATATTCTTTATGTGATAAGGGGTATCTAGAGAGTGGGATAGGTTTAATAACTACCCTAACCCTAACACGTACCCTAACCCTAACACCTACCCTAACCCTAACACGTACCCTAATCCTAAACCGTACCGTAAACAAAGCCCTAACCCTAACACTAACCCTAACCCTAACCCGACCCCATACCCTACGCCATACCCGAAGCCCTCCCGGAACCTGTACCCTAAGCCGTACCCTAACCCTAACCCTAAGCCTAACCCTAACCCTAGGCTACCCTTGACTGCTTCTGCCTCCAATAGATTTCCTAAGCACTAGTGTTTTAAGGAACAGCTTAAAAAGAGAATCCTAAAGTGATTTCTTTATAATGTGTGTGTTCCTTATCTTATCCTAGTGTCTAAACTCTTCTCCATGGCTGGACCCCCAAATAATATTCCTTTACGTGCTAAGGGGTATCTAGAGAGTGGGATAGGTTTAATAACTACCCTAACCCTAACGCGTACCCTAACCCTAACGCATACCCTAACCCTAACCTCTACCCTAACCCTAACACGTACCCTAATTCTAACCAATACCCTAAACCGAGCCCTAACCCTACCACTAACCCTAACCCTAACCCTAACCCATACCCTACGCCATATCTGAAGGCCTCCCCGAACCCGTAAACTAAGCCGTACCCTAAGCCTAACCCTAACCCTAACCCTAACCCTAGACTACCCTTGACTGCTTCTCCCTCCAATAGATATCCTAAGCACTAGTGTTTTAAGGAACAGCATAAAAAGAGAATCCTAATGTGATTTCTTTATAATGGGTGTGTTCCTTATCTTATCCTAGTGTCTAAACTCTTCTCCATGGCTGGACCCCCAAATAATATTCCTTTACGTGCTAAGGTGTATCTAGAGAGTTGGATAGTTTTAATAACTACCCTAACTCTAACGCGTACCCTTACCCTAACCCCTACCCTGACCCTAACTCGTACCCTAAACCTTGACCTAACCCTAACACTAACCCTAAACCTAAGCCTAACCCATACCCGACGCCGTAACTGAACCCCTCCCCGAACACGTACCCTAAGCCTTACCATAACCCTAACCCTAAGCCTAACCTTAACCCTAACCCTAACCCTAACCCTAACCCTAACCCTAACCCTAACCCTAACCCTAACCCATACCCTACGCCATACCCGAAGCCCTCCCCGAACCCGTACCCTAAGCCGTACCCTAACCCTAACCCTAAGCCTAACCCTAACCCTAGGCTACCCTTGACTGCTTCTGCCTCCAATAGATTTCCTAAGCACTAGTGTTTTAAGGAACAGCTTAAAAAGAGAATCCTAATGTGATTTCTTTATAATGGGTGTGTTCCTTATCTTATCCTAGTGTCTAAACTCTTCTCCATGGCTGGAACCCCAAATGATATTCTTTATGTGATAAGGGGTATCTAGAGAGTGGGATAGGTTTAATAACTACCCTAACCCTAACACGTACCCTAACCCTAACCCCTGCCCTAACCCTAACACGTACCCTAATCCTAACCAATACCCTAAACCGAGCAATAACCCAAACACTAACCCTAACCCTAACCCTAACCCATACCCTACGCCATATCTGAAGCCCTCCCCGAACCCGTACACTAAGCCGTACCCTAAGCCTAACCCTAAGCCTAACCCTAACCATAGACTACCCTTGACTGCTTCTGCCTCCAATAGATATCCTAAGCACTAGTGTTTTAAGGAACAGCATAAAAAGAGAATCCTAATGTGATTTCTTTATAATGGGTGTGTTCCTTATCTTATCCTAGTGTCTAAACTCTTCTCCATGGCTGGACCCGCAAATAATATTCTTTACGTGCTAAGGGGTATCTAGAGAATGGGATAGGTTTAATAACTACCTTAACCCTAACCCCTATCCTAACACTAACACGTACCCTAATCCTAAACCGTACCCTAAACCGAGCCCTAACCCTAACACTATCCCTAACCCTAACCCTAACCCATAACCTACGCCGTACCCGAAGCCCTCCCGGAACCCGTACCCTAAGCAGTACCCTAAGCCTAACCCTAAGCCTAACACTAACCCTAGGCTACCCTTGACTGCTTCTGCCTCCAATAGATTTCCTAAGCACTAGTGTTTTAAGGAACAGCTTAAAAAGAGAATCCTAATGTGATTTCTTTATAATGTGTGTGTTCCTTATCTTATCCTAGTGTCTAAACTCTTCTCCATGGGTGGACCTCCAAATAATATTCCTTTACGTGCTAAGGGGTATCTAGAGAGTGGGGTAGGTTTAATAATTATCCTAACCATAACGCGTACCCTAACCCTAACCCCTACCCTAACCCTAACACGTACCCTAATCCTAAACAATACCCTAAACCGAGCCCTAACCCTAACACTAACCCTAACCCTAACCCTAACCCATACCCTACGACGTACCCGAAGCCCTCGCCGAACCCATACCCTAAGCCGTACCCTAAGCCGTACCCTAAGCCTAACCCTAACCCTAGGCTACCCTTGACTGCTTCTGCCTCCAATAGATTTCCTAAGCACTAGTGTTTTAAGGAACAACTTAAAAAGAGAATCCTAATGTGATTTCTTTATAATGGGTGTGTTCCTTATCTTATCCTAGTGTCTAAACTCTTCTCCATGGCTGGACCCCCAAATAATATTCCTTTTCGTGCTAAGGTGTATCTAGAGATTTGGATAGTTTTAATAACTACCCTAACTCTAACGCGTACCCTAACCCTAACCCCTACCCTAACCCTTACACGTACCCTAAACCGTGACCTAAGCCTAACACTAACCCTAAACCTAAGCCTAACCCTAACCCTAACCCTAACCCTAACCCTAACCCTAACCCTAACCCTAACCCTAACCCTAACCCTAACCCTAACCCTAACCCTAAGCCGTACCCTAACCCTAACCCTAACCCTAGGCTACCCTTGACTGCTTCTGCCTCCAATAGAATTCCTAAGCACTAGTGTTTTAAGAAACAGCTTAAAAAGAGAATCCTAATGTGATTTCTTTATAATGGGTGTGTTCCTTATCTTATCCAAGTGTCTAAACTCTTCTTCATGGCTGGACCCCCAAAAATATTCCTTTACGTGCTAAGGGGTATCTAGAGAGTGGGATAGGTTTAATCACTACAGTAACCCTAACACGTACACTAACCCTAACCACTACCCTAACCCTAACACGTACACTAATCCTAACCCGTACCCTAAACCGAGCCCTAACACTAACACTAACCCTAACCCTAACCCTAACACATACCCTACGCCCTACCCGAAGCCCTCCCCGAACCCGTACCCTACGCCGTACCCTAACCCTAACCCTAAGCCTAACCCTAACCCTAGGCTACCCTTGACTGCTTCTGCATCCAGTAGAATTCCTAAGCACTAGTGTTTTCAGGAACAGCTTAAAAAGAGAATCCTAATGTGATTTCTTTATAAAGTGTGTGTTCCTTATCTTATCCTAGTGTCTAAACTCTTCTCCATGGCTGGACCTCCAAATAATATTCCTTTACGTACTAAGGGGTATCTAGAGAGTGGGATAGGTTTAATAACTACCCTAACCATAACGCGTACCATAACCCTAACCCCTACCCTAACCCTAACACGTACCCTAATCCTAAACAATACCCTAAACCGTGCCCTAACCCTAACGCTAACCCTAACCCTAACCCATACCCTACGCCGTACCTGAAGCCCTCCCCGAACCCATACCCTAAGCCGTACCCCAAGCCGTACCCTAAGCCTAAACCTAACCCTAGGCTACCCTTGACTGCTTCTGCCTCCAATAGATTTCCTAAGCACTAGTGTTTTAAGGAACAACTTAAAAAGAGAATCCTAATGTGATTTCTTTATAATGGGTGTGTTCCTTATCTTATCCTAGTGTCTAAACTCTTCTCCATGGCTGGACCCCCAAATAATATTCCTTTACGTGCTAAGGTGTATCTAGAGAGTTGGATAGTTTTAATAACTACCCTAACTCTAACGCATACCCTAACCCTAACCCGTACCCTGACCCTAACTCGTACCCTAAACCTTGACCTAACCCTAACACTAACCCTAAACCTAAGCCTAACCCATACCCGACGCCGTAACTGAACCCCTCCCCGAACACGTACCCTAAGCCTTACCAGAACCCTAATCCTAAGCCTAACCTTAACCCTAACCCTAACCCTAAACCTAACCCTAACCCTAACCCTAACCCTAACCCTAACCCATACCCTACGCCATACCCGAAGCCCTCCCCGAAACGGTACCCTAAGCCGTACCCTAACCCTAACCCTAAGCCTAACCTTAACCCTAACCCTAACCCTAACCCTAACCCCTACCCTAACCCTAACACGTACCCTAATCCTAAACCGTAGCATAAACAAAGCCCTAACCCTAACACTAACCCTAACCCTAACCCTAACCCATACCCTACGCCATACCCGAAGCCCTCCCGGAACCTGTACCCTAAGCCGTACACTAACCCTAACCCTAAGCCTAACCCTAACCCTAGGCTACCCTTGACTGCGTCTGCATCCAATAGATTTCCTAAGCACTAGTGTTTTAAGGAACAGCTTAAAAAGAGAATCCTAATGTGATTTCTTTATAATGTGTGTGTTCCTTATCTTATCCTAGTGTCTAAACTCTTCGCCATGGCTGGACCTCCAAATAATATTCCTTTACATGCTAAGGGGTATCTAGAGAGTGGGATAGGTTTAATAACTACCCTAACCCTAACACGTACCCTAACCCTAACCCCTATCCTAACCCTAACACGTACCCTAATCCTAAAACGTACCCTAAACCGAGCCCTAACCCTAACAGTAACCCTAACCCTAACCCTAACCCATAACCTACGCCATACCCGAAGCCCTCCCCAAACCCGTACCCTAAGCAGTACCCTAAGCCTAACCCTAAGCCTAACACTAACCCTAGGCTACCCCTGACTGCTTCTGCCTCCAATAGATTTCTTAAGCACTAGTGTTTTAAGGAACAGCTTAAAAAGAGAATCCTAATGTGATTTCTTTATAAAGGGTGTGTTCCTTATCTTATCCTAGTGTCTAAACTCTTCTCCATGGCTGGACCCCCAAATAATATTCCTTTACGTGCTAATGTGTATCTAGAGAGTATGATAGGTTTAATAGCTACCCTAACCCTAACACGTACCCTAACCCTAACCCCTACCCTAACCCTAACACCTACCCTAAACCTAACACATACCCTAATCCTAACCCGTACCCTAAACCGAGCCCTAACCCTAACACTAACCAAAACCCTAACCCTAACCCATACCTTACGCCGTACCCGAACCCCTCCCCGAACCCGTACCCTAAGCCGTACCCTAAGCCTAACCCTAACCCTAGGCTACCCTTGACTGCTTCTGCCTCCAATAGATTTACTAAGCACTAGTGTTTTAAGGAACAGCTTAAAAAGAGAATCCTAATGTGATTTCTTTATAATGTGTGTGTTCCTTATATTATCTTAGTGTCTAAACTCTTCTCCATGGCTGGACCCCCAAATAATATTCTTTACGTGCTAAGGGGTATCTAGAGAGTGGGATAGGTTTAATAACTACCCTAACCCTAACGCGAACCCTAACCCTAACCCCTACCCTAACCCTAACACGTACCCTAATCCTAACCCGTACGCTAAACTGAGGCCTATCCCTAACACTAACCCTAATTCTAACCCTAACCCATACCCTACCCCGTACCCGAACCCCTCCCCGAACCCGTACCCTAAGCCGTACCCTAAGCCTAACCCTAAGCCTAACACTAACCCTAAGCTACCCTTGACTGCTTCTGCCTCCAATAGGTTTCCTAAGCACTAGTGTTTTAAGGAAGAGCTTTAAAAGAGAATCCTAATGTGATTTCTTTATAATGGGTGTGTTCCTTATCTTATCCTAGTATCTAAACACTTCTCCATGGCTGGACACCCAAATAATATTCCTTTACGTGCTAAGGGGTATCTAGAGAGTGGGATAGGTTTAATCACTACTGTAACACTAACACGTACATTATCCCTAACCACTATCCTAACCCTAACACGTACCCTAATCCTAACCCGTACCCTAAACCGAGCCCTAACCCTAACACTAACCCTAAACCTAACCCTAACCCATACCCTACGCCGTACCCGAAGCCGTCCCCGAACCCGTACCCTAAGCCGTAGGCTAACCCTAACCCTAAGCCTAACCCTAACCCTAACCCTAAGCCTAACCCTAACCCTAGGCTACGCTTGACTGCTTCTGCCACCAATAGATTTCCTAAGCACTAGTGTTTTAAGGAAGAGCTTAAAAGGAGAATCCTAATGTGATTTCTTTATAATGGGTGTGTTCCTTATCTTATCCATGTGTATAAACTCTTCTCCATGGCTGGACCCCCAAATAATATTCCTTTATGTGCTAATGTGTATCTAGAGAGTATGATAGGTTTAATAACTACCCTAAACCTAACACGTACCCTAACCCTAAACCCTACCCTAACCCTAACGCGTACCCTAACCCTAACCCCTACCATAACCCTAACACGTACCCTAATCCTAACCCGTACGCTAAACCGAGGCCTATCCCTAACACTAACCCTAATCCTAACCCTAACCCATACCTTACGCCGTACCCGAACCCCTCCCCGAACCCGTTCCCTAAGCCGTACCCTAACCCTAACCCTAACCCTAGGCTACCCTTGACTGCTTCTGCCTCCAATAGAATTCCTAAGCACTAGTGTTTTAAGAAACAGCTTAAAAAGAGAATCCTAATGTGATTTCTTTATAATGGGTGTGTTCCTTATCTTATCCAAGTGTCTAAACTCTTCTTCATGGCTGGACCCCCAAATAATATTCCTTTACGTGCTAAGGGGTATCTAGAGAGTGGGATAGGTTTAATCACTACCCTATCCATAACACGTACACTAACCCTAACCCCTACCCTAACCCTAACACGTACCCTAATCCTAACCCGTACCCTAAATCGAGCCCTAACACTAACACTAACCCTAACCCTAACCCTAACACATACCCTACGCCCTACCCGAAGCCCTCCCCGAACCCGTACCCTACGCCGTACCCTAAGCCTAACCCTAAGCCTAACCCTAACCCTAGGCTACCCTTGACTGCTTCTGCATCCAGTAGAATTCCTAAGCACTAGTGTTTTCAGGAACAGCTTAAAAAGAGAATCCTAATGTGATTTCTTTATAAAGTGTGTGTTCCTTATCTTATCCTACTGTCTAAACTCTTCTCCATGGCTGGACCTCCAAATAATATTCCTTTACGTGCTAAGGGGTATCTAGAGAGTGGGATAGGTTTAATAACTACCCTAACCCTAACGCGTACCATAACCCTAACCCCTACCCTAACCCTAACACGTACCCTAATACTAAACAATACCCTAAACCGAGCCCTAACCCTATCACTAACCCTAACCCTAACCCTTACCCTACGCCGTACCTGAAGCCCTCCCCGAACCCATACCCTAAGCCGTACCCTAAGCCGTACCCTAAGCCTAACCCTAACCCTAGGCTACCCTTGACTGCTTCTGCCTCCAATAGATTTCCTAAGCACTAGTGTTTTAAGGAACAACTTAAAAAGAGAATCCTAATGTGATTTCTTTATAATGGGTGTGTTCCTTATCTTATCCTAGTATCTAAACACTTCTCCATGGCTGGACCCCCAAATAATATTCCTTTACGTGCTAAGGGGTATCTAGAGAGTGGGATAGGTTTAATCACTACTGTAACCCTAACACGTACATTATCCCTAACCACTATCCTAACCCTAACACGTACCCTAATCATAACCCGTACCCTAAACCGAGCCCTAACCCTAACACTAACCCTAACCCTAACCCTAACCCATACCCTACGCCGTACCCGAAGCCTTCCCTGAACCCGTACCCTAAGCCGTACGCTAACCCTAACCCTAAGCCTAACCCTAACCCTAAGCCTAACCCTAACCCTAGGCTACCCTTGACTGCTTCTGCCTCCAATAGATTTCCTAAGCACTAGTGTTTTAAGTAACAGCTTAAAAAGAGAATCCTAATGTGATTCCTTTATAATGGGTGTGTTCCTTATCTTATCCTAGTGTCTAAACTCTTCTCGATGGCTGGACCCCCAAATAATATTCCTTTACGTGCTAAGGGGTATCTAGAGAGTGGGATAGGTTTAATAACTACCCTAACCCTAACGCGTACCCTAACCCTAACGCGTACCCTAACCCTAACCCTTACCCTAACCCTAACACGTACCCTAATCCTAACCAATACCCTAAACCGAGCCCTAACCCTAACACTAACCCTAACCCTAACCCTAACCCATAACCTACGCCATATCTGAAGCCCTCCCCGAACACGTACACTAAGCCGTACCCTAAGCCTAACCCTAAGCCTAACCCTAACCCTAGACTACCCTTGACTGCTTCTGCCTCCAATAGATAGCTTAAGCACTAGTGTTTTAAGGAACAGCATAAAAAGAGAATCCTAATGTGATTTCTTTATAATGGGTGTGTTCCTTATCTTATCCTAGTGTCTAAACTCTTCTCCATGGCTGGACCCGCAAAAAATATTCTTTACGTGCTAAGGGGTATCTAGAGAGTGGGATAGGTTTAATCACTACCCTAACCCTAACACGTACATTAACCCTAACCACTATCCTAACACGAACACCTACCCTAATCCTAACCCGTAACCTAAATCGAACCCTAACCCTAACACTAACCCTAACCCTAACCCTAACGCATACCCTACGCCGTACCCGAAGCCCTCCCCGAACCCGTACCCTAAGCCGTACCCTAACCCTAACCCTAAGCCTAACCCTAACCCTAGGCTACCCTTGACTGCTTCTGCCTCTAATAGATTTCCTACGCACTAGTGTTTTAAGGAACAGCTTAAAAAGAGAATCCTAATGTGATTTCTTTATAATGGGTGTGTTCCTTATCTTATCCTAGTGTCTAAACTCTTCTCCATGGCTGGACCCCCAAATAATATTCTTTATGTGATAAGGGGTATCTAGAGAGTGGGTTAGGTTTAATAACTACCCTAACCCTAACACGTACCCTAAGCCTAACCCCTACCCTAACAATAACACGTACCCTAATCCTAAACCGTACCGTAAACAAAGCCCTAACCCTAACACTAACCCTAACCCTAACCCTAACCCATACCCTACGCCATACCCGAAGCTCTCCCGGAACCTGTACCCTAAGCCGTACCCTAACCCTAACCCTAAGCCTAACCCTAACCCTAGGCTACCCTTGACTGCTTCTGCCTCCAATAGATTTCCTAAGCACTAGTGTTTTAAGGAACAGCTTAAAAAGAGAATCCTAATGTGATTTCTTTATAATGTGTGTGTTCCTTATCTTATCCTAGTGTCTAAACTCTTCTCCATGGCTGGACCCCCAAATAATACTCCTTTACGTGCTAAGGGGTATCTAGAGAGTGGGATAGGTTTAATAACTACCCTAACCCTAACGCGTACCCTAACCCTAACGCGTACCCTAACCCTAACCCCTACCCTAACCCTAACACGTACCCTAATCCTAACCAATACCCTAAACCGAGCCCTAACCCTAACACTAACCCTAACCCTAACCCTAACCCATAACCTACGCCATATCTGAAGCCCTCCCCGAACACGTACACTAAGCCGTACCCTAAGCCTAACCCTAAGCCTAACCCTAACCCTAGACTACCCTTGACTGCTTCTGCCTCCAATAGATAGCTTAAGCACTAGTGTTTTAAGGAACAGCATAAAAAGAGAATCCTAATGTGATTTCTTTATAATGGGTGTGTTCCTTATCTTATCCTAGTGTCTAAACTCTTCTCCATGGCTGGACCCGCAAATAATATTCTTTACGTGCTAAGGGGTATCTAGAGAATGGGATAGGTTTAATAACTACCCTAACCCTAACACGTAGCCTAACCCTAACCCCTATCCTAACACTAACACGTACCCTAATCCTAAACCGTACCCTAAACCTAGCCCTAACCCTAACACTAACCCTAACCCTAACCCTAACCCATATCCTACGCCGTACCCGAAGCCCTCCCCGAACCCGTACCCTAAGCAGTACCCTAAGCCTAACCCTAAGCCTAACACTAACCCTAGGGTACCCTTGACTGCTTCTGCCTCCAATAGATTTCCTAAGCACTAGTGTTTTAAGGAACAGCTTAAAAAGAGAATTCTAATGTGATTTCTTTATAAAGGGTGTGTTCCTTATCTTATCCTAGTGTCTAAACTCTTCTCCATGGCTGGACCCCCAAATAATATTCCTTTATGTGCTAATGTGTATCTAGAGAGTATGATAGGTTTAATAACTACCCTAACCCTAACACGTACCCTAACCCTAACCCCTACCCTAACCCTAACGCGTACCCTAACCCTAACCCCTACCCTATCCCTAACGCGTACACTAATCCTAACCCGTACGCTAAACCGAGGCTTATCCCTAACACTAACCCTAATTCTAACCCTAACCCATACCCTACGCCGTACCCGAACCCCTCCCCGAACCCGTACCCTAAGCCGTACCCTAAGCCTAACCCTAAGCCTAACACTAACCCTAGGCTACCCTTGACTGCTTCTGCCTCCAATAGGTTTCCTAAGCACTAGTGTTTTAAGGAAGAGCTTTAAAAGAGAATCCTAATGTGATTTCTTTATAATGGGTGTGTTCCTTATCTTATCCTAGTATCTAAACACTTCTCCATGGCTGGACACCCAAATAATATTCCTTTACGTGCTAAGGGGTATCTAGAGAGTGGGATAGGTTTAATCACTACTGTAACCCTAACACGTACATTATCCCTAACCACTATCCTAACCCTAACACGTACCCTAATCCTAACCCGTACCCTAAACCGAGCCCTAACCCTAACACTAACCCTAAACCTAACCCTAACCCATACCCTACGCCGTACCCGAAGCCGTCCCCGAACCCGTACCCTAAGCCGTAGGCTAACCCTAACCCTAAGCCTAACCCTAACCCTAACCCTAAGCCTAACCCTAACCCTAGGCTACCCTTGACTGCTTCTGCCACCAATAGATTTCCTAAGCACTAGTGTTTTAAGGAACAGCTTAAAAGGAGAATCCTAATGTGATTTCTTTATAATGGGTGTGTTCCTTATCTTATCCATGTGTATAAACTCTTCTCCATGGCTGGACCCCCAAATAATATTCCTTTACGTGCTAAGGGGTATCTAGAGAGTGGGATAGGTTAAATAACTACCCTAACGCTAACGCGTACCCTAACCCTAACCCCTACACTAACCCTAACACGTACCCTAATCCTAACCAATACCCTAAACCGAGCTCTAACCCTAAAACTAACCCTAACCCTAACCCTAACCCATACCTTACGCCGTACTCGAAGCCCTCCCCGAACCCGTACCCTAAGCCCTACCCTAACCCTAACCCTAAGCCTAAACCTAACCCTAGGCTACCCTTGACTGCTTCTGCCTCCAATAGATATCCTAAGCACTAGTGATTTAAGGAACGGCATAAAAAGAGAATCCTAATGTGATTTCTATATAATGGGTGTGTTCCTTATCTTATCCTAGTGTCTAAATTCTTCTCCATGGCTGGACCCGCAAATAATATTCTTTACGTGCTAAGGGGTATCTAGAGAATGGGATAGGTTTAATAACTACCCTAACCCTAACACGTACCCTAACCCTAACTCCTATCCTAACCCTAACACGTACCCTAATCCTAAACCATACCCTAAACCTAGCCCTAACCCTAACACTAACCCTAACCCTAACCCTAACCCATAACCTACGCCGTACCCGAAGCCCTCCCCGAACCCGTACCCTAAGCAGTACCCTAAGCCTAACCCTAAGCCTAACACTAACCCTAGGGTACCCTTGACTGCTTCTGCCTCCAATAGATTTCCTAAGCACTAGTGTTTTAAGGAACAGCTTAAAAAGAGAATTCTAATGTGATTTCTTTATAAAGGTTGTGTTCCTTATCTTATCCTAGTGTCTAAACTCTTCTCCATGGCTGGACCCCCAAATAATATTCCTTTATGTGCTAATGTGTATCTAGAGAGTATGATAGGTTTAATAACTACCCTAACCCTAACACGTACCCTAACCCTAACCCCTACCCTAACCCTAACGCGTACCCTAACCCTAACCCCTACCCTAACCCTAACACGTAACCTAATCCTAACACGTACGCTAAACCGAGGCCTATCCCTAACACTAACCCTAATCCTAACCCTAACCCATACCCTACACCGTACCCGAACCCCTCCCCGAACCCGTACCCTAAGCCGTACCCTAAGCCTAACCCTTACCCTAACAATAACCCTAGGCTACCCTTGACTGCTTCTGCCTCCAATAGGTTTCCTAAGCACTAGTGTTTTAAGGAACAGCTTAAAAAGAGAATCCTAATGTGATTTCTTTATAATGGGTGTGTTCCTTATCTTATCCTAGTGTCTAAACTCTTCTCCATGGCTGGACCCCCAAATAATATTCCTTTACGTGCTAAGGGGTATCTAGAGAGTGGGATAGGTTTAATCACTACCCTAACCCTAACACGTACACTAACCCTAACCACTACCCTAACCCTAACACGTACCCTAATCCTAACCCGTAACCTAAACTGAGCCCTAACCCTAACACTAACACTAACACTAACCCTAACCCATACCCTACGCCGTACCCGAAGCCCTCCCCGAACCCGTACCCTAAGCCGTACCCTAAGCCTAACCCTAAGCCTAACCCTAACCCTAGGCTACCCTTGACTGCTTCTACCTCCAATAGATTTCCTAAGCACTAGTGTTTTAAGCAACAGCTTAAAAAGAGAATCCTAATGTGATTTCTTTATAATGGGTGTGTTCCTTATCTTATCCTAGTGTCTAAACACTTCTCCATGGCTGGACTCCCAAATAATATTCTTTATGTGCTAAGGGGTATCTAGAGAGTGGGATAGGTTTAATAACTACCCTAACCCTAACACGTACCTTAACCATAACCCTTACCCTAACCCTAAAGCATACCCTAACCCTAACCCCTACCCTAACTCTAACACGTACCCTAATCCTAACCAGTACCCTAACCCGAGCCCTAACCCTAACACTAACCCAAACCCTATCCCTAACCCATACCCTACGCCATACCCGAACCCCTCCCCGAACCCGTACCCTAAGCCGTACCCTAAGCCTAACCCTAAGCCTAACCCTAACCCTAGGCTACCCTTGACTGCTCCTGCCTCCAATAGATTTCCTAAGCACTAGTGTCTTAAGGAACATCTTAAGAAGAGAATCCTAATGTGATTTCTTTATAATGGGTGTGTTACTTATCTTATCCTAGTATCTAAACACTTCTCCATGGCTGGACACCCAAATAATATTCCTTTACGTGCTAAGGGGTATCTAGAGAGTGGGATAGGTTTAATCACTACTGTAACCCTAACACGTACATTATCCCTAACCACTATCCTAACCCTAACACGTACCCTAATCCTAACCCGTACCCTAAACCGAGCCCTAACCCTAACACTAACCCTAAACCTAACCCTAACCCATACCCTACGCCGTACCCGAAGCCGTCCCCGAACCCGTACCCTAAGCCGTAGGCTAACCCTAACCCTAAGCCTAACCCTAACCCTAACCCTAAGCCTAACCCTAACCCTAGGCTACCCTTGACTGCTTCTGCCACCAATAGATTTCCTAAGCACTAGTGTTTTAAGGAACAGCTTAAAAGGAGAATCCTAATGTGATTTCTTTATAATGGGTGTGTTCCTTATCTTATCCATGTGTATAAACTCTTCTCCATGGCTGGACCCCCAAATAATATTCCTTTACGTGCTAAGGGGTATCTAGAGAGTGGGATAGGTTAAATAACTACCCTAACGCTAACGCGTACCCTAACCCTAACCCCTACACTAACCCTAACACGTACCCTAATCCTAACCAATACCCTAAACCGAGCTCTAACCCTAAAACTAACCCTAACCCTAACCCTAACCCATACCTTACGCCGTACTCGAAGCCCTCCCCGAACCCGTACCCTAAGCCCTACCCTAACCCTAACCCTAAGCCTAAACCTAACCCTAGGCTACCCTTGACTGCTTCTGCCTCCAATAGATATCCTAAGCACTAGTGATTTAAGGAACGGCATAAAAAGAGAATCCTAATGTGATTTCTATATAATGGGTGTGTTCCTTATCTTATCCTAGTGTCTAAATTCTTCTCCATGGCTGGACCCGCAAATAATATTCTTTACGTGCTAAGGGGTATCTAGAGAATGGGATAGGTTTAATAACTACCCTAACCCTAACACGTACCCTAACCCTAACCCCTATCCTAACCCTAACACGTACCCTAATCCTAAACCATACCCTAAACCTAGCCCTAACCCTAACACTAACCCTAACCCTAACCCTAACCCATAACCTACGCCGTACCCGAAGCCCTCCCCGAACCCGTACCCTAAGCAGTACCCTAAGCCTAACCCTAAGCCTAACACTAACCCTAGGGTACCCTTGACTGCTTCTGCCTCCAATAGATTTCCTAAGCACTAGTGTTTTAAGGAACAGCTTAAAAAGAGAATTCTAATGTGATTTCTTTATAAAGGTTGTGTTCCTTATCTTATCCTAGTGTCTAAACTCTTCTCCATGGCTGGACCCCCAAATAATATTCCTTTATGTGCTAATGTGTATCTAGAGAGTATGATAGGTTTAATAACTACCCTAACCCTAACACGTACCCTAACCCTAACCCCTACCCTAACCCTAACGCGTACCCTAACCCTAACCCCTACCCTAACCCTAACACGTAACCTAATCCTAACACGTACGCTAAACCGAGGCCTATCCCTAACACTAACCCTAATCCTAACCCTAACCCATACCCTACACCGTACCCGAACCCCTCCCCGAACCCGTACCCTAAGCCGTACCCTAAGCCTAACCCTTACCCTAACAATAACCCTAGGCTACCCTTGACTGCTTCTGCCTCCAATAGGTTTCCTAAGCACTAGTGTTTTAAGGAACAGCTTAAAAAGAGAATCCTAATGTGATTTCTTTATAATGGGTGTGTTCCTTATCTTATCCTAGTGTCTAAACTCTTCTCCATGGCTGGACCCCCAAATAATATTCCTTTACGTGCTAAGGGGTATCTAGAGAGTGGGATAGGTTTAATCACTACCCTAACCCTAACACGTACACTAACCCTAACCACTACCCTAACCATAACACGTACCCTAATCCTAACCCGTAACCTAAACTGAGCCCTAACCCTAACACTAACACTAACACTAACCCTAACCCATACCCTACGCCGTACCCGAAGCCCTCCCCGAACCCGTACCCTAAGCCGTACCCTAAGCCTAACCCTAAGCCTAACCCTAACCCTAGGCTACCCTTGACTGCTTCTACCTCCAATAGATTTCCTAAGCACTAGTGTTTTAAGCAACAGCTTAAAAAGAGAATCCTAATGTGATTTCTTTATAATGGGTGTGTTCCTTATCTTATCCTAGTGTCTAAACACTTCTCCATGGCTGGACTCCCAAATAATATTCTTTATGTGCTAAGGGGTATCTAGAGAGTGGGATAGGTTTAATAACTACCCTAACCCTAACACGTACCTTAACCATAACCCTTACCCTAACCCTAAAGCATACCCTAACCCTAACCCCTACCCTAACTCTAACACGTACCCTAATCCTAACCAGTACCCTAACCCGAGCCCTAACCCTAACACTAACCCAAACCCTATCCCTAACCCATACCCTACGCCATACCCGAACCCCTCCCCGAACCCGTACCCTAAGCCGTACCCTAAGCCTAACCCTAAGCCTAACCCTAACCCTAGGCTACCCTTGACTGCTCCTGCCGCCAATAGATTTCCTAAGCACTAGTGTCTTAAGGAACATCTTAAGAAGAGAATCCTAATGTGATTTCTTTATAATGGGTGTGTTACTTATCTTATCCTAGTATCTAAACACTTCTCCATGGCTGGACACCCAAATAATATTCCTTTACGTGCTAAGGGGTATCTAGAGAGTGGGATAGGTTTAATCACTACTGTAACCCTAACACGTACATTATCCCTAACCACTATCCTAACCCTAACACGTACCCTAATCCTAACCCGTACCCTAAACCGAGCCCTAACCCTAACACTAACCCTAAACCTAACCCTAACCCATACCCTACGCCGTACCCGAAGCCGTCCCCGAACCCGTACCCTAAGCCGTAGGCTAACCCTAACCCTAAGCCTAACCCTAACCCTAACCCTAAGCCTAACCCTAACCCTAGGCTACCTTTGACTGCTTCTGCCACCAATAGATTTCCTAAGCACTAGTGTTTTAAGGAACAGCTTAAAAGGAGAATCCTAATGTGATTTCTTTATAATGGGTGTGTTCCTTATCTTATCCATGTGTATAAACTCTTCTCCATGGCTGGACCCCCAAATAATATTCCTTTACGTGCTAAGGGGTATCTAGAGAGTGGGATAGGTTAAATAACTACCCTAACGCTAACGCGTACCCTAACCCTAACCCCTACACTAACCCTAACACGTACCCTAATCCTAACCAATACCCTAAACCGAGCTCTAACCCTAAAACTAACCCTAACCCTAACCCTAACCCATACCTTACGCCGTACTCGAAGCCCTCCCCGAACCCGTACCCTAAGCCCTACCCTAAGCCTAACCCTAAGCCTAAACCTAACCCTAGGCTACCCTTGACTGCTTCTGCCTCCAATAGATATCCTAAGCACTAGTGTTTTATGGAACGGCATAAAAAGAGAATCCTAAGGTGATTTCTATATAATGGGTGTGTTCCTTATCTTATCCTAGTGTCTAAACTCTTCTCCATGGCTGGACCCCCAAATAATATTCCTTTATGTGCTAATGTGTATCTAGAGAGTATGATAGGTTTAATAACTACCCTAACCGTAACACGTACCCTAACCCTAACCCCTACCCTAACCCTAACGCGTACCCTAACCCTAACCCCTACCCTAACCCTAACACGTACCCTAATCCTAACACGTACGCTAAACCGAGGCCTATCCCTAACACTAACCCTAATCCTAACCCTAACCCATACCCTACACCGTACCCGAACCCCTCCCCGAACCCGTACCCTAAGCCGTACCCTAAGCCTAACCCTTACCCTAACAATAACCCTAGGCTACCCTTGACTGCTTCTGCCTCCAATAGGTTTGCTAAGCACTAGTGTTTTAAGGAACAGCTTAAAAAGAGAATCCTAATGTGATTTCTTTATAATGGGTGTGTTCCTTATCTTATCCTAGTGTCTAAACTCTTCTCCATGGCTGGACCCGCAAATAATATTCTTTAGGTGCTAAGGGGTATCTACAGAATGGGATAGGTTTAATAACTACCCTAACCCTAACACGTACCCTAACCCTAACCCCTATCCTAACCCTAACACGTACCCTAATCCTAGACCGTACCCTAAACCGAGCCCTAACCCTAACAGTAACCCTAACCCTAACCCTAACCCATAACCTACGCCATACCCGAAGCCCTCCCCGAACCCGTACCCAAAGCAGTACCCTAAGCCTAACCCTAAGCCTAACACTAACCCTAGGCTACCCTTGACTGCTTCTGCCTCCAATAGATTTCCTAAGCACTAGTGTTTTAAGGAACAGCTTAAAAAGAGAATCCTAATGTGATTTCTTTATAATGTGTGTGTTCCTTATCTTATCCTAGTGTCTAAACTCTTCTCCATGCCTGGACCTCCAAATAATATTCCTTTACGTGCTAAAGGGTATCTAGAGAGTGGGATAGGTTTAATAACTACCCTAACCCTAACTCGTACCCTAACCCTAACCCCTACCCTAACCCTAACACTTACCCTAATCCTAACCAATACCCTAAACCGAGCCCTAACCCTACCACTTACCCTAACCCTAACCCTAACCCATACCCTACGCCGTATCCGAAGCCCTCCCCGAACCCGTACCCTAAGCCGTACCTTAAGCCTAACCCTAAGCCTAACCCTAACCCTAGACTACCCTTGACTGCTTCTGCCTCCAATAGATATCCTAAGCACTAGTGTTTTAAGGAACGGCATAAAAAGAGAATCCTAATGTGATTTCTATATAATGGGTGTGTTCCTTATCTTATCCTAGTGTCTAAATTCTTCTCCATGGCTGGACCCGCAAATAATATTCTTTACGTGCTAAGGGGTATCTAGAGAATGGGATAGGTTTAATAACTACCCTAACCCTAACACGTACCCTAACCCTAACCCCTATCCTAACCCTAACACGTACCCTAATCCTAAACCATACCCTAAACCTAGCCCTAACCCTAACACTAACCCTAACCCTAACCCTAACCCATAACCTACGCCGTACCCGAAGCCCTCCCCGAACCCGTACCCTAAGCAGTACCCTAAGCCTAACCCTAAGCCTAACACTAACCCTAGGGTACCCTTGACTGCTTCTGCCTCCAACAGATTTCCTAAGCACTAGTGTTTTAAGGAACAGCTTAAAAAGAGAATTCTAATGTGATTTCTTTATAAAGGGTGTGTTCCTTATCTTATCCTAGTGTCTAAACTCTTCTCCATGGCTGGACCCCCAAATAATATTCCTTTATGTGCTAATGTGTATCTAGAGAGTATGATAGGTTTAATAACTACCCTAACCGTAACACGTACCCTAAACCTAACCCCTACCCTAACCCTAACGCGTACCCTAACCCTAACCCCTACCCTAACCCTAACACGTACCCTAATCCTAACCCGTACGCTAAACCGAGGCCTATCCCTAACACTAACCCTAATCCTAACCCTAACCCATACCCTACACCGTACCCGAACCCCTCCCCGAACCCGTACCCTAAGCCGTACCCTAAGCCTAACCCTTACCCTAACAATAACCCTAGGCTACCCTTGACTGCTTCTGCCTCCAATAGGTTTCCTAAGCACTAGTGTTTTAAGGAACAGCTTAAAAAGAGAATCCTAATGTGATTTCTTTATAATGGGTGTGTTCCTTATCTTATCCTAGTGTCTAAACTCTTCTCCATGCCTGGACCTCCAAATAATATTCCTTTACGTGCTAAAGGGTATCTAGAGAGTGGGATAGGTTTAATAACTACCCTAACCCTAACTCGTACCCTAACCCTAACCCCTACCCTAACCCTAACACTTACCCTAATCCTAACCAATACCCTAAACCGAGCCCTAACCCTAACACTTACCCTAACCCTAACCCTAACCCATACCCTACGCCATATCCAAAGCCCTACCCGAACCCGTACCCTAAGCCGTACCTTAAGCCTAACCCTAAGCCTAACCCTAACCCTAGACTACCCTTGACTGCTTCTGCCTCCAATAGATATCCTAAGCACTAGTGATTTAAGGAACGGCATAAAAAGAGAATCCTAATGTGATTTCTATATAATGGGTGTGTTCCTTATCTTATCCTAGTGTCTAAATTCTTCTCCATGGCTGGACCCGCAAATAATATTCTTTACGTGCTAAGGGGTATCTAGAGAATGGGATAGGTTTAATAACTACCCTAACCCTAACACGTACCCTAACCCTAACCCCTATCCTAACCCTAACACGTACCCTAATCCTAAACCATACCCTAAACCTAGCCCTAACCCTAACACTAACCCTAACCCTAACCCTAACCCATAACCTACGCCGTACCCGAAGCCCTCCCCGAACCCGTACCCTAAGCAGTACCCTAAGCCTAACCCTAAGCCTAACACTAACCCTAGGGTACCCTTGACTGCTTCTGCCTCCAATAGATTTCCTAAGCACTAGTGTTTTAAGGAACAGCTTAAAAAGAGAATTCTAATGTGATTTCTTTATAAAGGGTGTGTTCCTTATCTTATCCTAGTGTCTAAACTCTTCTCCATGGCTGGACCCCCAAATAATATTCCTTTATGTGCTAATGTGTATCTAGAGAGTATGATAGGTTTAATAACTACCCTAACCCTAACACGTACCCTAACCCTAACCCCTACCCTAAACCTAACGCGTACACTAATCCTAACCCGTACGCTAAACCGAGGCCTATCCCTAACACTAACCCTAATTCTAACCCTAACCCATACCCTACACCGTACCCGAACCCCTCCCCGAACCCGTACCCTAAGCTGTAGGCTAACCCTAACCCTAGGCCTAACCCTAACCCTAACCCTAAGCCTAACCCTAACCCTAGGCTACCCTTGACTGCTTCTGCCACCAATAGATTTCGTAAGCACTAGTGTTTTAAGGAACAGCTTAAAAAGAGAATCCTAATGTGATTTATTTATAATGGGTGTGTTCCTTATCTTATCCTAGTGTCTAAACTCTTCTCCATGGCTGGACCCCCAAATAATATTCCTTTACGTGCTAAGGGGTATCTAGAGAGTTGGATAGGTTTAATCACTACCCTAACCCTAACACGTACACTAACCCTAACCACTACCCTAACCCTAACACGTACCCTAATCCTAACCCGTAACCTAAACTGAGCCCTAACCCTAACACTAACACTAACACTAACCCTAACCCATACCCTACGCCGTACCCGAAGCCCTCCCCGAACCCGTACCCTAAGCCGTACCCTAAACCTAACCCTAAGCCTAACCCTATCCCTAGGCTACCCTTGACTGCTTCTACCTCCAATAGATTTCCTAAGCACTAGTGTTTTAAGCAACAGCTTAAAAAGAGAATCCTAATGTGATTTCTTTATAATGGGTGTGTTCCTTATCTTATCCTAGTGTCTAAACACTTCTCCATGGCTGGACCCCCAAATAATATTCTTTATGTGCTAAGGGGTATCTAGAGAGTGGGATAGGTTTAATAACTACCCTAACCCTAACACGTACCCTAACCATAACCCCTACCCTAACCCTAACGCATACCCTAACCCTAACCCCTACCCTAACTCTAACACGTACCCTAATCCTAACCAGTACCCTAACCCGAGCCCTAACCCTAACACTAACCCAAACCCTATCCCTAACCCATACCCTACGCCGTACCCGAACCCCTCCCCGAACCCGTACCCTAAGCCGTACCCTAAGCCTAAACCTAAGCCTAACCCTAACCCTAGGCTACCCTTGACTGCTTCTGCCTCCAATAGATTTCCTAAGCACTAGTGTTTTAAGGAACAGCTTAAAAAGAGAATCCTAATGTGATTTCTTTATAATGTGTGTGTTCCTTATCTTATCCTACTGTCTAAACTGTTCTCCATGGCTGGACCCCCAAATAATATTCCTTTATGTGCTAAGGGTATCTAGAGAGTGGGATAGGTTTAATAACTAACCTAACCCTAATGCGTACCCTAACCCTTACCCCTATCCTAACTCTAACACGTACCCTAATCCTAACCCGTACCCTAAACCGAGTCCTAACCCTAACACTAACCCGAACCCTAACCCTAACCCATACCCTACGCCATACCCGAAGCCCTCCCCGAACCCGTACCCTAAGCCGTACCCTAACCCTAACCCTAAGCCTAACCCTAAACCTAGGCTACCCTTGACTGCTTCTACCTCCAATAGATTTCCTAAGCACTAGTGTTTTAAGCAACAGCTTAAAAAGAGAATCCTAATGTGATTTCTTTATAATGGGTGTGTTCCTTATCTTATCCTAGTGTCTAAACACTTCTCCATGGCTGGACCCCCAAATAATATTCTTTATGTGCTAAGGTGTATCTAGAGAGTGGGATAGGTTTAATAACTACCCTAACCCTAACACGTACCCTAACCATAACCCCTACCGTAACCCTAAAGCATACCCTAACCCTAACTCCTACCCTAACTCTAACACGTACCCTAATCCTAACCAGTACCCTAACCCGAGCCCTAACCCTAACACTAACCCAAACCCTATCCCTAACCCATACCCTACGCCGTACCCGAACCCCTCCCCGAACCCGTACCCTAAGCCGTACCCTAAGCCTAACCCTAAGCCTAACCCTAACCCTAGGCTACCCTTGACTGCTCCTGCCTCCAATAGATTTCCTAAGCACTAGTGTGTTAAGGAACATCTTAAGAAGAGAATCCTAATGTGATTTCTTTATAATGGGTGTGTTCCTTATCTTATGCTAGTATCTAAACACTTCTCCATGGCTGGACACCCAAATAATATTCCTTTACGTGCTAAGGGGTATCTAGAGAGTGGGATAGGTTTAATCACTACTGTAACCCTAACACGTACATTATCCCTAACCACTATCCTAACCCTAACACGTACCCTAATCCTAACCCGTACCCTAAACCGAGCCCTAACCCTAACACTAACCCTAAACCTAACCCTAACCCATACCCTACGCCGTACCCGAAGCCGTCCCCGAACCCGTACCCTAAGCCGTAGGCTAACCCTAACCCTAAGCCTAACCCTAACCCTAACCCTAAGCCTAACCCTAACCCTAGGCTACCTTTGACTGCTTCTGCCACCAATAGATTTCCTAAGCACTAGTGTTTTAAGGAACAGCTTAAAAGGAGAATCCTAATGTGATTTCTTTATAATGGGTGTGTTCCTTATCTTATCCATGTGTATAAACTCTTCTCCATGGCTGGACCCCCAAATAATATTCCTTTACGTGCTAAGGGGTATCTAGAGAGTGGGATAGGTTAAATAACTACCCTAACGCTAACGCGTACCCTAACCCTAACCCCTACACTAACCCTAACACGTACCCTAATCCTAACCAATACCCTAAACCGAGCTCTAACCCTAAAACTAACCCTAACCCTAACCCTAACTCATACCTTACGCCGTACTCGAAGCCCTCCCCGAACCCGTACCCTAAGCCCTACCCTAAGCCTAACCCTAAGCCTAAACCTAACCCTAGGCTACCCTTGACTGCTTCTGCCTCCAATAGATATCCTAAGCACTAGTGTTTTAAGGAACGGCATAAAAAGAGAATCCTAATGTGATTTCTATATAATGGGTGTGTTCCTTATCTTATCCTAGTGTCTAAATTCTTCTCCATGGCTGGACCCGCAAATAATATTCTTTACGTGCTAAGGGGTATCTAGAGAATGGGATAGGTTTAATAACTACCCTAACCCTAACACGTACCCTAACCCTAACCCCTATCCTAACCCTAACACGTACCCTAATCCTAAACCATACCCTAAACCTAGCCCTAACCCTAACACTAACCCTAACCCTAGCCCTAACCCATAACCTACGCCGTACCCGAAGCCCTCCCCGAACCCGTACCCTAAGCAGTACCCTAAGCCTAACCCTAAGCCAAACACTAACCCTAGGGTACCCTTGACTGCTTCTGCCTCCAATAGATTTCCTAAGCACTAGTGTTTTAAGGAACAGCTTAAAAAGAGAATTCTAATGTGATTTCTTTATAAAGGTTGTGTTCCTTATCTTATCCTAGTGTCTAAACTCTTCTCCATGGCTGGACCCCCAAATAATATTCCTTTATGTGCTAATGTGTATCTAGAGAGTATGATAGGTTTAATAACTACCCTAACCGTAACACGTACCCTAAACCTAACCCCTACCCTAACCCTAACGCGTACCCTAACCCTAACCCCTACCCTAACCCTAACACGTACCCTAATCCTAACCCGTACGCTAAACCGAGGCCTATCCCTAACACTAACCCTAATCCTAACCCTAACCCATACCCTACACCGTACCCGAACCCCTCCCCGAACCCGTACCCTAAGCCGTACCCTAAGCCTAACCCTTACCCTAACAATAACCCTAGGCTACCCTTGACTGCTTCTGCCTCCAATAGGTTTCCTAAGCACTAGTGTTTTAAGGAACAGCTTAAAAAGAGAATCCTAATGTGATTTCTTTATAATGGGTGTGTTCCTTATCTTATCCTAGTGTCTAAACTCTTCTCCATGCCTGGACCTCCAAATAATATTCCTTTACGTGCTAAAGGGTATCTAGAGAGTGGGATAGGTTTAATAACTACCCTAACCCTAACTCGTACCCTAACCCTAACCCCTACCCTAACCCTAACACTTACCCTAATCCTAACCAATACCCTAAACCGAGCCCTAACCCTAACACTTACCCTAACCCTAACCCTAAGCCATACCCTACGCCATATCCAAAGCCCTACCCGAACCCGTACCCTAAGCCGTACCTTAAGCCTAACCCTAAGCCTAACCCTAACCCTAGACTACCCTTGACTGCTTCTGCCTCCAATAGATATCCTAAGCACTAGTGATTTAAGGAACGGCATAAAAAGAGAATCCTAATGTGATTTCTATATAATGGGTGTGTTCCTTATCTTATCCTAGTGTCTAAATTCTTCTCCATGGCTGGACCCGCAAATAATATTCTTTACGTGCTAAGGGGTATCTAGAGAATGGGATAGGTTTAATAACTACCCTAACCCTAACACGTACCCTAACCCTAACCCCTATCCTAACCCTAACACGTACCCTAATCCTAAACCATACCCTAAACCTAGCCCTAACCCTAACACTAACCCTAACCCTAACCCTAACCCATAACCTACGCCGTACCCGAAGCCCTCCCCGAACCCGTACCCTAAGCAGTACCCTAAGCCTAACCCTAAGCCTAACACTAACCCTAGGGTACCCTTGACTGCTTCTGCCTCCAATAGATTTCCTAAGCACTAGTGTTTTAAGGAACAGCTTAAAAAGAGAATTCTAATGTGATTTCTTTATAAAGGGTGTGTTCCTTATCTTATCCTAGTGTCTAAACTCTTCTCCATGGCTGGACCCCCAAATAATATTCCTTTATGTGCTAATGTGTATCTAGAGAGTATGATAGGTTTAATAACTACCCTAACCCTAACACGTACCCTAACCCTAACCCCTACCCTAAACCTAACGCGTACACTAATCCTAACCCGTACGCTAAACCGAGGCCTATCCCTAACACTAACCCTAATTCTAACCCTAACCCATACCCTACACCGTACCCGAACCCCTCCCCGAACCCGTACCCTAAGCCGTACCCTAAACCTAACCCTAAGCCTAACCCTAACCCTAGGCTACCCTTGACTGCTTCTACCTCCAATAGATTTCCTAAGCACTAGTGTTTTAAGCAACAGCTTAAAAAGAGAATCCTAATGTGATTTCTTTATAATGGGTGTGTTCCTTATCTTATCCTAGTGTCTAAACACTTCTCCATGGCTGGACCCCCAAATAATATTCTTTATGTGCTAAGGGGTATCTAGAGAATGGGATAGGTTTAATAACTACCCTAACCCTAACACGTACCCTAACCATAACCCCTACCCTAACCCTAACGCATACCCTAACCCTAACCCCTACCCTAACTCTAACACGTACCCTAATCCTAACCAGTACCCTAACCCGAGCCCTAACCCTAACACTAACCCAAACCCTATCCCTAACCCATACCCTACGCCGTACCCGAACCCCTCCCCGAACCCGTACCCTAAGCCGTACCCTAAGCCTAACCCTAAGCCTAACCCTAACCCTAGGCTACCCTTGACTGCTCCTGCCTCCAATAGATTTCCTAAGCACTAGTGTGTTAAGGAACATCTTAAGAAGAGAATCCTAATGTGATTTCTTTATAATGGGTGTGTTCCTTATCTTATGCTAGTATCTAAACACTTCTCCATGGCTGGACACCCAAATAATATTCCTTTACGTGCTAAGGGGTATCTAGAGAGTGGGATAGGTTTAATCACTACTGTAACCCTAACACGTACATTATCCCTAACCACTATCCTAACCCTAACACGTACCCTAATCCTAACCCGTACCCTAAACCGAGCCCTAACCCTAACACTAACCCTAAACCTAACCCTAACCCATACCCTACGCCGTACCCGAAGCCGTCCCCGAACCCGTACCCTAAGCCGTAGGCTAACCCTAACCCTAAGCCTAACCCTAACCCTAACCCTAAGCCTAACCCTAACCCTAGGCTACCTTTGACTGCTTCTGCCACCAATAGATTTCCTAAGCACTAGTGTTTTAAGGAACAGCTTAAAAGGAGAATCCTAATGTGATTTCTTTATAATGGGTGTGTTCCTTATCTTATCCATGTGTATAAACTCTTCTCCATGGCTGGACCCCCAAATAATATTCCTTTACGTGCTAAGGGGTATCTAGAGAGTGGGATAGGTTAAATAACTACCCTAACGCTAACGCGTACCCTAACCCTAACCCCTACACTAACCCTAACACGTACCCTAATCCTAACCAATACCCTAAACCGAGCTCTAACCCTAAAACTAACCCTAACCCTAACCCTAACTCATACCTTACGCCGTACTCGAAGCCCTCCCCGAACCCGTACCCTAAGCCCTACCCTAAGCCTAACCCTAAGCCTAAACCTAACCCTAGGCTACCCTTGACTGCTTCTGCCTCCAATAGATATCCTAAGCACTAGTGTTTTAAGGAACGGCATAAAAAGAGAATCCTAATGTGATTTCTATATAATGGGTGTGTTCCTTATCTTATCCTAGTGTCTAAATTCTTCTCCATGGCTGGACCCGCAAATAATATTCTTTACGTGCTAAGGGGTATCTAGAGAATGGGATAGGTTTAATAACTACCCTAACCCTAACACGTACCCTAACCCTAACCCCTATCCTAACCCTAACACGTACCCTAATCCTAAACCATACCCTAAACCTAGCCCTAACCCTAACACTAACCCTAACCCTAGCCCTAACCCATAACCTACGCCGTACCCGAAGCCCTCCCCGAACCCGTACCCTAAGCAGTACCCTAAGCCTAACCCTAAGCCAAACACTAACCCTAGGGTACCCTTGACTGCTTCTGCCTCCAATAGATTTCCTAAGCACTAGTGTTTTAAGGAACAGCTTAAAAAGAGAATTCTAATGTGATTTCTTTATAAAGGTTGTGTTCCTTATCTTATCCTAGTGTCTAAACTCTTCTCCATGGCTGGACCCCCAAATAATATTCCTTTATGTGCTAATGTGTATCTAGAGAGTATGATAGGTTTAATAACTACCCTAACCGTAACACGTACCCTAAACCTAACCCCTACCCTAACCCTAACGCGTACCCTAACCCTAACCCCTACCCTAACCCTAACACGTACCCTAATCCTAACCCGTACGCTAAACCGAGGCCTATCCCTAACACTAACCCTAATCCTAACCCTAACCCATACCCTACACCGTACCCGAACCCCTCCCCGAACCCGTACCCTAAGCCGTACCCTAAGCCTAACCCTTACCCTAACAATAACCCTAGGCTACCCTTGACTGCTTCTGCCTCCAATAGGTTTCCTAAGCACTAGTGTTTTAAGGAACAGCTTAAAAAGAGAATCCTAATGTGATTTCTTTATAATGGGTGTGTTCCTTATCTTATCCTAGTGTCTAAACTCTTCTCCATGCCTGGACCTCCAAATAATATTCCTTTACGTGCTAAAGGGTATCTAGAGAGTGGGATAGGTTTAATAACTACCCTAACCCTAACTCGTACCCTAACCCTAACCCCTACCCTAACCCTAACACTTACCCTAATCCTAACCAATACCCTAAACCGAGCCCTAACCCTAACACTTACCCTAACCCTAACCCTAAGCCATACCCTACGCCATATCCAAAGCCCTACCCGAACCCGTACCCTAAGCCGTACCTTAAGCCTAACCCTAAGCCTAACCCTAACCCTAGACTACCCTTGACTGCTTCTGCCTCCAATAGATATCCTAAGCACTAGTGATTTAAGGAACGGCATAAAAAGAGAATCCTAATGTGATTTCTATATAATGGGTGTGTTCCTTATCTTATCCTAGTGTCTAAATTCTTCTCCATGGCTGGACCCGCAAATAATATTCTTTACGTGCTAAGGGGTATCTAGAGAATGGGATAGGTTTAATAACTACCCTAACCCTAACACGTACCCTAACCCTAACCCCTATCCTAACCCTAACACGTACCCTAATCCTAAACCATACCCTAAACCTAGCCCTAACCCTAACACTAACCCTAACCCTAACCCTAACCCATAACCTACGCCGTACCCGAAGCCCTCCCCGAACCCGTACCCTAAGCAGTACCCTAAGCCTAACCCTAAGCCTAACACTAACCCTAGGGTACCCTTGACTGCTTCTGCCTCCAATAGATTTCCTAAGCACTAGTGTTTTAAGGAACAGCTTAAAAAGAGAATTCTAATGTGATTTCTTTATAAAGGGTGTGTTCCTTATCTTATCCTAGTGTCTAAACTCTTCTCCATGGCTGGACCCCCAAATAATATTCCTTTATGTGCTAATGTGTATCTAGAGAGTATGATAGGTTTAATAACTACCCTAACCCTAACACGTACCCTAACCCTAACCCCTACCCTAAACCTAACGCGTACACTAATCCTAACCCGTACGCTAAACCGAGGCCTATCCCTAACACTAACCCTAATTCTAACCCTAACCCATACCCTACACCGTACCCGAACCCCTCCCCGAACCCGTACCCTAAGCCGTACCCTAAACCTAACCCTAAGCCTAACCCTAACCCTAGGCTACCCTTGACTGCTTCTACCTCCAATAGATTTCCTAAGCACTAGTGTTTTAAGCAACAGCTTAAAAAGAGAATCCTAATGTGATTTCTTTATAATGGGTGTGTTCCTTATCTTATCCTAGTGTCTAAACACTTCTCCATGGCTGGACCCCCAAATAATATTCTTTATGTGCTAAGGGGTATCTAGAGAATGGGATAGGTTTAATAACTACCCTAACCCTAACACGTACCCTAACCATAACCCCTACCCTAACCCTAACGCATACCCTAACCCTAACCCCTACCCTAACTCTAACACGTACCCTAATCCTAACCAGTACCCTAACCCGAGCCCTAACCCTAACACTAACCCAAACCCTATCCCTAACCCATACCCTACGCCGTACCCGAACCCCTCCCCGAACCCGTACCCTAAGCCGTACCCTAAGCCTAAACCTAAGCCTAACCCTAACCCTAGGCTACCCTTGACTGCTTCTGCCTCCAATAGATTTCCTAAGCACTAGTGTTTTAAGGAACAGCTTAAAAAGAGAATCCTAATGTGATTTCTTTATAATGTGTGTGTTCCTTATCTTATCCTACTGTCTAAACTGTTCTCCATGGCTGGACCCCCAAATAATATTCCTTTATGTGTTAAGGGTATCTAGAGAGTGGGATAGGTTTAATAACTAACCTAACCCTAATGCGTACCCTAACCCTTACCCCTATCCTAACTCTAACACGTACCCTAATCCTAACCCGTACCCTAAACCGAGCCCTAACCCTAACACTAACCCGAACCCTAACCCTAACCCATACCCTACGCCATACCCGAAGCCCTCCCCGAACCCGTACCCTAAGCCGTACCCTAACCCTAGGCTACCCTTGACTGCTTCTGCCTCCAATAGATTTGCTAAGCACTAGTGTTTTAAGGAACAGCTTAAAAAGAGAATCCTAATGTGATTTCTTTATAATGTGTGTGTTCCTTATCTTATCCTAGTGTCTAAACACTTCTCCATGGCTGGACCCCCAAATAATATTCCTTTACGTGCTAAGGGGTATCTAGAGAGTGGGATAGGTTTAATAACTACCCTAACCCTAACGCGAACCCTAACCCTAACCCCTACCCTAACCCTAACACGTACACTAATCCTAAGCCGTACACTAAACCGAACCCTAACACTAACACTAACCCTAACCCTAACCTTAAACCATACCCTATGTCGTGCTCTAACCCCTCACCGAACCCATACCCTAAGCCGTATCCTAAGCCTAACCTTAAGCCTAACCCTAACCCTAGCCTACCCTTGACTGCTTCTGCCTCCAATAGATTTCCTAAGCACTAGAGTTTTAAGGAACAGCTTAAAAAGAGAATCCTAATGTGATTTCTTAATAATGTGTGTGTTCCTTATCTTATCCTAGTGTCTAAACTCTTCTCCAGGGCTGGACCCCCAAATAATATTCCTTTACGAGCTAAGGGGTATCTACAGAGTGGGATAGGTTTAATCACTACCCTAACCCTAACACGTACACTAACCCTAACCCCTACCCTAACCCTAACACGTACCCTAATCCTAACCCGTAACCTAAACAGAGTCCTAACCCTACCACTAACAGGAACACTAACCCTAACCCATACCCTATGCCGTACCCGAAGCCCTCCCCGATCCCGTACCCTAAGCCGTACCCTAACCCTAACCCTAAGCCTAAACCTAACCCTAGGCTACCCTTGACTGCTTCTGCCTCCAATAGATTTCCTAAGCACTAGTGTTTTAAGGAACAGCTTAAAAAGAGAATCCTAATGTGATTTCTTTATAATGGGTGTGTTCCTTATCTTATCCTAGTGTCTAAACTCTTCTCCATTGCTGGACCTCCAAATAATATTCCTTTACGTGCTAAGGTGTATCTAGAGATTTGGATAGTTTTAATAACTACCCTAACTCTAACGCGTACCCTAACCCTAACCCCTACCCTAACCCTTACACGTACCCTAAACCGTGACCTAAGCCTAACACTAACCCTAAACCTAAGCCTAACCCATACCCGATGCAGTAACCGAACCCCTCCCCGAACCCGTACCCTAAGCCTTACCATAACCCTAATCCTAAGCCTAACCTTAACCCTAACCCTAACCCTAAACCTAACCCTAACCCTAACCCTAACCCTAACCCTAACCCATACCCTACGCCATACCCGAAGCCCTCCCGGAACCTGTACCCTAAGCCGTACACTAATCCTAACCCTAAGCCTAACCCTAACCCTAGGCTACCATTGACTGCGTCTGCATCCAATAGATTTCCTAAGCACTAGTGTTTTAAGGAACAGCTTAAAAAGAGAATCCTAATGTGATTTCTTTATAATGTGTGTGTTCCTTATCTTATCCTAGTGTCTAAACTCTTCTCCGTGGCTGGGCCTCCAAATAATATTCCTTTACATGCTAAGGGGTATCTAGAGAGTGGGATAGGTTTAATAACTACCCTAACCCTAACACGTACCCTAACCCTAACCCCTATCCTAACCCTAACACGTACCCTAATCCTAAACCGTACCCTAAACCGAGCCCTAACCCTAACAGTAACCCTAACCCTAACCCTAACCCATAACCTACGCCATACCCGAAGCCCTCCCCGAACCCGTACCCTAAGCAGTACCATAATCCTAACCCTAAGCCTAACACTAACCCTAGGCTACCCCTGACTGCTTCTGCCTCCAATAGATTTCTTAAGCACTAGTGTTTTAAGGAACAGCTTAAAAAGAGAATCCTAATGTGATTTCTTTATAAAGGGTGTGTTCCTTATCTTATCCTAGTGTCTAAACTCTTCTCCATGGCTGGACCCCCAAATAATATTCCTTTACGTGCTAATGTGTATCTAGAGAGTATGATAGGTTTAATAGCTACCCTAACCCTAACACGTACCCTAACCCTAACCCGTACCCTAACCCTAACGCGTACCCTAACCCTAACCCCTACCCTAACCCTAACACATACCCTAATCCTAACCCGTACCCTAAACCAAGCCCTAACCCTAACACTAACCCAAACCCTAACCCTAACCCATACCTTACGCCGTACCCGAACCCCTCCCCGAACCCGTACCCTAAGCCGTACCCTAAGCCTAACCCTAAGCCTAACCCTAACCCTAAGCCTAACCCTAACCCTAGGCTACCCTTGACTGCTTCTGCCTCCAATAGATTTCCTAAGCAATAGTGTTTTAAGGAACAGCTTAAAAAGAGAATCCTAATGTGATTTCTTTATAATGTGTGTGTTCCTTATATTATCTTAGTGTCTAAACTCTTCTCCATGGCTGGACCCCCAAATAATATTCCTTTACGTGCTAAGGGGTATCTAGAGAGTGGGATAGGTTTAATAACTACCCTAACCCTAACACGTACCCTAATCCTAACCCATACGCTAAACTGAGGCCTATCCCTAACACTAACCCTAATCCTAACCATAACCCATACCATACGCCGTACCCGAACCCCTCCCCGAACCCGTACCCTAAGCCGTACCCTAAGCCTAACCCTAAGCCTAACACTAACCCTAGGCTACCCTTGACTGCTTCTGCCTCCAATAGGTTTCCTAAGCACTAGTGTTTTAAGGAACAGCTTAAAAAGAGAATCCTAATGTGATTTCTTTATAATGGGGGTGTTCCTTATCTTATCCTAGTATCTAAACACTTCTCCATGGCTGGACCCCCAAATAATATTCCTTTACGTGCTAAGGGGTATCTAGAGAGTGGGATAGGTTTAATCACTACTGTAACCCTAACACGTACATTATCCCTAACCACTATCCTAACCCTAACACGTACCGTAATCCTAACCCGTAACCTAAACCGAGCCCTAACCCTAACACTAACATTAACACTAACCCTAACCCATAACCTACGCCGTAACCGAAGCCCTCCCCGATCCCGTACTCTAAGCCGTACCCTAACCCTAACCCTAAGCCTAACCCTAACCCTAGGCTACCCTTGACTGCTTCTGCCTCCAATAGATTTCCTAAGCACTAGTGTTTTAAGGAACAGCTTAAAAAGAGAATCCTAATGTGATTTCTTTATAATGGGTGTGTTCCTTATCTTATCCTAGTGTCTAAACTCTTCTCCATGGCTGGACCCCCAAATAATATTCTTTATGTGATAAGGGGTATCTAGAGAGTGGGATGGGTTTAATAACTACCCTAACCCTAACACGTACCCTAACCCTAACACCTACCCTAACCCTAACACGTACCCTAATCCTAAACCGTACCGTAAACAAAGCCCTAACCCTAACACTAACCCTAACCCTAACCCGACCCCATACCCTACGCCATACCCGAAGCCCTCCCGGAACCTGTACCCTAAGCCGTACCCTAACCCTAACCCTAAGCCTAACCCTAACCCTAGGCTACCCTTGACTGCTTCTGCCTCCAATAGATTTCCTAAGCACTAGTGTTTTAAGGAACAGCTTAAAAAGAGAATCCTAAAGTGATTTCTTTATAATGTGTGTGTTCCTTATCTTATCCTAGTGTCTAAACTCTTCTCCATGGCTGGACCCGCAAATAATATTCCTTTACGTGCTAAGGGGTATCTAGAGAGTGGGGTAGGTTTAATAACTATCCTAACCATAACGCGTACCCTAACCCTAACCCCTACCCTAACCCTAACACGTACCCTAATCCTAAACAATACCCTAAACCGAGCCCTAACCCCAACACTAACCCTAACCCTAACCCTAACCCATACCCTACGACGTACCCGAAGCCCTCGCCGAACCCATACCCTAAGCCGTACCCTAAGCCGTACCCTAAGCCTAACCCTAACCCTAGGCTACCCTTGACTGCTTCTGCCTCCAATAGATTTCCTAAGCACTAGTGTTTTAAGGAACAACTTAAAAAGAGAATCCTAATGTGATTTCTTTATAATGGGTGTGTTCCTTATCTTATCCTAGTGTCTAAACTCTTCTCCATGGCTGGACCCCCAAATAATATTCCTTTTCGTGCTAAGGTGTATCTAGAGATTTGGATAATTTTAATAACTACCCTAACTCTAACGCGTACCCTAACCCTAACCCCTACCCTAACCCTTACACGTACCCTAAACCGTGACCTAACCCTAACACTAACCCTAAACCTAAGCCTAACCCATACCCGACGCAGTAACCGAACCCCTCCCCGAACCCGTACCCTAAGCCGTACCATAACCCTAACCCTAAGCCTAAGCCTAACCCTAACGCTAACCCTAACCCTAACCCTAACCCTAACCCTAACCCATACCCTACGCCATAACCGAAGCCCTCACCGAACCCGTACCCTAAGCCGTACCCTAACCCTAACCCTAACCCTAGGCTACCCTTGACTGCTTCTGCCTCCAATAGAATTCCTAAGCACTAGTGTTTTAAGAAACAGCTTAAAAAGAGAATCCTAATGTGATTTCTTTATAATGGGTGTGTTCCTTATCTTATCCAAGTGTCTAAACTCTTCTTCATGGCTGGACCCCCAAAAATATTCCTTTACGTGCTAAGGGGTATCTAGAGAGTGGGATAGGTTTAATCACTACAGTAACCCTAACACGTACACTAACCCTAACCACTACCCTAACCCTAACACGTACACTAATCCTAACCCGTACCCTAAACCGAGCCCTAACACTAACACTAACCCTAACCCTAACCCTAACACATACCCTACGCCCTACCCGAAGCCCTCCCCGAACCCGTACCCTACGCCGTACCCTAACCCTAACCCTAAGCCTAACCCTAACCCTAGGCTACCCTTGACTGCTTCTGCATCCAGTAGAATTCCTAAGCACTAGTGTTTTCAGGAACAGCTTAAAAAGAGAATCCTAATGTGATTTCTTTATAAAGTGTGTGTTCCTTATCTTATCCTAGTGTCTAAACTCTTCTCCATGGCTGGACCTCCAAATAATATTCCTTTACGTACTAAGGGGTATCTAGAGAGTGGGATAGGTTTAATAACTACCCTAACCATAACGCGTACCATAACCCTAACCCCTACCCTAACCCTAACACGTACCCTAATCCTAAACAATACCCTAAACCGTGCCCTAACCCTAACGCTAACCCTAACCCTAACCCATACCCTACGCCGTACCTGAAGCCCTCCCCGAACCCATACCCTAAGCCGTACCCCAAGCCGTACCCTAAGCCTAAACCTAACCCTAGGCTACCCTTGACTGCTTCTGCCTCCAATAGATTTCCTAAGCACTAGTGTTTTAAGGAACAACTTAAAAAGAGAATCCTAATGTGATTTCTTTATAATGGGTGTGTTCCTTATCTTATCCTAGTGTCTAAACTCTTCTCCATGGCTGGACCCCCAAATAATATTCCTTTACGTGCTAAGGTGTATCTAGAGAGTTGGATAGTTTTAATAACTACCCTAACTCTAACGCATACCCTAACCCTAACCCGTACCCTGACCCTAACTCGTACCCTAAACCTTGACCTAACCCTAACACTAACCCTAAACCTAAGCCTAACCCATACCCGACGCCGTAACTGAACCCCTCCCCGAACACGTACCCTAAGCCTTACCAGAACCGTAATCCTAAGCCTAACCTTAACCCTAACCCTAACCCTAAACCTAACCCTAACCCTAACCCTAACCCTAACCCTAACCCATACCCTACGCCATACCCGAAGCCCTCCCCGAAACGGTACCCTAAGCCGTACCCTAACCCTAACCCTAAGCCTAACCCTAACCCTAACCCTAACCCCTACCCTAACCCTAACACGTACCCTAATCCTAAACCGTAGCATAAACAAAGCCCTAACCCTAACACTAACCCTAACCCTAACCCTAACCCATACCCTACGCCATACCCGAAGCCCTCCCGGAACCTGTACCCTAAGCCGTACACTAACCCTAACCCTAAGCCTAACCCTAACCCTAGGCTACCCTTGACTGCGTCTGCATCCAATAGATTTCCTAAGCACTAGTGTTTTAAGGAACAGCTTAAAAAGAGAATCCTAATGTGATTTCTTTATAATGTGTGTGTTCCTTATCTTATCCTAGTGTCTAAACTCTTCTCCATGGCTGGACCTCCAAATAATATTCCTTTACATGCTAAGGGGTATCTAGAGAGTGGGATAGGTTTAATAACTACCCTAACCCTAACACGTACCCTAACCCTAACCCCTATCCTAACCCTAACACGTACCCTAATCCTAAACCGTACCCTAAACCGAGCCCTAACCCTAACAGTAACCCTAACCCTAACCCTAACCCATAACCTACGCCATACCCGAAGCCCTCCCCAAACCCGTACCCTAAGCAGTACCCTAAGCCTAACCCTAAGCCTAACACTAACCCTAGGCTACCCCTGACTGCTTCTGCCTCCAATAGATTTCTTAAGCACTAGTGTTTTAAGGAACAGCTTAAAAAGAGAATCCTAATGTGATTTCTTTATAAAGGGTGTGTTCCTTATCTTATCCTAGTGTCTAAACTCTTCTCCATGGCTGGACCCCCAAATAATATTCCTTTACGTGCTAATGTGTATCTAGAGAGTATGATAGGTTTAATAGCTACCCTAACCCTAACACGTACCCTAACCCTAACCCCTACCCTAACCCTAACGCGTACCCTAACCCTAACACCTACCCTAAACCTAACACATACCCTAATCCTAACCCGTACCCTAAACCGAGCCCTAACCCTAACACTAAACAAAACCCTAACCCTAACCCATACCTTACGCGGTACCCGAACCCCTCCCCGAACCCGTACCCTAAGCCGTACCCTAAGCCTAACCCTAACCCTAGGCTACCCTTGACTGCTTCTACCTCCAATAGATTTACTAAGCACTAGTGTTTTAAGGAACAGCTTAAAAAGAGAATCCTAATGTGATTTCTTTATAATGTGTGTGTTCCTTATATTATCTTAGTGTCTAAACTCTTCTCCATGGCTGGACCCCCAAATAATATTCCTTTACGTGCTAAGGGGTATCTAGAGAGTGGGATAGGTTTAATAACTACCCTAACCCTAACGCGAACCCTAACCCTAACCCCTACCCTAACCCTAACACGTACCCTAATCCTAACCCGTACGCTAAACTGAGGCCTATCCCTAACACTAACCCTAATTCTAACCCTAACCCATACCCTACGCCGTACCCGAACCCCTCCCCGAACCCGTACCCTAAGCCGTACCCTAAGCCTAACCCTAAGCCTAACACTAACCCTAGGCTACCCTTGACTGCTTCTGCCTCCAATAGGTTTCCTAAGCACTAGGGTTTTAAGGAAGAACTTTAAAAGAGAATCCTAATGTGATTTCTTTATAATGGGTGTGTTCCTTATCTTATCCTAGTATCTAAACACTTCTCCATGGCTGGACACCCAAATAATATTCCTTTACGTGCTAAGGGGTATCTAGAGAGTGGGATAGGTTTAATCACTACTGTAACACTAACACGTACATTATCCCTAACCACTATCCTAACCCTAACACGTACCCTAATCCTAACCCGTACCCTAAACCGAGCCCTAACCCTAACACTAACCCTAAACCTAACCCTAACCCATACCCTACGCCGTACCCGAAGCCGTCCCCGAACCCGTACCCTAAGCCGTAGGCTAACCCTAACCCTAAGCCTAACCCTAACCCTAACCCTAAGCCTAACCCTAACCCTAGGCTACGCTTGACTGCTTCTGCCACCAATAGATTTCCTAAGCACTAGTGTTTTAAGGAACAGCTTAAAAGGAGAATCCTAATGTGATTTCTTTATAATGGGTGTGTTCCTTATCTTATCCATGTGTATAAACTCTTCTCCATGGCTGGACCCCCAAATAATATTCCTTTATGTGCTAATGTGTATCTAGAGAGTATGATAGGTTTAATAACTACCCTAAACCTAACACGTACCCTAACCCTAAACCCTACCCTAACCCTAACGCGTACCCTAACCCTAACCCCTACCATAACCCTAACACGTACCCTAATCCTAACCCGTACGCTAAACCGAGGCCTATCCCTAACACTAACCCTAATCCTAACCCTAACCCATACCCTACGCCGTACCCGAACCCCTCCCCGAACCCGTTCCCTAAGCCGTACCCTAACCCTAACCCTAACCCTAGGCTACCCTTGACTGCTTCTGCCTCCAATAGAATTCCTAAGCACTAGTGTTTTAAGAAACAGCTTAAAAAGAGAATCCTAATGTGATTTCTTTATAATGGGTGTGTTCCTTATCTTATCCAAGTTTCTAAACTCTTCTTCATGGCTGGACCCCCAAATAATATTCCTTTAAGTGCTAAGGGGTATCTAGAGAGTGGGATAGGTTTAATCACTACCCTATCCATAACACGTACACTAACCCTAACCCCTACCCTAACCCTAACACGTACCCTAATCCTAACCCGTACCCTAAATCGAGCCCTAACACTAACACTAACCCTAACCCTAACCCTAACACATACCCTACGCCCTACCCGAAGCCCTCCCCGAACCCGTACCCTACGCCGTACCCTAAGCCTCACCCTAAGCCTAACCCTAACCCTAGGCTACCCTTGACTGCTTCTGCATCCAGTAGAATTCCTAAGCACTAGTGTTTTCAGGAACAGCTTAAAAAGAGAATCCTAATGTGATTTCTTTATAAAGTGTGTGTTCCTTATCTTATCCTAGTGTCTAAACTCTTCTCCATGGCTGGACCTCCAAATAATATTCCTTTACGTGCTAAGGGGTATCTAGAGAGTGGGATAGGTTTAATAACTACCCTAACCCTAACGCGTACCATAACCCTAACCCCTACCCTAACCCTAACACATACCCTAATACTAAACAATACCCTAAACCGAGCCCTAACCCTATCACTAACCCTAACCCTAACCCTTACCCTACGCCGTACCTGAAGCCCTCCCCGAACCCATACCCTAAGCCGTACCCTAAGCCGTACCCTAAGCCTAACCCTAACCCTAGGCTACCCTTGACTGCTTCTGCCTCCAATAGATTTCCTAAGCACTAGTGTTTTAAGGAACAACTTAAAAAGAGAATCCTAATGTGATTTCTTTATAATGGGTGTGTTCCTTATCTTATCCTAGTATCTAAACACTTCTCCATGGCTGGACCCCCAAATAATATTCCTTTACGTGCTAAGGGGTATCTAGAGAGTGGGATAGGTTTAATCACTACTGTAACCCTAACACGTACATTATCCCTAACCACTATCCTAACCCTAACACGTACCCTAATCATAACCCGTACCCTAAACCGAGCCCTAACCCTAACACTAACCCTAACCCTAACCCTAACCCATACCCTACGCCGTACCCGAAGCCTTCCCCGAACCCGTACCCTAAGCCGTACGCTAACCCTAACCCTAAGCCTAACACTAACCCTAGGCTACCCTTGACTGCTTCTGCCTCCAATAGATTTCCTAAGCACTAGTGTTTTAAGGAACAGCTTAAAAAGAGAATCCTAATGTGATTCCTTTATAATGGGTGTGTTCCTTATCTTATCCTAGTGTCTAAACTCTTCTCGATGGCTGGACCCCCAAATAATATTCCTTTACGTGCTAAGGGGTATCTAGAGAGTGGGATAGGTTTAATAACTACCCTAACCCTAACGCGTACCCTAACCCTAACGCGTACCCTAACCCTAACCCCTACCCTAACCCTAACACGTACCCTAATCCTAACCAATACCCTAAACCGAGCCCTAACCCTAACACTAACCCTAACCCTAACCCTAACCCATAACCTACGCCATATCTGAAGCCCTCCCCGAACACGTACACTAAGCCGTACCCTAAGCCTAACCCTAAGCCTAACCCTAACCCTAGACTACCCTTGACTGCTTCTGCCTCCAATAGATAGCTTAAGCACTAGTGTTTTAAGGAACAGCATAAAAAGAGAATCCTAATGTGATTTCTTTATAATGGGTGTGTTGCTTATCTTATCCTAGTGTCTAAACTCTTCTCCATGGCTGGACCCGCAAAAAATATTCTTTACGTGCTAAGGGGTATCTAGAGAGTGGGATAGGTTTAATCACTACCCTAACCCTAACACGTACATTAACCCTAACCACTATCCTAACACGAACACCTACCCTAATCCTAACCCGTAACCTAAACCGAACCCTAACCCTAACACTAACCCTAACCCTAACCCTAACCCATACCCTACGCCGTACCCGAAGCCCTCCCCGAACCCGTACCCTAAGCCGTACCCTAACCCTAACCCTAAGCCTAACCCTAACCCTAGGCTACCCTTGACTGCTTCTGCCTCCAATAGATTTCCTAAGCACTAGTGTTTTAAGGAACAGCTTAAAAAGAGAATCCTAATGTGATTTCTTTATAATGGGTGTGTTCCTTATCTTATCCTAGTGTCTAAACTCTTCTCCATGGCTGGACCCCCAAATAATATTCTTTATGTGATAAGGGGTATCTAGAGAGTGGGTTAGGTTTAATAACTACCCTAACCCTAACACGTACCCTAAGCCTAACCCCTACCCTAACACTAACACGTACCCTAATCCTAAACCGTACCGTAAACAAAGCCCTAACCCTAACACTAACCCTAACCCTAACCCTAACCCATACCCTACGCCATACCCGAAGCCCTCCCGGAACCTGTACCCTAAGCCGTACCCTAACCCTAACCCTAAGCCTAACCCTAACCCTAGGCTACCCTTGACTGCTTCTGCCTCCAATAGATTTCCTAAGCACTAGTGTTTTAAGGAACAGCTTAAAAAGAGAATCCTAATGTGATTTCTTTATAATGTGTGTGTTCCTTATCTTATCCTAGTGTCTAAACTCTTCTCCATGGCTGGACCCCCAAATAATACTCCTTTACGTGCTAAGGGGTATCTAGAGAGTGGGATAGGTTTAATAACTACCCTAAGCCTAACGCGTACCCTAACCCTAACGCGTACCCTAACCCTAACCCCTACCCTAACCCTAACACGTACCCTAATCCTAACCAATACCCTAAACCGAGCCCTAACCCTAACACTAACCCTAACCCTAACCCTAACCCATAACCTACGCCATATGTGAAGCCCTCCCCGAACACGTACACTAAGCCGTACCCTAAGCCTAACCCTAAGCCTAACCCTAACCCTAGACTACCCTTGACTGCTTCTGCCTCCAATAGATAGCTTAAGCACTAGTGTTTTAAAGAACAGCATAAAAAGAGAATCCTAATGTGATTTCTTTATAATGGGTGTGTTCCTTATCTTATCCTAGTGTCTAAACTCTTCTCCATGGCTGGACCCGCAAATAATATTCTTTACGTGCTAAGGGGTATCTAGAGAATGGGATAGGTTTAATAACTACCCTAACCCTAACACGTAGCATAACCCTAACCCCTATCCTAACACTAACACGTACCCTAATCCTAAACCGTACCCTAAACCTAGCCCTAACCCTAACACTAACCCTAACCCTAACCCTAACCCATATCCTACGCCGTACCCGAAGCCCTCCCCGAACCCGTACCCTAAGCAGTACCCTAAGCCTAACCCTAAGCCTAACACTAACCCTAGGGTACCCTTGACTGCTTCTGCCTCCAATAGATTTCCTAAGCACTAGTGTTTTAAGGAACAGCTTAAAAAGAGAATTCTAATGTGATTTCTTTATAAAGGGTGTGTTCCTTATCTTACCCTAGTGTCTAAACTCTTCTCCATGGCTGGACCCCCAAATAATATTCCTTTATGTGCTAATGTGTATCTAGAGAGTATGATAGGTTTAATAACTACCCTAACCCTAACACGTACCCTAACCCTAACCCCTACCCTAACCCTAACGCGTACCCTAACCCTAACCCCTACCCTATCCCTAACGCGTACACTAATCCTAACCCGTACGCTAAACCGAGGCCTATCCCTAACACTAACCCTAATTCTAACCCTAACCCATACCCTACGCCGTACCCGAACCCCTCCCCGAACCCGTACCCTAAGCCGTACCCTAAGCCTAACCCTAAGCCTAACACTAACCCTAGGCTACCCTTGACTGCTTCTGCCTCCAATAGGTTTCCTAAGCACTAGTGTTTTAAGGAAGAGCTTTAAAAGAGAATCCTAATGTGATTTCTTTATAATGGGTGTGTTCCTTATCTTATCCTAGTATCTAAACACTTCTCCATGGCTGGACACCGAAATAATATTCCTTTACGTGCTAAGGGGTATCTAGAGAGTGGGATAGGTTTAATCACTACTGTAACCCTAACACGTACATTATCCCTAACCACTATCCTAACCCTAACACGTACCCTAATCCTAACCCGTACCCTAAACCGAGCCCTAACCCTAACACTAACCCTAAACCTAACCCTAACCCATACCCTACGCCGTACCCGAAGCCGTCCCCGAACCCGTACCCTAAGCCGTAGGCTAACCCTAACCCTAAGCCTAACCCTAACCCTAACCCTAAGCCTAACCCTAACCCTAGGCTACCCTTGACTGCTTCTGCCACCAATAGATTTCCTAAGCACTAGTGTTTTAAGGAACAGCTTAAAAGGAGAATCCTAATGTGATTTCTTTATAATGGGTGTGTTCCTTATCTTATCCATGTGTATAAACTCTTCTCCATGGCTGGACCCCCAAATAATATTCCTTTACGTGCTAAGGGGTATCTAGAGAGTGGGATAGGTTAAATAACTACCCTAACGCTAACGCGTACCCTAACCCTAACCCCTATCCTAACCCTAACACGTACCCTAATCCTAAACCATACCCTAAACCTAGCCCTAACCCTAACACTAACCCTAACCCTAACCCTAACCCATAACCTACGCCGTACCCGAAGCCCTCCCCGAACCCGTACCCTAAGCAGTACCCTAAGCCTAACCCTAAGCCTAACACTAACCCTAGGGTACCCTTGACTGCTTCTGCCTCCAATAGATTTCCTAAGCACTAGTGTTTTAAGGAACAGCTTAAAAAGAGAATTCTAATGTGATTTCTTTATAAAGGTTGTGTTCCTTATCTTATCCTAGTGTCTAAACTCTTCTCCATGGCTGGACCCCCAAATAATATTCCTTTATGTGCTAATGTGTATCTAGAGAGTATGATAGGTTTAATAACTACCCTAACCCTAACACGTACCCTAACCCTAACCCCTACCCTAACCCTAACGCGTACCCTAACCCTAACCCCTACCCTAACCCTAACACGTACCCTAATCCTAACACGTACGCTAAACCGAGGCCTATCCCTAACACTAACCCTAATCCTAACCCTAACCCATACCCTACACCGTACCCGAACCCCTCCCCGAACCCGTACCCTAAGCCGTACCCTAAGCCTAACCCTTACCCTAACAATAACCCTAGGCTACCCTTGACTGCTTCTGCCTCCAATAGGTTTCCTAAGCACTAGTGTTTTAAGGAACAGCTTAAAAAGAGAATCCTAATGTGATTTCTTTATAATGGGTGTGTTCCTTATCTTATCCTAGTGTCTAAACTCTTCTCCATGGCTGGACCCCCAAATAATATTCCTTTACGTGCTAAGGGGTATCTAGAGAGTGGGATAGGTTTAATCACTACCCTAACCCTAACACGTACACTAACCCTAACCACTACCCTAACCCTAACACGTACCCTAATCCTAACCCGTAACCTAAACTGAGCCCTAACCCTAACACTAACACTAACAATAACCCTAACCCATACCCTACGCCGTACCCGAAGCCCTCCCCGAACCCGTACCCTAAGCCGTACCCTAAACCTAACCCTAAGCCTAACCCTAACCCTAATCTACCCTTGACTGCTTCTACCTCCAATAGATTTCCTAAGCACTAGTGTTTTAAGCAACAGCTTAAAAAGAGAATCCTAATGTGATTTCTTTATAATGGGTGTGTTCCTTATCTTATCCTAATGTCTAAACACTTCTCCATGGCTGGACCCCCAAATAATATTCTTTATGTGCTATGGGGTATCTAGAGAGTGGGATAGGTTTAATAACTACCCTAACGCTAACACGTACCCTAACCATAACCCCTACCGTAAACCTAAAGCATACCCTAACCCTAACTCCTACCCTAACTCTAACACGTACCCTAATCCTAACCAGTACCCTAACCCGAGCCCTAACCCTAACACTAACCCAAACCCTATCCCTAACCCATACCCTACGCCGTACCCGAACCCCTCCCCGAACCCGTACCCTAAGCCGTACCCTAAGCCTAACCCTAAGCCTAACCCTAACCCTAGGCTACCCTTGACTGCTCCTGCCTCCAATAGATTTCCTAAGCACTAGTGTGTTAAGGAACATCTTAAGAAGAGAATCCTAATGTGATTTCTTTATAATGGGTGTGTTCCTTATCTTATCCTAGTATCTAAACACTTCTCCATGGCTGGACACCCAAATAATATTCCTTTACGTGCTAAGGGGTATCTAGAGAGTGGGATAGGTTTAATCACTACTGTAACCCTAACACGTACATTATCCCTAACCACTATCCTAACCCTAACACGTACCCTAATCCTAACCCGTACCCTAAACCGAGCCCTAACCCTAACACTAACCCTAAACCTAACCCTAACCCATACCCTACGCCGTACCCGAAGCCGTCCCCGAACCCGTACCCTAAGCCGTAGGCTAACCCTAACCCTATGCCTAACCCTAACCCTAACCCTAAGCCTAACCCTAACCCTAGGCTACCCTTGACTGCTTCTGCCACCAATAGATTTCCTAAGCACTAGTGTTTTAAGGAACAGCTTAAAAGGAGAATCCTAATGTGATTTCTTTATAATGGGTGTGTTCCTTATCTTATCCATGTGTATAAACTCTTCTCCATGGCTGGACCCCCAAATAATATTCCTTTACGTGCTAAGGGGTATCTAGAGAGTGGGATAGGTTAAATAACTACCCTAACGCTAACGCGTACCCTAACCCTAACCCCTACACTAACCCTAACACGTACCCTAATCCTAACCAATACCCTAAACCGAGCTCTAACCCTAAAACTAACCCTAACCCTAACCCTAACCCATACCTTACGCCGTACTCGAAGCCCTCCCCGAACCCGTACCCTAAGCCCTACCCTAAGCCTAACCCTAAGCCTAAACCTAACCCTAGGCTACCCTTGACTGCTTCTGCCTCCAATAGATATCCTAAGCACTAGTGTTTTATGGAACGGCATAAAAAGAGAATCCTAAGGTGATTTCTATATAATGGGTGTGTTCCTTATCTTATCCTAGTGTCTAAACTCTTCTCCATGGCTGGACCCCCAAATAATATTCCTTTATGTGCTAATGTGTATCTAGAGAGTATGATAGGTTTAATAACTACCCTAACCGTAACACGTACCCTAACCCTAACCCCTACCCTAACCCTAACGCGTACCCTAACCCTAACCCCTACCCTAACCCTAACACGTACCCTAATCCTAACACGTACGCTAAACCGAGGCCTATCCCTAACACTAACCCTAATCCTAACCCTAACCCATACCCTACACCGTACCCGAACCCCTCCCCTAACCCGTACCCTAAACCGTACCCTAAACCTAACCCTAAGCCTAACCCTAACCCTAGGCTACCCTTGACTGCTTCTACCTCCAATAGGTTTCCTAAGCACTAGTGTTTTAAGGAACAGCTTAAAAAGAGAATCCTAATGTGATTTCTTTATAATGGGTGTGTTCCTTATCTTATCCTAGTGTCTAAACTCTTCTCCATGGCTGGACCCGCAAATAATATTCTTTAGGTGCTAAGGGGTATCTACAGAATGGGATAGGTTTAATAACTACCCTAACCCTAACACGTACCCTAACCCTAACCCCTATCCTAACCCTAACACGTACCCTAATCCTAGACCGTACCCTAAACCGAGCCCTAACCCTAACAGTAACCCTAACCCTAACCCTAACCCATAACCTACGCCATACCCGAAGCCCTCCCCGAACCCGTACCCAAAGCAGTACCCTAAGCCTAACCCTAAGCCTAACACTAACCCTAGGCTACCCTTGACTGCTTCTGCCTCCAATAGATTTCCTAAGCACTAGTGTTTTAAGGAACAGCTTAAAAAGAGAATCCTAATGTGATTTCTTTATAATGTGTGTGTTCCTTATCTTATCCTAGTGTCTAAACTCTTCTCCATGCCTGGACCTCCAAATAATATTCCTTTACGTGCTAAAGGGTATCTAGAGAGTGGGATAGGTTTAATAACTACCGTAACCCTAACTCGTACCCTAACCCTAACCCCTACCCTAACCCTAACACTTACCCTAATCCTAACCAATACCCTAAACCGAGCCCTAACCCTAACACTTACCCTAACCCTAACCCTAACCCATACCCTACGCCGTATCCGAAGCCCTCCCCGAACCCGTACCCTAAGCCGTACCTTAAGCCTAACCCTAAGCCTAACCCTAACCCTAGACTACCCTTGACTGCTTCTGCCTCCAATAGATATCCTAAGCACTAGTGTTTTAAGGAACGGCATAAAAAGAGAATCCTAATGTGATTTCTATATAATGGGTGTGTTCCTTATCTTATCCTAGTGTCTAAATTCTTCTCCATGGCTGGACCCGCAAATAATATTCTTTACGTGCTAAGGGGTATCTAGAGAATGGGATAGGTTTAATAACTACCCTAACCCTAACACGTACCCTAACCCTAACCCCTATCCTAACCCTAACACGTACCCTAATCCTAAACCATACCCTAAACCTAGCCCAAACCCTAACACTAACCCTAACCCTAACCCTAACCCATAACCTACGCCGTACCCGAAGCCCTCCCCGAACCCATACCCTAAGCAGTACCCTAAGCCTAACCCTAAGCCTAACACTAACCCTAGGGTACCCTTGACTGCTTCTGCCTCCAACAGATTTCCTAAGCACTAGTGTTTTAAGGAACAGCTTAAAAAGAGAATTCTAATGTGATTTCTTTATAAAGGGTGTGTTCCTTATCTTATCCTAGTGTCTAAACTCTTCTCCATGGCTGGACACCCAAATAATATTCCTTTATGTGCTAATGTGTATCTAGAGAGTATGATAGGTTTAATAACTACCCTAACCCTAACACGTACCCTAACCCTAACCCCTACCCTAAACCTAACGCGTACACTAATCCTAACCCGTACGCTAAACCGAGGCCTATCCCTAACACTAACCCTAATTCTAACCCTAACCCATACCCTACACCGTACCCGAACCCCTCCCCGAACCCGTACCCTAAGCCGTAGGCTAACCCTAACCCTAGGCCTAACCCTAACCCTAACCCTAAGCCTAACCCTAACCCTAGGCTACCCTTGACTGCTTCTGCCACCAATAGATTTCCTAAGCACTAGTGTTTTAAGGAACAGCTTAAAAAGAGAATCCTAATGTGATTTATTTATAATGGGTGTGTTCCTTATCTTATCCTAGTGTCTAAACTCTTCTCCATGGCTGGACCCCCAAATAATATTCCTTTACGTGCTAAGGGGTATCTAGAGAGTGGGATAGGTTTAATCACTACCCTAACCCTAACACGTACACTAACCCTAACCACTACCCTAACCCTAACACGTACCCTAATCCTAACCCGTAACCTAAACTGAGCCCTAACCCTAACACTAACACTAACACTAACCCTAACCCATACCCTACGCCGTACCCGAAGCCCTCCCCGAACCCGTACCCTAAGCCGTACCCTAAACCTAACCCTAAGCCTAACCCTAACCCTAGGCTACCCTTGACTGCTTCTACCTCCAATAGATTTCCTAAGCACTAGTGTTTTAAGCAACAGCTTAAAAAGAGAATCCTAATGTGATTTCTTTATAATGGGTGTGTTCCTTATCTTATCCTAGTGTCTAAACACTTCTCCATGGCTGGACCCCCAAATAATATTCTTTATGTGCTAAGGTGTATCTAGAGAGTGGGATAGGTTTAATAACTACCCTAACCCTAACACGTACCCTAACCATAACCCCTACCGTAACCCTAAAGCATACCCTAACCCTAACTCCTACCCTAACTCTAACACGTACCCTAATCCTAACCAGTACCCTAACCCGAGCCCTAACCCTAACACTAACCCAAACCCTATCCCTAACCCATACCCTACGCCGTACCCGAACCCCTCCCCGAACCCGTACCCTAAGCCGTACCCTAAGCCTAACCCTAAGCCTAACCCTAACCCTAGGCTACCCTTGACTGCTCCTGCCTCCAATAGATTTCCTAAGCACTAGTGTGTTAAGGAACATCTTAAGAAGAGAATCCTAATGTGATTTCTTTATAATGGGTGTGTTCCTTATCTTATCCTAGTATCTAAACACTTCTCCATGGCTGGACACCCAAATAATATTCCTTTACGTGCTAAGGGGTATCTAGAGAGTGGGATAGGTTTAATCACTACTGTAACCCTAACACGTACATTATCCCTAACCACTATCCTAACCCTAACACGTACCCTAATCCTAACCCGTACCCTAAACCGAGCCCTAACCCTAACACTAACCCTAAACCTAACCCTAACCCATACCCTACGCCGTACCCGAAGCCGTCCCCGAACCCGTACCCTAAGCCGTAGGCTAACCCTAACCCTAAGCCTAACCCTAACCCTAACCCTAAGCCTAACCCTAACCCTAGGCTACCCTTGACTGCTTCTGCCACCAATAGATTTCCTAAGCACTAGTGTTTTAAGGAACAGCTTAAAAGGAGAATCCTAATGTGATTTCTTTATAATGGGTGTGTTCCTTATCTTATCCATGTGTATAAACTCTTCTCCATGGCTGGAACCCCAAATAATATTCCTTTACGTGCTAAGGGGTATCTAGAGAGTGGGATAGGTTAAATAACTACCCTAACGCTAACGCGTACCCTAACCCTAACCCCTACACTAACCCTAACACGTACCCTAATCCTAACCAATACCCTAAACCGAGCTCTAACCCTAAAACTAACCCTAACCCTAACCCTAACCCATACCTTACGCCGTACTCGAAGCCCTCCCCGAACCCGTACCCTAAGCCCTACCCTAAGCCTAACCCTAAGCCTAAACCTAACCCTAGGCTACCCTTGACTGCTTCTGCCTCCAATAGATATCCTAAGCACTAGTGTTTTAAGGAACGGCATAAAAAGAGAATCCTAATGTGATTTCTATATAATGGGTGTGTTCCTTATCTTATCCTAGTGTCTAAATTCTTCTCCATGGCTGGACCCGCAAATAATATTCTTTACGTGCTAAGGGGTATCTAGAGAATGGGATAGGTTTAATAACTACCCTAACCCTAACACGTACCCTAACCCTAACCCCTATCCTAACCCTAACACGTACCCTAATCCTAAACCATACCCTAAACCTAGCCCTAACCCTAACACTAACCCTAACCCTAGCCCTAACCCATAACCTACGCCGTACCCGAAGCCCTCCCCGAACCCGTACCCTAAGCAGTACCCTAAGCCTAACCCTAAGCCAAACACTAACCCTAGGGTACCCTTGACTGCTTCTGCCTCCAATAGATTTCCTAAGCACTAGTGTTTTAAGGAACAGCTTAAAAAGAGAATTCTAATGTGATTTCTTTATAAAGGTTGTGTTCCTTATCTTATCCTAGTGTCTAAACTCTTCTCCATGGCTGGACCCGCAAATAATATTCTTTAGGTGCTAAGGGGTATCTACAGAATGGGATAGGTTTAATAACTACCCTAACCCTAACACGTACCCTAACCCTAACCCCTATCCTAACCCTAACACGTACCCTAATCCTAGACCGTACCCTAAACCGAGCCCTAACCCTAACAGTAACCCTAACCCTAACCCTAACCCATAACCTACGCCATACCCGAAGCCCTCCCCGAACCCGTACCCAAAGCAGTACCCTAAGCCTAACCCTAAGCCTAACACTAACCCTAGGCTACCCTTGACTGCTTCTGCCTCCAATAGATTTCCTAAGCACTAGTGTTTTAAGGAACAGCTTAAAAAGAGAATCCTAATGTGATTTCTTTATAATGTGTGTGTTCCTTATCTTATCCTAGTGTCTAAACTCTTCTCCATGCCTGGACCTCCAAATAATATTCCTTTACGTGCTAAAGGGTATCTAGAGAGTGGGATAGGTTTAATAACTACCCTAACCCTAACTCGTACCCTAACCCTAACCCCTACCCTAACCCTAACACTTACCCTAATCCTAACCAATACCCTAAACCGAGCCCTAACCCTAACACTTACCCTAACCCTAACCCTAACCCATACCCTACGCCATATCCAAAGCCCTACCCGAACCCGTACCCTAAGCCGTACCTTAAGCCTAACCCTAAGCCTAACCCTAACCCTAGACTACCCTTGACTGCTTCTGCCTCCAATAGATATCCTAAGCACTAGTGTTTTAAGGAACGGCATAAAAAGAGAATCCTAATGTGATTTCTATATAATGGGTGTGTTCCTTATCTTATCCTAGTGTCTAAATTCTTCTCCATGGCTGGACCCGCAAATAATATTCTTTACGTGCTAAGGGGTATCTAGAGAATGGGATAGGTTTAATAACTACCCTAACCCTAACACGTACCCTAACCCTAACCCCTATCCTAACCCTAACACGTACCCTAATCCTAAACCATACCCTAAACCTAGCCCTAACCCTAACACTAACCCTAACCCTAACCCTAACCCATAACCTACGCCGTACCCGAAGCCCTCCCCGAACCCGTACCCTAAGCAGTACCCTAAGCCTAATCCTAAGCCTAACACTAACCCTAGGGTACCCTTGACTGCTTCTGCCTCCAATAGATTTCCTAAGCACTAGTGTTTTAAGGAACAGCTTAAAAAGAGAATTCTAATGTGATTTCTTTATAAAGGGTGTGTTCCTTATCTTATCCTAGTGTCTAAACTCTTCTCCATGGCTGGACCCCCAAATAATATTCCTTTATGTGCTAATGTGTATCTAGAGAGTATGATAGGTTTAATAACTACCCTAACCCTAACACGTACCCTAACCCTAACCCCTACCCTAAACCTAACGCGTACACTAATCCTAACACGTACGCTAAACCGAGGCCTATCCCTAACACTAACCCTAATTCTAACCCTAACCCATACCCTACACCGTACCCGAACCCCTCCCCGAACCCGTACCCTAAGCTGTAGGCTAACCCTAACCCTAGGCCTAACCCTAACCCTAACCCTAAGCCTAACCCTAACCCTAGGCTACCCTTGACTGCTTCTGCCACCAATAGATTTCCTAAGCACTAGTGTTTTAAGGAACAGCTTAAAAAGAGAATCCTAATGTGATTTATTTATAATGGGTGTGTTCCTTATCTTATCCTAGTGTCTAAACTCTTCTCCATGGCTGGACCCCCAAATAATATTCCTTTACGTGCTAAGGGGTATCTAGAGAGTGGGATAGGTTTAATCACTACCCTAACCCTAACACGTACACTAACCCTAACCACTACCCTAACCCTAACACGTACCCTAATCCTAACCCGTAACCTAAACTGAGCCCTAACCCTAACACTAACACTAACACTAACCCTAACCCATACCCTACGCCGTACCCGAAGCCCTCCCCGAACCCGTACCCTAAGCCGTACCCTAAACCTAACCCTAAGCCTAACCCTAACCCTAGGCTACCCTTGACTGCTTCTACCTCCAATAGATTTCCTAAGCACTAGTGTTTTAAGCAACAGCTTAAAAAGAGAATCCTAATGTGATTTCTTTATAATGGGTGTGTTCCTTATCTTATCCTAGTGTCTAAACACTTCTCCATGGCTGGACCCCCAAATAATATTCTTTATGTGCTAAGGGGTATCTAGAGAGTGGGATAGGTTTAATAACTACCCTAACCCTAACACGTACCCTAACCATAACCCCTACCCTAACCCTAACGCATACCCTAACCCTAACCCCTACCCTAACTCTAACACGTACCCTAATCCTAACCAGTACCCTAACCCGAGCCCTAACCCTAACACTAACCCAAACCCTATCCCTAACTCATACCCTACGCCGTACCCGAACCCCTCCCCGAACCCATACCCTAAGCCGTACCCTAAGCCTAAACCTAAGCCTAACCCTAACCCTAGGCTACCCTTGACTGCTTCTGCCTCCAATAGATTTCCTAAGCACTAGTGTTTTAAGGAACAGCTTAAAAAGAGAATCCTAATGTGATTTCTTTATAATGTGTGTGTTCCTTATCTTATCCTACTGTCTAAACTGTTCTCCATGGCTGGACCCCCAAATAATATTCCTTTATGTGCTAAGGGTATCTAGAGAGTGGGATAGGTTTAATAACTAACCTAACCCTAATGCGTACCCTAACCCTTACCCCTATCCTAACTCTAACACGTACCCTAATCCTAACCCGTACCCTAAACCGAGCCCTAACCCTAACACTAACCCGAACCCTAACCCTAACCCATACCCTACGCCATACCCGAAGCCCTCCCCGAACCCGTACCCTAAGCCGTACCCTAACCCTAGGCTACCCTTGACTGCTTCTGCCTCCAATAGATTTGCTAAGCACTAGTGTTTTAAGGAACAGCTTAAAAAGAGAATCCTAATGTGATTTCTTTATAATGTGTGTGTTCCTTATCTTATCCTAGTGTCTAAACACTTCTCCATGGCTGGACCTCCAAATAATATTCCTTTACGTGCTAAGGGGTATCTAGAGAGTGGGATAGGTTTAATAACTACCCTAACCCTAACGCGAACCCTAACCCTAACCCCTACCCTAACCCTAACACGTACCCTAATCCTAACCAATACACTAAACCGAGCCCTAACCCTAACACTAACCCTAACCCTAACCCTAACCCATACCATACGCCATATCCGAAGCCCTCCCCGAACCCGTACCCTAAGCCGTACCCTAAGCCTAACCCTAAGCTTAACCCTAACCCTAGACTACCTTTGACTGCTTCTGCCTCCAATCGATTTCCTAAGCACTAGTGTTTTAAGGAAGAGCTTAAAAAGAGAATCCTAATGTGATTTCTTTATAATGGGTGTGTTCCTTATCTTATCCTAGTGTCTAAACTCTTCTCCATGGCTGGACCCGCAAATAATATTCTTTAACTGCTAAGGGGTATCTAGAGAATGTGATAGGTTTAATAACTACCCTAACCCTAACACGTACCCTAACCCTAACCCCTATCCTAATCCTAACACGTACCCTAATCCTAAACCGTACCCTAAAGCGAGCCCTAACCGTAACACTAACCCTAACCGTAACCCTAACCCATAACCTACGCCGTACCCGAATGCCTCCCCCAACCCGTACCCTAAGCAGTACCCTAAGCCTAACACTAAGCCTAACACTAACCCTAGGCTACACTTGACTGCTTCTGCCTCCAATAGATTTCCTAAGCACTATTGTTTTAAGGAACAGCTTAAAAAGAGAATCCTAATGTGATTTCTTTATAATGTGTCTGTTCCTTATCTTATCCTAGTGTCTAAACTCTTCTCCATGGCTGGACCTCCAAATAATATTCCTTTACGTGCTAAGGGGTATCTAGAGAGTGGGATAGGTTTAATAACTAACCTAACCCTAACGCGTACCCTAACCCTAACCCCTACCCTAACCCTAACACGTACGCTAATCCTAACCAATACCCTAAACCGAGCCCTAACCCTAACACTAACCCTAAACCTAACCCTAACCCATACCATACGCCATATGCGAATCCCTCCCCAAACCCGTACCCTAAGCCGTACCCTAAGCCTAACCCTAAGCCTAACTCTAACCCTATACTACCCTTGACTGCTTCTGCCTCCAATAGATTTCCTAAGCACTAGTGTTTTAAGGAAGAGCTTAAAAAGAGAATCCTAATGTGATTTCTTTATAATGGGTGTGTTCCTTATCTTATCCTAGTGTCTAAACTCTTCTCCATGGCTGGACCCGCAAATAATATTCTTTAAGTGCTAAGGGGTATCTAGAGAATGTGATAGGTTTAATAACTACCCTAACCCTAACACGTACCCTAACCCTAACCCCTATCCTAACCCTAACACGTACCCTAATCCTAAACCGTACCCTAAACCGAGCCCTAACCCTAACACTAACCCTAACCGTAACCCTAACCCATAACCTACGCCGTACCCGAAGCCCTCCCCGAACCCGTACCCTAAGCCGTACCCTAAGCCTAACCCTAAGCCTAATACTAACCCTAGGCTACCCTTGACTGCTTCTGCCTCCAATAGATTTCCTAAGCACTAGTGTTTTAAGGAACAGCTTAAAAAGAGAATCCTAATGTGATTTCTTTATAAAGGGTGTGTTCCTTATCTTATCCTAGTGTCTAAACTCTTCTCCATGGCTGGACCCCCAAATAATATTCCTTTACCTGCTAATGTGTATCTAGAGAGTATCATAGGTTTAATAACTACCCTAACCCTAACACGTACCCTAACCCTAACCCCTACCCTAACCCTAACGCGTACCCTAACCCTAACACGTACCCTAACCCTAACCCCTACCATAACCCTAACACGTACCCTAATCCTAAACCGTACCCTAAACCGAGCCCTAATCCTAACACTAACCCTAACCCTAACCCATACCCTACGCCGTGCCCGAACCCCTACCCGAACGCATACCCTAAGCCGTACCCTAACCCTAACCCTAACCCTAGGCTACCCTTGACTGCTTCTGCCTCCAATAGATTTCCTAAGCACTAGTGTTTTAAGGAACAGCTTAAAAAGGGAATCCTAATGTGATTTATTTATAATGGATGTGTACCTTATCTTATGCTAGTGTCTAAACTCTTCTCCATGGCTGGACCCCCAAATAATATTCCTTTACATGCTAAGGGGTATCTAGAGAGTGGGATAGGTTTAATAACTCCCCTAACCCTAACACGTACCCTAATCCTAACCCCTACCCTAACCCTAACACGTACCCTAATCCAAAATCGTACCCTAAACCGAGCCCTAACCCTAACACTAACCCTAACCCTAACCCTAACACATACCCTACGCCGTATCCGAAGCCCTCCCCAAACCCGTACCCTAAGCCGTACCATAAGCCTAACCGTAAGCCTAACCCTAACCCTAGGCTACCCTTGACTGCTTCTGCCTCCAATAGATTTCCTAAGAACTAGTGTTTTAAGGAAGAGCTTAAAAAGAGATTCCTAATGTGATTTCTTTATAATGTGTGTGTTCCTTGTATTATCTTAGTGTCTAAACTCTTCTCCTTGGCTGGACCCCCAAATAATATTCCTTTACGTGCTAAGGGGTATCTAGAGAGTGGGATAGGTTTAATAACTACCCTAAACCTAACGCGTACCCTAACCGTAACCCCTACCCTAACCCTAACACGTACCCTATTCCTAACCCATACCCTAAACCGAGCCCTAAACCTAACCTTAACCCTAACCCTAACCCTAACCCAGACCATACGCCGTAAACGATGCCCTCCCCGAACCCGTACCCTAAGCCGTACCCTAAGCCTAACCCTAAGCCTAACCCTAACCCTAGGCTAACCTTGACTGCTTCTGCCTCCAGGAGATTTCTTAAGCACTAGTGTTTTAAGGAACAGCTTAAAAAGAGAATCCTAATGTGATTTCTTTATAATGGGTGTGTTCCTTATCTTATCCTAGTGTCTAAACTCTTCTCCATGGCTGGACCCCCAAATAATATTCTTTATGTGCTAAGGGGTATCTAGAGAGTGGGATAGGTTTAATAACTACCCTAACCCTAACACGTACCCTAACCCTAACCCCTACCCTAACCCTAACACGTACCCTAATCCTAACCAATAACCTAAACCGAGCCCTAACCCTAAAACCAACCCTAACCCTAACCCTAACCCATTACCTACGCCATAACCGAAGCCCTCCCCGAACCCGTAGCCTAAGCCCTACCCTAAGCCTAACCCTAAGCCTAAACCTAACCCTAGGCTACCCTTGACTGCTTCTGCCTCTAATAGATTTCCTAAGCACTAGTGTTTTAAGGAAGAGCTTAAAAAGAGAATCCTAATGTGATTTCTTTATAAAGGGTGTGTTCCTTATCTTAGCCTAGTGTCTAAACTCGTCTCCAGGGCTGGACCCCCAAATAATATTCCTATACGTGCTAAGGGGTATCTAGAGAGTGGGATAGGTTTAATAACTACCCTAACCCTAACACGTTCACTAACCCTACCCACTACCCTAACCCTAACACGTACCCTAATCCTAAGCCGTACACTAAACCGAGCCCTAACACTAACACTAACCCTAACCCTAACCCTAAACCATACCCTATGTCGTGCCCTAACCCCTCCCCGAACCCATACCCTAAGCCGTTTCCTAAGCCTAACCTTAAGCCTAACCCTAACCCTAGCTTACCCTTGACTGCTTCTGCCTCCAATAGATTTCCAAAGCTCTAGAATTTTAAGGAACAGCTTAAAAAGAGAATCCTAATGTGATTTCTTTATAATGTGTGTGTTCCTTATCTTATCCTAGTGTCTAAACTCTTCTCCATGGCTGGACCCCCAAATAATATTCCTTTACGTGCTAAGGGGTATCTAGAGAGTGGGATAGGTTTAATAACTACCCTAACCCTAACGCGTACCCTAATCCTAACCCCTACCCTAACACTAACAGGTACCCTAATCCTAACCCGTACCCTGAACCGAGCACTAACCCTAACACTAACCCTAACCCTAACCCTAACCCATACCTTACGCCGTACCAAAAGCCCTCCCCGAACCCGTACCCTAAGCCGTACCCTAAGCCTAACCCTAAGCCTAACCCTAACCCTAGGCTACCCTTGACTGCTTCTGCCTCCAATAGATTTCCTAAGCACTAGTGTTTTAAGGAGCAGCTTAAAAAGAGAATCCTAATGTGATTTCTTTATAATGGGTGTGTTCCTTATCTTATCCTAGTGTCTAAACTCTTCTCCATGGCTGGAACCCCAAATAATATTCCTTTACGTGCTAAGGGGTATCTAGAGAGTGGGATAGGTTTAATAACTACCCTAACCCTAACGCGTACCCTAACCCTAACCCCTACCCTAACCCTAACACGTACCCTAAACCTAAACTGTACCCTAAACCGAGCCCTAACCCTAACACTAACCCTAACCCTAACACTAACCCATACCCTACGCCGTACCCGAAGCCCTCCCCGAACCCGTACCCTAAGCCGTACCCTTAGCCTAACCCTAAGCCTAACCCTAACACTAGGCTACCCTTGACTGCTTCTGCCCGCAATAGATTTCCTAAGCACTAGTGTTTTAAGGAACAGATTAAAAAGAGAATCCTAATGTGATTTCTTTATAATGTGTGTGTTCCTTATCTTATCCTAGTATCTAAGCTCTTCTCCTTGGCTGGACCTACAAATAATATTCCTTTACGTGCTAAGGGGTATCTAGAGGGTGGGATAGGTTTAATAACTACCCTAACCCTAACGAGTACCCTAACCCTAACCCCTACCCTATCCCTAACACGTACCCTAATCCTAACCAATACCCTAAACCGAGCACTAACCCCAACACTAACCCTAACCCTAAACCTAACCCATACCCTATGCGCACCCGAAGCCCTCCCCGAACCCGTACCCTAAGCCGTACCCTAAGCCTAACCCTAAGCCTAACACTAACCCTAGGCTACCCTTGACTGCTTCTGCCTCCAATAGATTTCCTAAGCACTAGTGTTTTAAGGAACAGCATAAAAAGAGAATCCTAATGTGATTTCTTTATAATGGTTGTGTTCCTTATCTTATCCTAGTGTCTAAACTCTTCTGCATGGCTGGACCACCAAATAATATTATTTACGTGCTAAGGGGTATCTAGAGAGTGGGATAGGTTTAATAACTACCCTAACCCAAACACGTACCCTAAACCTAACTCCTACCCTAACCCTAACACGTACCCTAATCCTAAACCGTAACCTAAACCGAGCCCTAACCCTAAAACAAACCCTAACCCTTACCCTAACCCATACCCTACGCCGTACCCGAAGCCCTCCCCGAACCCGTACCCTAAGCTTGCCCTAAGCCTAACCCTAAGCCTAACCCTAACACTAGGCTACCCTTGACTGCTTCTGCCTCCAATAGATTTCCTAAGCACTAGTGTTTTAAAGAACAGCTTAAAAAGAGAATCCTAATGTGATTTCTTTATAATGGGTGTGTTCCTTATCTTATCCTAGTGTCTAAACTCTTCTCCATGGCTGGACCCCCAAATAATATTCCTTTATGTGCCAATGGGTATCTAGAGAGTGGGATAGGTTTAATAACTACCCTAAACCTAACGCGTACCCTAACACTAACCGCTACCCTAACCCTAACACGTACCCTAATCCTAAGCCGTACCCTAAACTGAGCCCTAACCCTAACACTAACCCAAACCCTAACACTAACCCATACCCTACGCCGTACCCGAAGCCTTCCCCGAACCCGTACCCTAAGCCGTACCCTAAGCCTAACCCAAAGCCTAACCCTAACCCTGGGCTACCCTTGACTGCTTCTGCCTCCAATAGATTGCCTAAGCACTAGTGTTTTAAGGAACAGCTTAAAAAGAGAATCCTAATGTGATTTCTTTATAATGTGTGTCTTCCTTATCTTATCCTAGTGTCTACAATCTTCTCCATGGCTGGATCCCCAAATAATATTCCTTTACGTGCTAAGGGGTATCTAGAGAGTGGGATAGGTTTAATAACCCTAACCCTAACACATACCATAACCCTAACCCCTACCCTAACCCTAACACGCACCCTAATCCTAAACCGTACCCTAAACCGAGCCCTAACCCTAACACTAACCCTAACCCTAACCCTAACCCATACCCTACGCCGTACCCGAAGCCCTCCCCGAACCCGTACCCTAAGCCGTATCCTAAGCCTAACCTTAAGCCTAACCCTAACCCTAGTCTACCCTTGACTGCTTCTGCCTCCAATAGATTTCCTAAGCACTAGTGTTTTAAGGAACAGCTTAAAAAGAGAATCCTAATGTGATTTCTTCACAATGTGTGTGTTCCTTATCTTATCCTAGTGTCTAAACTCTTCTCCATGGCTGGACCTCCAAATAATATTCCTTTACGTGCTAAGGGGTATCTAGAGAGTGGGATAGTTTTAATAACTACCCTAACCCTAACGCGTACCCTAACCCTAACCCCTACCCTAACCCTAACACGTACCCTAATCCTAACCAATACCCTAAACCGAGCCCTAACCCCAACACTAACCCTAACCCTAACCCTAACCCATACCCTACACCGCACCCGACGCCCTCCCCGAACCCGTACCCTAAGCCGTACCCTAAGCCTAACCCTAAGCCTAACCCTAACCCTAGGCTACCCTTGACTGCTTCTGCCTCCAATAGATTTCCTAAGCACTAGTGTTTTAAGGAACAGCATAAAAAGAGAATCTTAATGTGATTTCTTTATAATGGTTGTGTTCCATATCTTATCCTAGTGTCTAAACTCTTCTCCATGGCTGGACCCCCAAATAATATTCCTTTACGTGCTAAGGGGTATCTAGAGAGTGGGATAGGTTTAATAACTACCCTAACCCTAACGCGTACCCTAACCCTAACCCCTACCCTAACCCTAACACGTACCCTAATCCTAACCAAAACCCTAAACCGAGCCCTAACCCAAACCCTAAACCGAGCCCTAACCCCAACTCTAACCCTAACCCTAACCCTAACCCATACCCTACCCCGTACCCGAACCCCTCCCCGAACCCGTACCCTAAGCCGTACCCTAAGCCTAAACCTAAGCCTAACCCTAACCCTAGACTACCCTTGACTGCTTCTGCCTCCAATAGATTTCCTAAGCACTAGTGTTTTAAGGAACAGCTTAAAAAGAGAATCCTAAAGTGATTTCTTTATAATGTGTGTGTTTCTTATCTTATCCTAGTGTCTAAACTCTTCTCCATGGCTGGACCTACAAATAATATTCCTTTACGTGCTAATGGGTATCTAGAGAGTGCGATAGGTTTAATAACTACCCTAACCCTAACGAGTACCCTAACCCTAACACCTACCCTAACCCTAACACGTACCCTAATCCTAACCAATACCCTAAACCGAGCCCTAACCCTAACACTAACCCTAACCCTAACCCTAACCCATACCCTACGCCGCACCAGAAGCCCTCCCCGAACCCATACCCTAAGCAGTACCCTACGCCTAACCCTAAGCCTAACCCTAACCCTAGGCTACCGTTGACTGCTTCTGCCTCCAATAGATTTCCTAAGCACTAGTGTTTTAAGGAACAGCTTAAAAAGAGAATCCTAATGTGATTTCATTATAATGGGTGTGTTCCTTAATTTATCCTAGTGTCTAAACTCTTCTGCATGGCTGGACCCCCAAATAATATTCCTTTACGTGCTAAGGGGTATCTAGAGAGTGGATAGGTTTAATAACTACCCTAACCCTAACGCGTACCCTAACCCTAACCCCTACCCTAACCCTAACACATACCCTAATCCTAACCCGTACCCTAAACGAAGCCCTAACCCTAACACTAACCCAAACCCTAACCCTAACCCATACCCTACGCCGTACCCGAACCCCTCACCGAACCCGTACCCTAAGCCGTACCCTAAGCCTAACCCTAAGCCTAACCCTAACCCTAGGCTACCCTTGACTGCTTCTGCCTCCAATAGATTTCCTAAGCACTAGTGGTTTAAGGAACAGCTTAAAAAGAGAATCCTAATGTGATTTCTTTATAATGTGTGTGGTCCTTATATTATCTTAGTGTCTAAACTCTTCTCCATGGCTGGACCCCCAAATAATATTCCTTTACGTGCTAAGGGGTATCTAGAGAGTGGGATAGGTTTAATAACTACCCTAACCCTAACGCGTACCCTAACCCTAACCCCTACCCTAAGCCTAACACGTACCCTAAACCTAAACTGTACCCTAAACCGAGCCCTAACCCTAACACTAACCTTAACCCTAACACTAACCCATACCCTACGCCATACCCGAAGCACTCCCCGAACCCGTACCCTAAGCCGTAACCTTAGCCTAACCCTAAGCCTAACCCTAACACTAGGCTACCCTTGACTGCTTCTTCCCCCAATAGATTTCCTAAGCACTAGTGTTTTAAGGAACAGCTTAAAAAGAGAATCCTAATGTGATTTCTTTATAAAGGGTGTGTTCCTTAATTTATCCTAGTGTCTAAACTCTTCTCCATGGCTGGACCCCCAAATAACATTCCTTTACGTGCTCAGGGGGGTATCTAGAGAGTGGGATAGGTTTAATAGCTACCCTAACCCTAACGCGTACCCTAACCCTAACCCCTACCCTAACCCTAACACGTACCCTAATCCTAACCAATACCCTAAACCGAGCCCTAACCCAAACACTATCCCTAACCCTAACCCTAACCCATACCCTACGCCGCAACCGAAGCCCTCCCCAAACCCGTACCCTAAGCTGTACCCTAAACCTAACCCTAAGCCTAACCCTAACCCTGGGCTACCCTTGACTGCTTCTGCCTCCAATAGATTGCCTAAGCACTAGTGTTTTAAGGAAGAGCTTAAAAAGAGAATCCTAATGTGATTTCTTTATAATGTGTGTCTTCCTTATCTTATCCTAGTGTCTAAAATCTTCTCCATGGCTGGATCCCCAAATAATATTCCTTTACGTGCTAAGGGGTATCTAGAGAGTGGTATAGGTTTAATAACCCTAACCCTAACACATACCATAACCCTAACCCCTACCCTAACCCTAACACGTACCCTAATCCTAAACCGTACCCTAAACCGAGCCCTAACCCTAACACTAACCCTAAACCTAACCCTAACCCATACCCTACGCCGTACCCAAAGCCCTCCCCGAACCCGTACCCTAAGCCGTATCCTAAGCCTAACCTTAAGCCTAACCCTAACCCTAGCCTACCCTTGACTGCTTCTGCCTCCAATAGATTTCCTAAGCACTAGTGTTTTAAGGAGCAGCTTAAAAAGAGAATCCTAATGTGATTTCTTTATAATGGGTGTGTTCCTTATCTTATCCTAGTGTCTAAACTCTTCTCCATGGCTGGACCCCCAAATAATATTCCTTTACGTGCTAAGGGGTATCTAGAGAGTGGGATAGGTTTAATAACTACCCTAACCCTAACGCGTACCCTAACCCTAACCCCTACCCTAACCCTAACACGTACCCTAAACCTAAACTGTACCCTAAACCGAGCCCTAACCCTAACACTAACCCTAACCCTAACACTAACCCATACCCTACGCCGTACCCGAAGCCCTCCCCGAACCCGTACCCTAAGCCGTACCCTTAGCCTAACCCTAAGCCTAACCCTAACACTAGGCTACCCTTGACTGCTTCTGCCCGCAATAGATTTCCTAAGCACTAGTGTTTTAAGGAACAGCTTAAAAAGAGAATCCTAATGTGATTTCTTTATAAAGGGTGTGTTCCTTATCTTAGCCTAGTGTCTAAACTCGTCTCCATGGCTGGACCCCCAAATAATATTCCTATACGTGCTAAGGGGTATCTAGAGAGTGGGATAGGTTTAATAACTACCCTAACCCTAATGCGTACCCTAACCCTAACCCCTACCCTAACCCTAACACGTACCCTAATCCTAAGCCGTACACTAAACCGAGCCCTAACACTAACACTAACCCTAACCCTAACCCTAAACCATACCCTATGTCGTGCCCTAACCCCTCCCCGAACCCATACCCTAAGCCGTTTCCTAAGCCTAACCTTAAGCCTAACCCTAACCCTAGCTTACCCTTGACTGCTTCTGCCTCCAATAGATTTCCAAAGCTCTAGAATTTTAAGGAACAGCTTAAAAAGAGAATTCTAATGTGATTTCTTTATAATGTGTGTGTTCCTTATCTTATCCTAGTGTCTAAACTCTTCTCCATGGCTGGACCTCCAAATAATATTCCTTTACGTGCTAAGGGGTATCTAGAGACTTGGATAGGTTTAATAACTACCCTAACCCTAACGCGTACCCTAACCCTAACACCTACCCTAACCCTAACACGTACCCTAATCCTAACCAATACCCTAAACCGAGCCCTAACACCAACACTAACCCTAACCCTAACCCTAACCCATACCCTACGCCGCACCCGAACCCCTCCCCGAACCCGTACCCTAAGCCGTACCCTAAGCCTAACCCTAAGCCTAACCCTAACCCTAGGCTACCCTTGACTGCTTCTGCCTCCAATAGATTTCCTAAGCACTAGTGTTTTAAGGAACAGCTTAAAAAGAGAATCCTAATGTGATTTCTTTTTAATGTGTGTGTTCCTTATATTATCTTAGTGTCTAAACTCTTCTCCATGGGTGGACCCCCAAATAATATTCCTTTACGTGCTAAGGGGTATCTAGAGAGTGGGATAGGTTTAATAACTACCCTAACCCTAACGCGTACCCTAATCCTAACCCCTACACTAACACTAACACGTACCCTAATCCTAACCCGTACCCTGAACCGAGCACTAACCCTAACACTAACCCTAACCCTAACCCTAACCCATACCCTACGCCGTACCAAAAGCCCTCCCCGAACCCATACCCTAAGCCATACCCTAAGCCTAAACCTAATCCTAACCCTAACCCTAGGCTACCCTTGACTGCTTCTGCCTCCAATAGATATCCTAAGCACTAGTGTTTTAAGGAGCAGCTTAAAAAGAGAATCCTAATGTGATTTCTTTATAATGGGTGTGTTCCTTATCTTATCCTAGTGTCTAACCTCTTCTCCATGGCTGGACCCCCAAATAATATTCCTTTACGTGCTAAGGGGTATCTAGAGAGTGGGATAGGTTTAATAACTACCCTAACCCTAACGCGTACCCTAACCCTAACCCCTACCCTAACCCTAACACATACCCTAATCCTATCCCGTAACCTAAACGGAGCCCTAACCCTAACACTAACCCAAACCCTAACCCTAAACCATACCCTACGCCGTACCCGAACCCCTCCCCGAACCCGTACCCTAAGCCGTACCCTAAGCCTAACCCTAAGCCTAACCCTAACCCTAGGCTACCCTTGACTGCTTCTGCCTCCAATAGATTTCCTAAGCACTAGTGGTTTAAGGAACAGCTTAAAAAGAGAATCCTAATGTGATTTCTTTTTAATGTGTGTGTTCCTTATATTATCTTAGTGTCTAAACTCTTCTCCATGGCTGGACCCCCAAATAATATTCCTTTACGTGCTAAGGGGTATCTAGAGAGTGGGATAGGTTTAATAACTACCCTAACGCTAACGCGTAACCTAACCCTAACCCCTACCCTAACACTAACACGTACCCTAATTCTAACCCGTACCCTGAACCGAGCACTAACCCTAACACTAACCCTAACCCTAACCCTAACCCATACCTTACGCCGTACCAAAAGCCCTCCCCGAACCCGTACCCTAAGCCGTACCCTAAGCCTAAACCTAATCCTAACCCTAACCCTAGGCTACCCTTGACTGCTTCTGCCTCCAATAGATTTCCTAAGCACTAGTGTTTTAAGGAGCAGCTTAAAAAGAGAATCCTAATGTGATTTCTTTATAATGGGTGTGTTCCTTATCTTATCCTAGTGTCTAAACTCTTCTCCATGGCTGGACCCCCAAATAATATTCCTTTACGTGCTAAGGGGTATCTAGAGAGTGGGATAGGTTTAATAACTACCCTAACCCTAACGCGTACCCTAACCCTAACCCCTACCCTAACCCTAACACGTACCCTAAACCTAAACTGTACCCTAAACCGAGCCCTAACCCTAACACTAACCCTAACCCTAACACTAACCCATACCCTACGCCGTACCCGAAGCCCTCCCCGAACCCGTACCCTAAGCCGTACGCTTAGCCTAACCCTAAGCCTAACCCTAACACTAGGCTACCCTTGACTGCTTCTGCCCGCAATAGATTTCCTAAGCACTAGTGTTTTAAGGAACAGCTTAAAAAGAGAATCCTAATGTGATTTCTTTATAAAGGGTGTGTTCCTTATCTTAGCCTAGTGTCTAAACTCGTCTCCATGGCTGGACCCCCAAATAATATTCCTATACGTGCTAAGGGGTATCTAGAGAGTGGGATAGGTTTAATAACTACCCTAACCCTAATGCGTACCCTAACCCTAACCCCTACCCTAACCCTAACACGTACACTAATCCTAAGCCGTACACTAAACCGAACCCTAACACTAACACTAACCCTAACCCTAACCTTAAACCAAACCCTATGTCGTGCTCTAACCCCTCACCGAACCCATACCCTAAGCCGTATCCTAAGCCTAACCTTAAGCCTAACCCTAACCCTAGCCTACCCTTGACTGCTCCTGCCTCCAATAGATTTCCTAAGCACTAGAGTTTTAAGGAACAGCTTAAAAAGAGAATCCTAATGTGATTTCTTTATAATGTGTGTGTTCCTTATCTTATCCTAGTGTCTAAACTCTTCTCCAGGGCTGGACCCCCAAATAATATTCCTTTACGAGCTAAGGGCTATCTAGATAGTGGGATAGGTTTAATCACTACCCTAACCCTAACACGTACACTAACCCTAACCCCTACCCTAACCCTAACACGTACCCTAATCCTAACCCGTAACCTAAACAGAGTCCTAACCCTACCACTAACAGTAACACTAACCCTAACCCATACCCTATGCCGTACCCGAAGCCCTCCCCGATCCCGTACCCTAAGCCGTACCCTAACCCTAACCCTAAGCCTAACCCTAACCCTAGGCTACACTTGACTGCTTCTGCCTCCAATAGATTTCCTAAGCACTAGTGTTTTAAGGAACAGCTTAAAAAGAGAATCCTAATGTGATTTCTTTATAATGGGTGTGTTCCTTATCTTATCCTAGTGTCTAAACTCTTCTCCATTGCTGGACCTCCAAATAATATTCCTTTACGTGCTAAGGGGTATCTAGAGAGTGGGATAGGTTTAATAACTACCCTAACCCTAACGCGTACCCTAACCCTAACCCCTACCCTAACCCTAACACGTACCCTAATCCTAACCAAGACCCTAAACCGAGCCCTAACACCAACACTAACCCTAACCCTAACCCTAACCCATACCCTACGCCGCACCCGAAGCCCTCCCCGAACCCGTACCCTAAGCCGTACCCTAAGCCTAACCCTAAGCCTAACCCTAACCCTAGGCTACCCTTGACTGCTTCTGCCTCCAATAGATTTCCTAAGCACTAGTGTTTTAAGGAACAGCATAAAAAGAGAATCCTAATGTGATTTCTTTATAATGGTTGTGTTCCTTATCTTATCCTAGTGTCTAAACTCTTCTCCATGGCTGGACCACCAAATAATATTCTTTACGTGCTAAGGGGTATCTAGAGAGTGGGATAGGTTTAATAACTACCCTAACCCTAACACGTACCCTAACCCTAACTCCTACCCTAACCCTAACACGTACCCTAATCCTAAACCGTAACCTAAACCGAGCCCTAACCCTAACACTAACCCTAACCCTTACCCTAACCCATACCCTACGCCGTACCCGAAGCCCTGCCCGAACCTGTACCCTAAGCAGTGCCCTAAGCCTAACCCTAAGCCTAACCCTAACCCTAGGCTACCCTTGACTGCTTCTGCCTCCAATAGATTTCCTAAGCACTAGTGTTTTAAAGAACAGCTGAAAAAGAGAATCCTAATGTGATTTCTTTATAATGGGTGTGTTCCTTATCTTATCATAGTGTCTAAAGTCTTCTCCATGGCAGGACCCCCAAATAATTTTCCTTTATGTGCTAAGGGGTATCTAGAGAGTGGGATAGGTTTAATAACTACCCTAACCCTAACGCGTACCCTAACCCTAACCCCTACCCTAACACTGACACGTACCCTAATCCTAAACCGTACCCTAAACCGAGCCATAACCCTAACATTAACCGAAACCCTAACACTAACCCATACCCTACGCCGTACCCGAAGCCTTCCCCGATCCCGTACCCTAAGCCGTACCCTAAGCCTAACCCTAAGCCTAACCCTAACGCTAGACTACCCTTGACTGCTTCTGCCTCCAATAGATTTCCTAAGCACTAGTGTTTTAAGGAACAGCTTAAAAAGAGAATCCTAATGTGATTTCTTTATAATGTGTGGGTTCCTTATCTTATCCTAGTATCTAAACTCTTCTCCTTGGCTGGACCTACAAATAATATTCCTTTACGTGCTAAGGGGTATCTAGAGGGTGGGATAGGTTTAATAACTACCCTAACCCTAACGAGTACCCTAACCCTAACCCCTACCCTATCCCTAACACGTACCCTAATCCTAACCAATACCCTAAACCGAGCACTAACCGCAACACTAACCCTAACCCTAACCCTAACCCATACCCTATGCGCACCCGAAGCCCTCCCCGAACCCGTACCCTAAGCCGTACCCTAAGCCTAACCCTAAGCCTAACACTAACCCTAGGCTACCCTTGACTGCTTCTGCCTCCAATAGATTTCCTAAGCACTAGTGTTTTAAGGAACAGCATAAAAAGAGAATCCTAATGTGATTTCTTTATAATGGTTGTGTTCCTTATCTTATCCTAGTGTCTAAACTCTTCTGCATGGCTGGACCACCAAATAATATTATTTACGTGCTAAGGGGTATCTAGAGAGTGGGATAGGTTTAATAACTACCCTAACCCAAACACGTACCCTAAACCTAACTCCTACCCTAACCCTAACACGTACCCTAATCCTAAACCGTAACCTAAACCGAGCCCTAACCCTAAAACTAACCCTAACCCTTACCCTAACCCATACCCTACGCCGTACCCGAAGCCCTCCCCGAACCCGTACCCTAAGCTTGCCCTAAGCCTAACCCTAAGCCTAACCCTAACCCTAGGCTACCCTTGACTGCTTCTGCCTCCAATAGATTTCCTAAGCACTAGTGTTTTAAAGAACAGCTTAAAAAGAGAATCCTAATGTGATTTCTTTATAATGGGTGTGTTCCTTATCTTATCCTAGTGTCTAAACTCTTCTCCATGGCTGGACCCCCAAATAATATTCCTTTATGTGCCAATGGGTATCTAGAGAGTGGGATAGGTTTAATAACTACCCTAAACCTAACGCGTACCCTAACACTAACCGCTACCCTAACCCTAACACGTACCCTAATCCTAAGCCGTACCCTAAACTGAGCCCTAACCCTAACACTAACCCAAACCCTAACACTAACCCATACCCTACGCCGTACCCGAAGCCTTCCCCGAACCCGTACCCTAAGCCGTACCCTAAGCCTAACCCAAAGCCTAACCCTAACCCTGGGCTACCCTTGACTGCTTCTGCCTCCAATAGATTGCCTAAGCACTAGTGTTTTAAGGAACAGCTTAAAAAGAGAATCCTAATGTGATTTCTTTATAATGTGTGTCTTCCTTATCTTATCCTAGTGTCTAAAATCTTCTCCATGGCTGGATCCCCAAATAATATTCCTTTACGTGCTAAGGGGTATCTAGAGAGTGGGATAGGTTTAATAACCCTAACCCTAACACATACCATAACCCTAACCCCTACCCTAACCCTAACACGTACCCTAATCCTAAACCGTACCCTAAACCGAGCCCTAACCCTAACACTAACCCTAACCCTAACCCTAACCCATACCCTACGCCGTACCCGAATCCCTCCCCGAACCCGTACCCTAAGCCGTATCCTAAGCCTAACCTTAAGCCTAACCCTAACCCTAGTCTACCCTTGACTGCTTCTGCCTCCAATAGATTTCCTAAGCACTAGTGTTTTAAGGAACAGCTTAAAAAGAGAATCCTAATGTGATTTCTTCACAATGTGTGTGTTCCTTATCTTATCCTAGTGTCTAAACTCTTCTCCATGGCTGGAACTCCAAATAATATTCCTTTACGTGCTAAGGGGTATCTAGAGAGTGGGATAGTTTTAATAACTACCCTAACCCTAACGCGTACCCTAACCCTAACCCCTACCCTAACCCTAACACGTACCCTAATCCTAACCAATACCCTAAACCGAGCCCTAACCCCAACACTAACCCTAACCCTAACCCTAACCCATACCCTACGCCGCACCCGACGCCCTCCCCGAACCCGTACCCTAAGCCGTACCCTAAGCCTAACCCTAAGCCTAACCCTAACCCTAGGCTACCCTTGACTGCTTCTGCCTCCAATAGATTTCCTAAGCACTAGTGTTTTAAGGAACAGCATAAAAAGAGAATCTTAATGTGATTTCTTTATAATGGTTGTGTTCCATATCTTATCCTAGTGTCTAAACTCTTCTCCATGGCTGGACCCCCAAATAATATTCCTTTACGTGCTAAGGGGTATCTAGAGAGTGGGATAGGTTTAATAACTACCCTAACCCTAACGCGTACCCTAACCCTAACCCCTACCCTAACCCTAACACGTACCCTAATCCTAACCAAAACCCTAAACCGAGCCCTAACCCAAACCCTAAACCGAGCCCTAACCCCAACTCTAACCCTAACCCTAACCCTAACCCATACCCTACCCCGTACCCGAACCCCTCCCCGAACCCGTACCCTAAGCCGTACCCTAAGCCTAAACCTAAGCCTAACCCTAACCCTAGACTACCCTTGACTGCTTCTGCCTCCAATAGATTTCCTAAGCACTAGTGTTTTAAGGAACAGCTTAAAAAGAGAATCCTAAAGTGATTTCTTTATAATGTGTGTGTTTCTTATCTTATCCTAGTGTCTAAACTCTTCTCCATGGCTGGACCTACAAATAATATTCCTTTACGTGCTAATGGGTATCTAGAGAGTGGGATAGGTTTAATAACTACCCTAACCCTAACGAGTACCCTAACCCTAACACCTACCCTAACCCTAACACGTACCCTAATCCTAACCAATACCCTAAACCGAGCCCTAACCCTAACACTAACCCTAACCCTAACCCTAACCCATACCCTACGCCGCACCAGAAGCCCTCCCCGAACCCATACCCTAAGCAGTACCCTACGCCTAACCCTAAGCCTAACCCTAACCCTAGGCTACCGTTGACTGCTTCTGCCTCCAATAGATTTCCTAAGCACTAGTGTTTTAAGGAACAGCTTAAAAAGAGAATCCTAATGTGATTTCATTATAATGGGTGTGTTCCTTAATTTATCCTAGTGTCTAAACTCTTCTGCATGGCTGGACCCCCAAATAATATTCCTTTACGTGCTAAGGGGTATCTAGAGAGTGGATAGGTTTAATAACTACCCTAACCCTAACGCGTACCCTAACCCTAACCCCTACCCTAACCCTAACACATACCCTAATCCTAACCCGTACCCTAAACGAAGCCCTAACCCTAACACTAACCCAAACCCTAACCCTAACCCATACCCTACGCCGTACCCGAACCCCTCACCGAACCCGTACCCTAAGCCGTACCCTAAGCCTAACCCTAAGCCTAACCCTAACCCTAGGCTACCCTTGACAGCTTCTGCCTCCAATAGATTTCCTAAGCACTAGTGGTTTAAGGAACAGCTTAAAAAGAGAATCCTAATGTGATTTCTTTATAATGTGTGTGGTCCTTATATTATCTTAGTGTCTAAACTCTTCTCCATGGCTGGACCCCCAAATAATATTCCTTTACGTGCTAAGGGGTATCTAGAGAGTGGGATAGGTTTAATAACTACCCTAACCCTAACGCGTACCCTAACCCTAACCCCTACCCTAAGCCTAACACGTACCCTAAACCTAAACTGTACCCTAAACCGAGCCCTAACCCTAACACTAACCTTAACCCTAACACTAACCCATACCCTACGCCATACCCGAAGCACTCCCCGAACCCGTACCCTAAGCCGTAACCTTAGCCTAACCCTAAGCCTAACCCTAACACTAGGCTACCCTTGACTGCTTCTGCCCCCAATAGATTTCCTAAGCACTAGTGTTTTAAGGAACAGCTTAAAAAGAGAATCCTAATGTGATTTCTTTATAAAGGGTGTGTTCCTTAATTTATCCTAGTGTCTAAACTCTTCTCCATGGCTGGACCCCCAAATAACATTCCTTTACGTGCTCAGGGGGGTATCTAGAGAGTGGGATAGGTTTAATAGCTACCCTAACCCTAACGCGTACCCTAACCCTAACCCCTACCCTAACCCTAACACGTACCCTAATCCTAACCAATACCCTAAACCGAGCCCTAACCCAAACACTATCCCTAACCCTAACCCTAACCCATACCCTACGCCGCAACCGAAGCCCTCCCCAAACCCGTACCCTAAGCTGTACCCTAAACCTAACCCTAAGCCTAACCCTAACCCTGGGCTACCCTTGACTGCTTCTGCCTCCAATAGATTGCCTAAGCACTAGTGTTTTAAGGAAGAGCTTAAAAAGAGAATCCTAATGTGATTTCTTTATAATGTGTGTCTTCCTTATCTTATCCTAGTGTCTAAAATCTTCTCCATGGCTGGATCCCCAAATAATATTCCTTTACGTGCTAAGGGGTATCTAGAGAGTGGTATAGGTTTAATAACCCTAACCCTAACACATACCATAACCCTAACCCCTACCCTAACCCTAACACGTACCCTAATCCTAAACCGTACCCTAAACCGAGCCCTAACCCTAACACTAACCCTAAACCTAACCCTAACCCATACCCTACGCCGTACCCAAAGCCCTCCCCGAACCCGTACCCTAAGCCGTATCCTAAGCCTAACCTTAAGCCTAACCCTAACCCTAGCCTACCCTTGACTGCTTCTGCCTCCAATAGATTTCCTAAGCACTAGTGTTTTAAGGAGCAGCTTAAAAAGAGAATCCTAATGTGATTTCTTTATAATGGGTGTGTTCCTTATCTTATCCTAGTGTCTAAACTCTTCTCCATGGCTGGACCCCCAAATAATATTCCTTTACGTGCTAAGGGGTATCTAGAGAGTGGGATAGGTTTAATAACTACCCTAACCCTAACGCGTACCCTAACCCTAACCCCTACCCTAACCCTAACACGTACCCTAAACCTAAACTGTATCCTAAACCGAGCCCTAACCCTAACACTAACCCTAACCCTAACACTAACCCATACCCTACGCCGTACCCGAAGCCCTCCCCGAACCCGTACCCTAAGCCGTACCCTTAGCCTAACCCTAAGCCTAACCCTAACACTAGGCTACCCTTGACTGCTTCTGCCCGCAATAGATTTCCTAAGCACTAGTGTTTTAAGGAACAGCTTAAAAAGAGAATCCTAATGTGATTTCTTTATAAAGGGTGTGTTCCTTATCTTAGCCTAGTGTCTAAACTCGTCTCCATGGCTGGACCCCCAAATAATATTCCTATACGTGCTAAGGGGTATCTAGAGAGTGGGATAGGTTTAATAACTACCCTAACCCTAATGCGTACCCTACCCCTAACCCCTACCCTAACCCTAACACGTACCCTAATCCTAAGCCGTACACTAAACCGAGCCCTAACACTAACACTAACCCTAACCCTAACCCTAAACCATACCCTATGTCGTGCCCTAACCCCTCCCCGAACCCATACCCTAAGCCGTTTCCTAAGCCTAACCTTAAGCCTAACCCTAACCCTAGCTTACCCTTGACTGCTTCTGCCTCCAATAGATTTCCAAAGCTCTAGAATTTTAAGGAACAGCTTAAAAAGAGAATTCTAATGTGATTTCTTTATAATGTGTGTGTTCCTTATCTTATCCTAGTGTCTAAACTCTTCTCCATGGCTGGACCTCCAAATAATATTCCTTTACGTGCTAAGGGGTATCTAGAGACTTGGATAGGTTTAATAACTACCCTAACCCTAACGCGTACCCTAACCCTAACACCTACCCTAACCCTAACACGTACCCTAATCCTAACCAATACCCTAAACCGAGCCCTAACACCAACACTAACCCTAACCCTAACCCTAACCCATACCCTACGCCGCACCCGAACCCCTCCCCGAACCCGTACCCTAAGCCGTACCCTAAGCCTAACCCTAAGCCTAACCCTAACCCTAGGCTACCCTTGACTGCTTCTGCCTCCAATAGATTTCCTAAGCACTAGTGTTTTAAGGAACAGCTTAAAAAGAGAATCCTAATGTGATTTCTTTTTAATGTGTGTGTTCCTTATATTATCTTAGTGTCTAAACTCTTCTCCATGGGTGGACCCCCAAATAATATTCCTTTACGTGCTAAGGGGTATCTAGAGAGTGGGATAGGTTTAATAACTACCCTAACCCTAACGCGTACCCTAATCCTAACCCCTACACTAACACTAACACGTACCCTAATCCTAACCCGTACCCTGAACCGAGCACTAACCCTAACACTAACCCTAACCCTAACCCTAACCCATACCCTACGCCGTACCAAAAGCCCTCCCCGAACCCATACCCTAAGCCATACCCTAAGCCTAAACCTAATCCTAACCCTAACCCTAGGCTACCCTTGACTGCTTCTGCCTCCAATAGATATCCTAAGCACTAGTGTTTTAAGGAGCAGCTTAAAAAGAGAATCCTAATGTGATTTCTTTATAATGGGTGTGTTCCTTATCTTATCCTAGTGTCTAACCTCTTCTCCATGGCTGGACCCCCAAATAATATTCCTTTACGTGCTAAGGGGTATCTAGAGAGTGGGATAGGTTTAATAACTACCCTAACCCTAACGCGTACCCTAACCCTAACCCCTACCCTAACCCTAACACATACCCTAATCCTATCCCGTAACCTAAACGGAGCCCTAACCCTAACACTAACCCAAACCCTAACCCTAAACCATACCCTACGCCGTACCCGAACCCCTCCCCGAACCCGTACCCTAAGCCGTACCCTAAGCCTAACCCTAAGCCTAACCCTAACCCTAGGCTACCCTTGACTGCTTCTGCCTCCAATAGATTTCCTAAGCACTAGTGGTTTAAGGAACAGCTTAAAAAGAGAATCCTAATGTGATTTCTTTTTAATGTGTGTGTTCCTTATATTATCTTAGTGTCTAAACTCTTCTCCATGGCTGGACCCCCAAATAATATTCCTTTACGTGCTAAGGGGTATCTAGAGAGTGGGATAGGTTTAATAACTACCCTAACGCTAACGCGTAACCTAACCCTAACCCCTACCCTAACACTAACACGTACCCTAATTCTAACCCGTACCCTGAACCGAGCACTAACCCTAACACTAACCCTAACCCTAACCCTAACCCATACCTTACGCCGTACCAAAAGCCCTCCCCGAACCCGTACCCTAAGCCGTACCCTAAGCCTAAACCTAATCCTAACCCTAACCCTAGGCTACCCTTGACTGCTTCTGCCTCCAATAGATTTCCTAAGCACTAGTGTTTTAAGGAGCAGCTTAAAAAGAGAATCCTAATGTGATTTCTTTATAATGGGTGTGTTCCTTATCTTATCCTAGTGTCTAAACTCTTCTCCATGGCTGGACCCCCAAATAATATTCCTTTACGTGCTAAGGGGTATCTAGAGAGTGGGATAGGTTTAATAACTACCCTAACCCTAACGCGTACCCTAACCCTAACCCCTACCCTAACCCTAACACGTACCCTAAACCTAAACTGTACCCTAAACCGAGCCCTAACCCTAACACTAACCCTAACCCTAACACTAACCCATACCCTACGCCGTACCCGAAGCCCTCCCCGAACCCGTACCCTAAGCCGTACCCTTAGCCTAACCCTAAGCCTAACCCTAACACTAGGCTACCCTTGACTGCTTCTGCCCGCAATAGATTTCCTAAGCACTAGTGTTTTAAGGAACAGCTTAAAAAGAGAATCCTAATGTGATTTCTTTATAAAGGGTGTGTTCCTTATCTTAGCCTAGTGTCTAAACTCGTCTCCATGGCTGGACCCCCAAATAATATTCCTATACGTGCTAAGGGGTATCTAGAGAGTGGGATAGGTTTAATAACTACCCTAACCCTAATGCGTACCCTACCCCTAACCCCTACCCTAACCCTAACACGTACCCTAATCCTAAGCCGTACACTAAACCGAGCCCTAACACTAACACTAACCCTAACCCTAACCCTAAACCATACCCTATGTCGTGCCCTAACCCCTCCCCGAACCCATACCCTAAGCCGTTTCCTAAGCCTAACCTTAAGCCTAACCCTAACCCTAGCTTACCCTTGACTGCTTCTGCCTCCAATAGATTTCCAAAGCTCTAGAATTTTAAGGAACAGCTTAAAAAGAGAATCCTAATGTGATTTCTTTATAATGTGTGTGTTCCTTATCTTATCCTAGTGTCTAAACTCTTCTCCATGGCTGGACCTCCAAATAATATTCCTTTACGTGCTAAGGGGTATCTAGAGACTTGGATAGGTTTAATAACTACCCTAACCCTAACGCGTACCCTAACCCTAACACCTACCCTAACCCTAACACGTACCCTAATCCTAACCAATACCCTAAACCGAGCCCTAACACCAACACTAACCCTAACCCTAACCCTAACCCATACCCTACGCCGCACCCGAACCCCTCCCCGAACCCGTACCCTAAGCCGTACCCTAAGCCTAACCCTAAGCCTAACCCTAACCCTAGGCTACCCTTGACTGCTTCTGCCTCCAATAGATTTCCTAAGCACTAGTGTTTTAAGGAACAGCTTAAAAAGAGAATCCTAATGTGATTTCTTTTTAATGTGTGTGTTCCTTATATTATCTTAGTGTCTAAACTCTTCTCCATGGGTGGACCCCCAAATAATATTCCTTTACGTGCTAAGGGGTATCTAGAGAGTGGGATAGGTTTAATAACTACCCTAACCCTAACGCGTACACTAATCCTAACCCCTACCCTAACACTAACACGTACCCTAATCCTAACCCGTACCCTGAACCGAGCACTAACCCTAACACTAACCCTAACCCTAACCCTAACCCATACCCTACGCCGTACCAAAAGCCCTCCCCGAACCCATACCCTAAGCCATACCCTAAGCCTAAACCTAATCCTAACCCTAACCCTAGGCTACCCTTGACTGCTTCTGCCTCCAATAGATTTCCTAAGCACTAGTGTTTTAAGGAGCAGCTTAAAAAGAGAATCCTAATGTGATTTCTTTATAATGGGTGTGTTCCTTATCTTATCCTAGTGTCTAACCTCTTCTCCATGGCTGGACCCCCAAATAATATTCCTTTACGTGCTAAGGGGTATCTAGAGAGTGGGATAGGTTTAATAACTACCATAACCCTAACGCGTACCCTAACCCTAACCCCTACCCTAACCCTAACACGTACCCTAATCCTATCCCGTAACCTAAACGGAGCCCTAACCCTAACACTAACCCAAACCCTAACCCTAAACCATACCCTACGCCGTACCCGAACCCCTCCCCGAACCCGTACCCTAAGCCGTACCCTAAGCCTAACCCTAAGCCTAACCCTAACCCTAGGCTACCCTTGACTGCTTCTGCCTCCAATAGATTTCCTAAGCACTAGTGGTTTAAGGAACAGCTTAAAAAGAGAATCCTAATGTGATTTCTTTTTAATGTGTGTGTTCCTTATATTATCTTAGTGTCTAAACTCTTCTCCATGGCTGGACCCCCAAATAATATTCCTTTACGTGCTAAGGGGTATCTAGAGAGTGGGATAGGTTTAATAACTACCCTAACGCTAACGCGTAACCTAACCCTAACCCCTACCCTAACACTAACACGTACCCTAATTCTAACCCGTACCCTGAACCGAGCACTAACCCTAACACTAACCCTAACCCTAACCCTAACCCATACCTTACGCCGTACCAAAAGCCCTCCCCGAACCCGTACCCTAAGCCGTACCCTAAGCCTAAACCTAATCCTAACCCTAACCCTAGGCTACCCTTGACTGCTTCTGCCTCCAATAGATTTCCTAAGCACTAGTGTTTTAAGGAGCAGCTTAAAAAGAGAATCCTAATGTGATTTCTTTATAATGGGTGTGTTCCTTATCTTATCCTAGTGTCTAAACTCTTCTCCATGGCTGGACCCCCAAATAATATTCCTTTACGTGCTAAGGGGTATCTAGAGAGTGGGATAGGTTTAATAACTACCCTAACCCTAACGCGTACCCTAACCCTAACCCCTACCCTAACCCTAACACGTACCCTAAACCTAAACTGTACCCTAAACCGAGCCCTAACCCTAACACTAACCCTAACCCTAACACTAACCCATACCCTACGCCGTACCCGAAGCCCTCCCCGAACCCGTACCCTAAGCCGTACGCTTAGCCTAACCCTAAGCCTAACCCTAACACTAGGCTACCCTTGACTGCTTCTGCCCGCAATAGATTTCCTAAGCACTAGTGTTTTAAGGAACAGCTTAAAAAGAGAATCCTAATGTGATTTCTTTATAAAGGGTGTGTTCCTTATCTTAGCCTAGTGTCTAAACTCGTCTCCATGGCTGGACCCCCAAATAATATTCCTATACGTGCTAAGGGGTATCTAGAGAGTGGGATAGGTTTAATAACTACCCTAACCCTAATGCGTACCCTAACCCTAACCCTTACCCTAACCCTAACACGTACACTAATCCTAAGCCGTACACTAAACCGAACCCTAACACTAACACTAACCCTAACCCTAACCTTAAACCAAACCCTATGTCGTGCTCTAACCCCTCACCGAACCCATACCCTAAGCCGTATCCTAAGCCTAACCTTAAGCCTAACCCTAACCCTAGCCTACCCTTGACTGCTCCTGCCTCCAATAGATTTCCTAAGCACTAGAGTTTTAAGGAACAGCTTAAAAAGAGAATCCTAATGTGATTTCTTTATAATGTGTGTGTTCCTTATCTTATCCTAGTGTCTAAACTCTTCTCCAGGGCTGGACCCCCAAATAATATTCCTTTACGAGCTAAGGGCTATCTAGATAGTGGGATAGGTTTAATCACTACCCTAACCCTAACACGTACACTAACCCTAACCCCTACCCTAACCCTAACACGTACCCTAATCCTAACCCGTAACCTAAACAGAGTCCTAACCCTACCACTAACAGTAACACTAACCCTAACCCATACCCTATGCCGTACCCGAAGCCCTCCCCGATCCCGTACCCTAAGCCGTACCCTAACCCTAACCCTAAGCCTAACCCTAACCCTAGGCTACACTTGACTGCTTCTGCCTCCAATAGATTTCCTAAGCACTAGTGTTTTAAGGAACAGCTTAAAAAGAGAATCCTAATGTGATTTCTTTATAATGGGTGTGTTCCTTATCTTATCCTAGTGTCTAAACTCTTCTCCATTGCTGGACCTCCAAATAATATTCCTTTACGTGCTAAGGGGTATCTAGAGAGTGGGATAGGTTTAATAACTACCCTAACCCTAACGCGTACCCTAACCCTAACCCCTACCCTAACCCTAACACGTACCCTAATCCTAACCAAGACCCTAAACCGAGCCCTAACACCAACACTAACCCTAACCCTAACCCTAACCCATACCCTACGCCGCACCCGAAGCCCTCCCCGAACCCGTACCCTAAGCCGTACCCTAAGCCTAACCCTAAGCCTAACCCTAACCCTAGGCTACCCTTGACTGCTTCTGCCTCCAATAGATTTCCTAAGCACTAGTGTTTTAAGGAACAGCATAAAAAGAGAATCCTAATGTGATTTCTTTATAATGGTTGTGTTCCTTATCTTATCCTAGTGTCTAAACTCTTCTCCATGGCTGGACCACCAAATAATATTCTTTACGTGCTAATGGGTATCTAGAGAGTGGGATAGGTTTAATAACTACCCTAACCCTAACACGTACCCTAACCCTAACTCCTACCCTAACCCTAACACGTACCCTAATCCTAAACCGTAACCTAAACCGAGCCCTAACCCTAACACTAACCCTAACCCTTACCCTAACCCATACCCTACGCCGTACCCGAAGCCCTGCCCGAACCTGTACCCTAAGCAGTGCCCTAAGCCTAACCCTAAGCCTAACCCTAACCCTAGGCTACCCTTGACTGCTTCTGCCTCCAATAGATTTCCTAAGCACTAGTGTTTTAAAGAACAGCTGAAAAAGAGAATCCTAATGTGATTTCTTTATAATGGGTGTGTTCCTTATCTTATCCTAGTGTCTAAAGTCTTCTCCATGGCAGGACCCCCAAATAATTTTCCTTTATGTGCTAAGGGGTATCTAGAGAGTGGGATAGGTTTAATAACTACCCTAACCCTAACGCGTACCCTAACCCTAACCCCTACCCTAACACTGACACGTACCCTAATCCTAAACCGTACCCTAAACCGAGCCATAACCCTAACATTAACCGAAACCCTAACACTAACCCATACCCTACGCCGTACCCGAAGCCTTCCCCGATCCCGTACCCTAAGCCGTACCCTAAGCCTAACCCTAAGCCTAACCCTAACGCTAGACTACCCTTGACTGCTTCTGCCTCCAATAGATTTCCTAAGCACTAGTGTTTTAAGGAACAGCTTAAAAAGAGAATCCTAATGTGATTTCTTTATAATGTGTGGGTTCCTTATCTTATCCTAGTATCTAAACTCTTCTCCTTGGCTGGACCTACAAATAATATTCCTTTACGTGCTAAGGGGTATCTAGAGGGTGGGATAGGTTTAATAACTACCCTAACCCTAACGAGTACCCTAACCCTAACCCCTACCCTATCCCTAACACGTACCCTAATCCTAACCAATACCCTAAACCGAGCACTAACCGCAACACTAACCCTAACCCTAACCCTAACCCATACCCTATGCGCACCCGAAGCCCTCCCCGAACCCGTACCCTAAGCCGTACCCTAAGCCTAACCCTAAGCCTAACACTAACCCTAGGCTACCCTTGACTGCTTCTGCCTCCAATAGATTTCCTAAGCACTAGTGTTTTAAGGAACAGCATAAAAAGAGAATCCTAATGTGATTTCTTTATAATGGTTGTGTTCCTTATCTTATCCTAGTGTCTAAACTCTTCTGCATGGCTGGACCACCAAATAATATTATTTACGTGCTAAGGGGTATCTAGAGAGTGGGATAGGTTTAATAACTACCCTAACCCAAACACGTACCCTAAACCTAACTCCTACCCTAACCCTAACACGTACCCTAATCCTAAACCGTAACCTAAACCGAGCCCTAACCCTAAAACTAACCCTAACCCTTACCCTAACCCATACCCTACGCCGTACCCGAAGCCCTCCCCGAACCCGTACCCTAAGCTTGCCCTAAGCCTAACCCTAAGCCTAACCCTAACCCTAGGCTACCCTTGACTGCTTCTGCCTCCAATAGATTTCCTAAGCACTAGTGTTTTAAAGAACAGCTTAAAAAGAGAATCCTAATGTGATTTCTTTATAATGGGTGTGTTCCTTATCTTATCCTAGTGTCTAAACTCTTCTCCATGGCTGGACCCCCAAATAATATTCCTTTATGTGCCAATGGGTATCTAGAGAGTGGGATAGGTTTAATAACTACCCTAAACCTAACGCGTACCCTAACACTAACCGCTACCCTAACCCTAACACGTACCCTAATCCTAAGCCGTACCCTAAACTGAGCCCTAACCCTAACACTAACCCAAACCCTAACACTAACCCATACCCTACGCCGTACCCGAAGCCTTCCCCGAACCCGTACCCTAAGCCGTACCCTAAGCCTAACCCAAAGCCTAACCCTAACCCTGGGCTACCCTTGACTGCTTCTGCCTCCAATAGATTGCCTAAGCACTAGTGTTTTAAGGAACAGCTTAAAAAGAGAATCCTAATGTGATTTCTTTATAATGTGTGTCTTCCTTATCTTATCCTAGTGTCTAAAATCTTCTCCATGGCTGGATCCCCAAATAATATTCCTTTACGTGCTAAGGGGTATCTAGAGAGTGGGATAGGTTTAATAACCCTAACCCTAACACATACCATAACCCTAACCCCTACCCTAACCCTAACACGTACCCTAATCCTAAACCGTACCCTAAACCGAGCCCTAACCCTAACACTAACCCTAACCCTAACCCTAACCCATACCCTACGCCGTACCCGAATCCCTCCCCGAACCCGTACCCTAAGCCGTATCCTAAGCCTAACCTTAAGCCTAACCCTAACCCTAGTCTACCCTTGACTGCTTCTGCCTCCAATAGATTTCCTAAGCACTAGTGTTTTAAGGAACAGCTTAAAAAGAGAATCCTAATGTGATTTCTTCACAATGTGTGTGTTCCTTATCTTATCCTAGTGTCTAAACTCTTCTCCATGGCTGGAACTCCAAATAATATTCCTTTACGTGCTAAGGGGTATCTAGAGAGTGGGATAGTTTTAATAACTACCCTAACCCTAACGCGTACCCTAACCCTAACCCCTACCCTAACCCTAACACGTACCCTAATCCTAACCAATACCCTAAACCGAGCCCTAACCCCAACACTAACCCTAACCCTAACCCTAACCCATACCCTACGCCGCACCCGACGCCCTCCCCGAACCCGTACCCTAAGCCGTACCCTAAGCCTAACCCTAAGCCTAACCCTAACCCTAGGCTACCCTTGACTGCTTCTGCCTCCAATAGATTTCCTAAGCACTAGTGTTTTAAGGAACAGCATAAAAAGAGAATCTTAATGTGATTTCTTTATAATGGTTGTGTTCCATATCTTATCCTAGTGTCTAAACTCTTCTCCATGGCTGGACCCCCAAATAATATTCCTTTACGTGCTAAGGGGTATCTAGAGAGTGGGATAGGTTTAATAACTACCCTAACCCTAACGCGTACCCTAACCCTAACCCCTACCCTAACCCTAACACGTACCCTAATCCTAACCAAAACCCTAAACCGAGCCCTAACCCAAACCCTAAACCGAGCCCTAACCCCAACTCTAACCCTAACCCTAACCCTAACCCATACCCTACCCCGTACCCGAACCCCTCCCCGAACCCGTACCCTAATCCGTACCCTAAGCCTAACCCTAAGCCTAACCCTAACCCTAGACTACCCTTGACTGCTTCTGCCTCCAATAGATTTCGTAAGCACTAGTGTTTTAAGGAACAGCTTAAAAAGAGAATCCTAAAGTGATTTCTTTATAATGTGTGTGTTTCTTATCTTATCCTAGTGTCTAAACTCTTCTCCATTGCTGGACCTACAAATAATATTCCTTTACGTGCTAATGGGTATCTAGAGAGTGGGATAGGTTTAATAACTACCCTAACCCTAACGAGTACCCTAACCCTAACACCTACCCTAACCCTAACACGTACCCTAATCCTAACCAATACCCTAAACCGAGCCCTAACCCGAACACTAACCCTAACCCTAACCCTAACCCATACCCTACGCCGCACCAGAAGCCCTCCCCGAACCCATACCCTAAGCAGTACCCTAAGCCTAACCCTAAGCCTAACCCTAACCCTAGGCTACCGTTGACTGCTTCTGCCTCCAATAGATTTCCTAAGCACTAGTGTTTTAAGGAACAGCTTAAAAAGAGAATCCTAATGTGATTTCATTATAATGGGTGTGTTCCTTAATTTATCCTAGTGTCTAAACTCTTCTGCATGGCTGGACCCCCAAATAATATTCCTTTACGTGCTAAGGGGTATCTAGAGAGTGGGATAGGTTTAATAACTACCCTAACCCTAACGCGTACCCTAACCCTAACCCCTACCCTAACCCTAACACGTACCCTAATCCTAACCCGTACCCTAAACGAAGCCCTAACCCTAACACTAACCCAAACCCTAACCCTAACCCATACCCTACGCCGTACCCGAACCCCTCACCGAACCCGTACCCTAAGCCGTACCCTAAGCCTAACCCTAAGCCTAACCCTAACCCTAGGCTACCCTTGACTGCTTCTGCCTCCAATAGATTTCCTAAGCACTAGTGGTTTAAGGAACAGCTTAAAAAGAGAATCCTAATGTGATTTCTTTATAATGTGTGTGGTCCTTATATTATCTTAGTGTCTAAACTCTTCTCCATGGCTGGACCCCCAAATAATATTCCTTTACGTGCTAAGGGGTATCTAGAGAGTGGGATAGGTTTAATAACTACCCTAACCCTAACGCGTACCCTAACCCTAACCCCTACCCTAAGCCTAACACGTACCCTAAACCTAAACTGTACCCTAAACCGAGCCCTAACCCTAACACTAACCCTAACCCTAACACTAACCCATACCCTACGCCATACCCGAAGCCCTCCCCGAACCCGTACCCTAAGCCGTAACCTTAGCCTAACCCTAAGCCTAACCCTAACACTAGGCTACCCTTGAATGCTTCTGCCCCCAATAGATTTCCTAAGCACTAGTGTTTTAAGGAACAGCTTAAAAAGAGAATCCTAATGTGATTTCTTTATAAAGGGTGTGTTCCTTATCTTAGCCTAGTGTCTAAACTCTTCTCCATGGCTGGACCCCCAAATAACATTCCTTTACGTGCTAAGGGGTATCTAGAGAGTGGGATAGGTTTAATAGCTACCCTAACCCTAATGCGTACCCTAACCCTAACCCCTACCCTAACCCTAACACGTATCCTAATACTAAGCCGTACACTAAACCGAGCCCTAACACTAACACTAACCCTAACCCTAACCCTAACCCATACCCTACACCGTACCCGAAGCCCTCCCCGAACCCGTACCCTAAGCCGTACCCTAAGCCTAACCCTAAGCCTAACACTAACCCTAGGCTACCCTTGACTGCTTCTGCCTCCAATAGATTTCCTAAGCACTAGTGTTTTAAGGAACAGCTTAAAAAGAGAATCCTAATGTGATTTCTTTATAATGGGTGTGTTCCTTATCTTATCCTAGTGTCTAAACTCTTCTCCATGGCTGGATCCCCAAATAATATTCCTTTAAGTGCTAAGGGGTATCTAGAGAGTGGGATAGGTTTAATAACCCTAACCCTAACACGTACCCTAACCCTAACCCCTACCCTAACCCTAACACGTACCCTAATCCTAAACCGTACCCTAAACCGAGCCCTAACCCTAACACTAACCCTAACCCTAACCCTAACCCATACCCTATGCCGTGCCCTAACCCCTCCCCGAACCCATACCCTAAGCCGTACCCTAACCCTAACCTAAGCCGAACCCTAACCCTGGGCTACCCTTGACTGCTTCTGCCTCCAATAGATTTCCTCAGCACTAGTGTTTTAAGGAACAGCTTAAAAAGAGAATCCTAATGTGATTTCTTTATAATGTGTGTGGTCCTTATATTATCTTAGTGTCTAAACTCTTCTCCATGGCTGGACCCCCAAATAATATTTCTTTACGTGCTAAGGGGTATCTAGAGAGTGGGTTAGGTTTAATAACTACCGTAACCCTAATGCGTACCCTAATCCTAACACGTAACCTAATCCTAAGCCGTTCACTAAACCGAGCCCTAACACTAACATTAACCCTAACCCTAACCCTAACCCATACCCTACGCCGCAACCGAAGCCCTCCCCGAATCCGTACCATAAGCAGTACCCTAAGCCTAACCCTAAGCCTAACCCTAACCCTAGGCTACCCTTGACTGCTTCTGCCTCCAATAGATTTCCTAAGCACTAGTGTTTTAAGGAAAAGCTTAAAAAGAGAATCCTAATGTGATTTCTTTATAATGGGTGTGTTCCTTATCTTATCCTATTGTCTAAACTCTTCTCCATGGCTGGACCTCCAAATAATATTCCTTTACGTGCTAAGGGGTATCTAGAGAGTGGGATAGGTTTAATAACCCTAACTCTAACACGTACCCTAATCCTAAACCGTACCCTAAACCGAGCCCTAACCCTAACACTAACCCTAACACTAACCCTAACCCATACCCTACGCCGTACCTTAACCCCTCCTCAAACCCATACCCTAAGCCGTACCCTAACCCTAAACCTAAGCCTAACCCAACCCTGGGCTACCCTTGACTGCTTCTGCCTCCAATAGTTTGCCTAAGCACTAGTGTTTTAAGAAACAGCTTAAAAAGAGAATCCTAATGTGATTTCTTTATAATGTGTGTCTTCCTTATCTTATCCTAGTGTCTAAAATCTTCTCCATGGCTGGATCCCCAAATAATATTCCTTTACGTGCTAAGGGGTATCTAGAGAGTGGGATAGGTTTAATAGCTACCCTAACCCTAATGCGTACCCTAACCCTAACCCCTACCCTAACCCTAACACGTATCCTAATACTAAGCCGTACACTAAACCGAGCCCTAACACTAACACTAACCCTAACCCTAACCCTAACCCATACCCTACACCGTACCCGAAGCCCTCCCCGAACCCGTACCCTAAGCCGTACCCTAAGCCTAACCCTAAGCCTAACACTAACCCTAGGCTACCCTTGACTGCTTCTGCCTCCAATAGATTTCCTAAGCACTAGTGTTTTAAGGAACAGCTTAAAAAGAGAATCCTAATGTGATTTCTTTATAATGGGTGTGTTCCTTATCTTATCCTAGTGTCTAAACTCTTCTCCATGGCTGGATCCCCAAATAATATTCCTTTAAGTGCTAAGGGGTATCTAGAGAGTGGGATAGGTTTAATAACCCTAACCCTAACACGTACCCTAACCCTAACCCCTACCCTAACCCTAACACGTACCCTAATCCTAAACCGTACCCTAAACCGAGCCCTAACCCTAACACTAACCCTAACCCTAACCCTAACCCATACCCTATGCCGTGCCCTAACCCCTCCCCGAACCCATACCCTAAGCCGTACCCTAACCCTAACCTAAGCCGAACCCTAACCCTGGGCTACCCTTGACTGCTTCTGCCTCCAATAGATTGCCTAAGCACTAGTGTTTTAAGGAACAGCTTAAAAAGAGAATCCTAATGTGATTTCTTTATAATGTGTGTCTTCCTTATCTTATCCTAGTGTCTAAAATCTTCTCCATGGCTGGATCCCCAAATAATATTCCTTTACGTGCTAAGGGGTATCTAGAGAGTGGGATAGGTTTAATAACCCTAACCCTAACACATACCCTAACCCTAACCCCTACCCTAACCCTAACACGTACCCTAATCCTAAACCGTACCCTAAACCGAGCCCTAACCCTAACACTAACCCTAAACCTAACCCTAACCCATACCCTACGCCGTACCGGAAGCCCTCCCCGAACCCGTACCCTAAGCCGTATCCTAAGCCTAACCTTAAGCCTAACCCTAACCCTAGCCTACCCTTGACTGCTTCTGCCTCCCATAGATTTCCTAAGCACTAGTGTTTTAAGGAACAGCTTAAAAAGAGAATCCTAATGTGATTTCTTTATAATGTGTGTGTTCCTTATCTTATCCTAGTGTCTAAACTCTTCTCCATGGCTGGACCTCCAAATAATATTCCTTTACGTGCTAAGGGGTATCTAGAGAGTGGGATAGGTTTAATAACTACCCTAACCCTAACGCGTACCCTAACCCTAACCCCTACCCTAACCCTAACACGTACCCTACTCCTAACCAATACCCTAAACCGAGCCCTAACCCCAACACTATCCCTAACCCTAACCCTAACCCATACCCTACGCCGCAACCGAAGCCCTCCCCGAACCCGTACCCTAAGCTGTACCCTAAACCTAACCCTAAGCCTAACCCTAACCCTGGGCTACCCTTGACTGCTTCTGCCTCCAATAGATTGCCTAAGCACTAGTGTTTTAAGGAACAGCTTAAAAAGAGAATCCTAATGTGATTTCTTTATAATGTGTGTCTTCCTTATCTTATCCTAGTGTCTAAAATCATCTCCATGGCTGGATCCCCAAATAATATTCCTTTACGTGCTAAGGGGTATCTAGAGAGTGGGATAGGTTTAATAACTATCCTAACCCAAACACGTACCCTAACCCTAACTCCTACCCTAACCCTAACACGTACCCTAATCCTAAACCGTACCCTAAACCGAGCCCTAACCCTAACACTAACCCTAACACTTACCCTAACCCATACCCTACGCCGTACCCGAAGCCCTCCCCAAACCCGTACCCTAAGCAGTGCCCTATGCCTAACCCTAAGCCTATCCCTAACCCTAGGCTACCCTTGACTGCTTCTGCCTCCAATAGATTTCCTAAGCACTAGTGTTTTAAAGAACAGCTTAAAAAGAGAATCCTAATGTGATTTCTTTATAATGGGTGTGTTCCTTATCTTAGCCTAGTGTCTAAACTCTTCTCCATGGCTGGACCCCCAAATAATATTCCTTTACGTGCTAAGGGGTATCTAGAGAGTGGGATAGGTTTAATAACTACCCTAACCCTAACGCGTACCCTAACCCTAACCCCTACCCTAACCCTAACACGTACCCTAATCCTAACCAAAACCCTAAACGGAGCCCTAACCCAAACCCTAAACCGAGCCCTAACCCCAACTCTAACCCTAACCCTAACCCTAACCCATACCCTACGCCGTACCCGAACCCCTCCCCGAACCCGTACCCTAAGCCGCACCCTAAGCCTAACCCTAAGCCTAACCCTAACCCTAGGCTAACCCTGACTGCTTCTGCCTCCAATAGATTTCCTAAGCACTAGTGTTTTAAGCAACAGCTTAAAAAGAGAATCCTAATGTGATTTCTTTATAATGGGTGTGTTCCTTATCTGATCCTAGTGTCTAAACTCTTCTCCATGGCTGGACCCGCAAATAATATTCCTTTACGTGCTAAGGGGTATCTAGAGAGTGGGATAGGTTTAATAACTACCCTAACCCTAACGCGTACCCTAACCCTAACCCCTACCCTAACCCTAACACGTACCCTAAACCTAAACTGTACCCTAAACCGAGCCCTAACCGTAACACTAACCCTAACCCTAACACTAACCCATACCCTATGCCGTACCCGAAGCCCTCCCCGAACCCGTACCCTAAGCCTTACCCTTAGCCTAACCCTAAGCCTAACCCTAACACTAGGCTACCCTTGACGGCTTCTGCCCCCAATAGATTTCCTAAGCACTAGTGTTTTAAGGAACAGCTTAAAAAGAGAATCCTAATATGATTTCTTTATAAAGGGTGTGTTCCTTATCTTAGCCTAGTGTCCAAACTCTTCTCCATGGCTGGATCCCCAAATAAGATTCCTTTACCTGCTAAGGGGTATCTAGAGAGTGGGATAGGTTTAATAACTACCCTAAACCTAATGCGTACCCTAACCCTAACCCCTACCCTAACCCTAACACGTACCCTAATCCTAAGCATTACACTAAACCGAGCCCTTACCCTAACACTAACCCTAACACTTAACCTAACCCATACGCTACGCCGTGATCTAACCCCTCCCCAAACCCATACCCTAAGCCGTACCCTAACCCTAACCCTAAACCTAACCCTAACCCTGGGCTACCCTTGACTGCTTCTGCCTCCAATAGATTTCCTAAGCACTAGTGTTTTAAGGAACAGCTTAAAAAGAGAATCCTAATGTGATTTCTTTATAAAAGGTGTGTTCCTTATCTTAGCCTAGTGCCTAAACTCTTCTCCATGGCTGGACCCCCAAATAATATTCCTTTACGTGCTAACGGGTATCTAGAGAGTGGGATAGGTTTAATAACTACCCTAACCCTAATGCGTACCCTAACCCTAACCCCTACCCTAACACTAACACGTACCCTAATCCTAACCAATAACCTAAACCGAGCCCTAACCCCAACACTAAACCTAACCCTAACCCTAACCCATACCCTACGCCACAACCGAAGCCCTCCCCGAACCCGTACCCTAAGCAGTACCCTAAGCCTAACCCTAAGCCTAACCCTAACCCTAGGCTACCCTTGACTGCTTCTGCCTCCAATAGATTTCCTAAGCACTAGTGTTTTAAGGAACAGCTTAAAAAGAGAATCCTAATGTGATTTCATTATAATGGGTGTGTTCCTTATCTTATCCTAGTGTCAAAACTCTTCCCCATGGCTGGACCACCAAATAATATTCCTTTACGTGCTAAGGGGTATCTAGAGAGTGAGATTGGTTTAATAACTACCCTAACCCTAACGCTTACCCTAACCCTAACCCCTACCCTAACCTTAACACGTACCCTAATCCTAAACCGTACCCTAAACCGAGCCCTAACCCTAACACTAACCCAAACCCTAACACTAACCCATACCCTACGCGGTACCCGAAGCCTTCCCCGAACCCGTACCCTAAGCCGTACCCTAAGCCTAACCCTAAGCCTAACCCTAACCCTAGACTACCCTTGACTGCTTCTGCCTCCAATAGATTTCCTAAGCACTAGTGTTTTAAGGAACAGCTTAAAAAGAGAATCCTAATGTGATTTCATTATAATGGATGTGTTCCTTTTCTTAGCCTAGTGTCTAAACTCTTCTCCATGGCAGGACCACAAAATAATATTCCTTTACGTGCTAAGGGCTATCTAGAGAGTGAGATAGGTTTAATAACTACCCTAACCCTAACGCGTACCCTAACCCTAACCCCTACCCTAACCCTAACACGTAGCCTAATCCTAACCCGTACCCTAAACGGAGCCCTAACCCTAACACTAACCCATACCCTAACCCTAACCCATACCCTACGCCGTACCCGAAGCTCTCCCCGAACCCGTACCCTAAGCAGTGCCCTAAGCCTAACCCTAAGCCTAACCCTAACCCTAGGCTACCCTTGACTGCTTCTGCCTCCAATAAATTTCCTAAGCAGTAGTATTTTAAAGAACAGCTTAAAAAGAGAATCCTAATGTGATTTCTTTATAATGGGTGTGTTCCTTATCTTATCCTAGTGTCTAAACTCTTCTCCATGGCTGGACCCCCAAATAATATACCCTTATGTGCTAAGAGGTATCTAGAGAGTGGGATAGGTTTAATAACTACCCTAACCCTAACGCGTACCCTAACCCTAACCACTACCCTAACCCTAACACGTACCCTAATCCTAAACCGTACCCTAAACCGAGCCCTAACCCTAACACTAACCCTAACACTAACCCTAACCCATACCCTACGCCGTGCCCTAACCCCTCCCCAAACCCATACCCTAAGCCGTACCCTAAACCTAACCCTAAGCCTAACCCTAACCCTGGGCTACCCTTGACTGCTTCTGCCTCCAATAGATTGCCTAAGCACTAGTGTTTTAAGAAACAGCTTAAAAAGAGAATGCTAATGTGATTTCTTTATAAAGGGTGTGTTCCTTATCTTAGCCTAGTGTCTAAAATATTCTCAATGCCTGGATCCCCAAATAATATTCCTTTACGTGCTAAGGGGTATCTAGAGAGTGGGATAGGTTTAATAACCCTAACCTTAACACATACCCTAACCCTAACACCTACCCTAACCCTAACACGTACCCTATTCCTAAACCGTAACCTACACCGAGCCCTAACCCTAAAACTAACCCTAACACTAACCCTATCCCATCCCCTACACCGTGCCCGAACCCCTCCCCGAACCCATAACCTAAGCCGTGCCCTAACCCTAACCTTAAGACTAAACCTAACCCTAGGCTACCCTTGACTGCTTCTGCCTCCAATAGATTTCCTAAGCACTAGTGTTTTAAGGAACAGCTTAAAAAGAGAATCCTAATGTGATTTCTTTATAAAGGGTGTGTTCCTTATCTTAGCCTAGTGTCTAAACTCTTCTCCATGGCTGGACCCCCAAATAATATTCCTTTACGTGCTAACGGGTATCTAGAGAGTGGGATAGGTTTAATAACTACCCTAACCCTAATGCGTACCCTAACCCTAACCCCTACCCTAACCCTAACTCGTACCCTAATCCTAAGCCGTACACTAAACCGAGCCCTAACACTAACATTAACCCTAACCCTAACCCTAACCCATACCATACACTGTACCCGAAGCCCTCCCCGAACCCGTACCCTAAGCCGTATCCTAAGCCTAACCTTAAGCCTAACCCTAACCCTAGCCTACCCTTGACTGCTTCTGCCTCCAATAGATTTCCTAAGCACTAGTATTTTAAGGAACAGCTTAAAAAGAGAATCCTAATGTGATTTCTTTATAATGTGTGTGTTCCTTATCTTATCCTAGTGTCTAAACTCTTCTCCATGGCTGGACCTCCAAATAATATTCCTTTACGTGCTAAGGGGTATCTAGAGAGTGGGATAGGTTTAATAACTATCCTAACCCTAACGCGTACCCCAACCCTAACCCCTACCCTAACCCTAACACGTACCCTAATCCTATCCAATACCCTAAACCGAGCCCTAACCCCAACACTAACCCTAACCCTAACCCTAACCCATACCCAACGCCGCACCCGAAGCCCTCCTCGAACCCGTACCCTAATCCGTACCCTAAGCCTAACCCTAACCCTAACCCTAACCCTAACCCTAACGCGTACCCTAACCCTAACCCCTACCCTAACCCTAACAAGTACCCTAATCATAACCCGTACCCTAAACGGAGCCCTAACCCTAACACTAACCCAAACCCTAACCCTAACCCATACCCTACGCCGTACCCAAACCCCTCCCCGAACCCGTGCCCTAAGCCGTACCCTAAGCCTAACTCTAAGCCTAACCCTAACCCTAGGCTACCCTTGACTGCTTCTGCCTCCAATAGATTTCCTAAGCACTAGTGGTTTAAGGAACAGCTTAAAAAGAGAATCCTAATGTGATTTCTTTATAAAGGGTGTGTTCCTTATCTTAGCCTAGTGTCTAAACTCTTCTCCATGGCTGGACCCCCAAATAATATTTCTTTACGTGCTAAGGGGTATCTAGAGAGTGGGTTAGGTTTAATAACTACCGTAACCCTAATGCGTACCCTAATCCTAACACGTAACCTAATCCTAAGCCGTTCACTAAACCGAGCCCTAACACTAACATTAACCCTAACCCTAACCCTAACCCATACCCTACACCGTACCCGAAGCCCTCCCCGAACCCGTACCCTAAGCCGTATCCTAAGCCTAACCTTAAGCCTAACCCTAACCCTACCCTACCCTTGCCTGCTTCTGCCTCCAATAGATTTCCTAAGCACTAGTGTTTTAAGGAACAGCTTAAAAAGAGAATCCTAATGTGATTTCTTTATAATGTGTGTGTTCCTTATCTTATCCTAGTGTCTAAACTCTTCTCCATGGCTGGACCTCCAAACAATATTCCTTTACGTGCTAAGCGGTATCTAGGGAGTGGGATAGGTTTAATAACTACCCTAACCCTAACGCGTACCCTAACGCTAACCCCTACCCTAACCATAACACGTACCCTAATCCTAACCAATACCCTAAACCGAGCCCTAACCCCAACACTAACCCTAACCCTAACCCTAACCCATACCCTACGCCGCAACCGAAGCCCTCCCCGAACCCGTACCATAAGCAGTACCCTAAGCCTAACCCTAAGCCTAACCCTAACCCTAGGCTACCCTTGACTGCTTCTGCCTCCAATAGATTTCCTAAGCACTAGTGTTTTCAGGAACAGCTTAAAAAGAGAATCCTAATGTGATTTCATTATAATGGGTGTGTTCCTTATCTTATCCTAGTGTCTAAACTCTTCTCCATGGCTAGACCACCAAATAATATTCCTTTACGTGCTAAGCGGTATCTAGGGAGTGGGATAGGTTTAATAACTACCCTAACCCTAACGCGTACCCTAACCCTAACCCCTACCCTAACCCTAACACGTACCCTAATCCTAACCCGTACCCTAAACGGAGCCCTAACCCTAACACTAACCCAAACCCTAACCCTAACCCATACCCTACGCCGTTACCGAAGCTCTCCCCGAACCCGTACCCTAAGCAGTGCCCTAAGCCTAACCCTAAGCCTAACCCTAACCCTAGGCTACCCTTGACTGCTTCTGCCTCCAATAGATTTCCTAAGCACTAGTATTTTAAAGAACAGCTTAAAAAGAGAATCCTAATGTGATTTCTTTGTAAAGGGTGTGTTCCTTATCTTAGCCTAGTGTCTAAACTCTTCTCCATGGGAGGACTCCCAAATAATATTCCTTTACGTGCTAAGGGGTATCTAGAGAGTGGGATAGGTTTAATAACTACCCTAACCCTAACGCGTACCCTAACCCTAACCCCTACCCTAACCCTAACACGTACCCTAAACCTAAACTGTACCCTAAACCGAGCCCTAACCCTAACACTAACCCTAACCCTAACACTAACCCATACCCTACGCCGTACCCGAAGCCCTCCCCGAACCCGTACCCTAAGCCGTACCCTTAGCCTAACCCTAAGCCTAACCCTAACACTAGGCTACCCTTGACTGCTTCTGCCCGCAATAGATTTCCTAAGCACTAGTGTTTTAAGGAACAGCTTAAAAAGAGAATCCTAATGTGATTTCTTTATAAAGGGTGTGTTCCTTATCTTAGCCTAGTGTCTAAACTCGTCTCCATGGCTGGACCCCCAAATAATATTCCTATACGTGCTAAGGGGTATCTAGAGAGTGGGATAGGTTTAATAACTACCCTAACCCTAATGCGTACCCTACCCCTAACCCCTACCCTAACCCTAACACGTACCCTAATCCTAAGCCGTACACTAAACCGAGCCCTAACACTAACACTAACCCTAACCCTAACCCTAAACCATACCCTATGTCGTGCCCTAACCCCTCCCCGAACCCATACCCTAAGCCGTTTCCTAAGCCTAACCTTAAGCCTAACCCTAACCCTAGCTTACCCTTGACTGCTTCTGCCTCCAATAGATTTCCAAAGCTCTAGAATTTTAAGGAACAGCTTAAAAAGAGAATCCTAATGTGATTTCTTTATAATGTGTGTGTTCCTTATCTTATCCTAGTGTCTAAACTCTTCTCCATGGCTGGACCTCCAAATAATATTCCTTTACGTGCTAAGGGGTATCTAGAGACTTGGATAGGTTTAATAACTACCCTAACCCTAACGCGTACCCTAACCCTAACACCTACCCTAACCCTAACACGTACCCTAATCCTAACCAATACCCTAAACCGAGCCCTAACACCAACACTAACCCTAACCCTAACCCTAACCCATACCCTACGCCGCACCCGAACCCCTCCCCGAACCCGTACCCTAAGCCGTACCCTAAGCCTAACCCTAAGCCTAACCCTAACCCTAGGCTACCCTTGACTGCTTCTGCCTCCAATAGATTTCCTAAGCACTAGTGTTTTAAGGAACAGCTTAAAAAGAGAATCCTAATGTGATTTCTTTTTAATGTGTGTGTTCCTTATATTATCTTAGTGTCTAAACTCTTCTCCATGGGTGGACCCCCAAATAATATTCCTTTACGTGCTAAGGGGTATCTAGAGAGTGGGATAGGTTTAATAACTACCCTAACCCTAACGCGTACACTAATCCTAACCCCTACCCTAACACTAACACGTACCCTAATCCTAACCCGTACCCTGAACCGAGCACTAACCCTAACACTAACCCTAACCCTAACCCTAACCCATACCCTACGCCGTACCAAAAGCCCTCCCCGAACCCATACCCTAAGCCATACCCTAAGCCTAAACCTAATCCTAACCCTAACCCTAGGCTACCCTTGACTGCTTCTGCCTCCAATAGATTTCCTAAGCACTAGTGTTTTAAGGAGCAGCTTAAAAAGAGAATCCTAATGTGATTTCTTTATAATGGGTGTGTTCCTTATCTTATCCTAGTGTCTAACCTCTTCTCCATGGCTGGACCCCCAAATAATATTCCTTTACGTGCTAAGGGGTATCTAGAGAGTGGGATAGGTTTAATAACTACCATAACCCTAACGCGTACCCTAACCCTAACCCCTACCCTAACCCTAACACGTACCCTAATCCTATCCCGTAACCTAAACGGAGCCCTAACCCTAACACTAACCCAAACCCTAACCCTAAACCATACCCTACGCCGTACCCGAACCCCTCCCCGAACCCGTACCCTAAGCCGTACCCTAAGCCTAACCCTAAGCCTAACCCTAACCCTAGGCTACCCTTGACTGCTTCTGCCTCCAATAGATTTCCTAAGCACTAGTGGTTTAAGGAACAGCTTAAAAAGAGAATCCTAATGTGATTTCTTTTTAATGTGTGTGTTCCTTATATTATCTTAGTGTCTAAACTCTTCTCCATGGCTGGACCCCCAAATAATATTCCTTTACGTGCTAAGGGGTATCTAGAGAGTGGGATAGGTTTAATAACTACCCTAACGCTAACGCGTAACCTAACCCTAACCCCTACCCTAACACTAACACGTACCCTAATTCTAACCCGTACCCTGAACCGAGCACTAACCCTAACACTAACCCTAACCCTAACCCTAACCCATACCTTACGCCGTACCAAAAGCCCTCCCCGAACCCGTACCCTAAGCCGTACCCTAAGCCTAAACCTAATCCTAACCCTAACCCTAGGCTACCCTTGACTGCTTCTGCCTCCAATAGATTTCCTAAGCACTAGTGTTTTAAGGAGCAGCTTAAAAAGAGAATCCTAATGTGATTTCTTTATAATGGGTGTGTTCCTTATCTTATCCTAGTGTCTAAACTCTTCTCCATGGCTGGACCCCCAAATAATATTCCTTTACGTGCTAAGGGGTATCTAGAGAGTGGGATAGGTTTAATAACTACCCTAACCCTAACGCGTACCCTAACCCTAACCCCTACCCTAACCCTAACACGTACCCTAAACCTAAACTGTACCCTAAACCGAGCCCTAACCCTAACACTAACCCTAACCCTAACACTAACCCATACCCTACGCCGTACCCGAAGCCCTCCCCGAACCCGTACCCTAAGCCGTACGCTTAGCCTAACCCTAAGCCTAACCCTAACACTAGGCTACCCTTGACTGCTTCTGCCCGCAATAGATTTCCTAAGCACTAGTGTTTTAAGGAACAGCTTAAAAAGAGAATCCTAATGTGATTTCTTTATAAAGGGTGTGTTCCTTATCTTAGCCTAGTGTCTAAACTCGTCTCCATGGCTGGACCCCCAAATAATATTCCTATACGTGCTAAGGGGTATCTAGAGAGTGGGATAGGTTTAATAACTACCCTAACCCTAATGCGTACCCTAACCCTAACCCTTACCCTAACCCTAACACGTACACTAATCCTAAGCCGTACACTAAACCGAACCCTAACACTAACACTAACCCTAACCCTAACCTTAAACCAAACCCTATGTCGTGCTCTAACCCCTCACCGAACCCATACCCTAAGCCGTATCCTAAGCCTAACCTTAAGCCTAACCCTAACCCTAGCCTACCCTTGACTGCTCCTGCCTCCAATAGATTTCCTAAGCACTAGAGTTTTAAGGAACAGCTTAAAAAGAGAATCCTAATGTGATTTCTTTATAATGTGTGTGTTCCTTATCTTATCCTAGTGTCTAAACTCTTCTCCAGGGCTGGACCCCCAAATAATATTCCTTTACGAGCTAAGGGCTATCTAGATAGTGGGATAGGTTTAATCACTACCCTAACCCTAACACGTACACTAACCCTAAACCCTACCCTAACCCTAACACGTACCCTAATCCTAACCCGTAACCTAAACAGAGTCCTAACCCTACCACTAACAGTAACACTAACCCTAACCCATACCCTATGCCGTACCCGAAGCCCTCCCCGATCCCGTACCCTAAGCCGTACCCTAACCCTAACCCTAAGCCTAACCCTAACCCTAGGCTACACTTGACTGCTTCTGCCTCCAATAGATTTCCTAAGCACTAGTGTTTTAAGGAACAGCTTAAAAAGAGAATCCTAATGTGATTTCTTTATAATGGGTGTGTTCCTTATCTTATCCTAGTGTCTAAACTCTTCTCCATTGCTGGACCTCCAAATAATATTCCTTTACGTGCTAAGGGGTATCTAGAGAGTGGGATAGGTTTAATAACTACCCTAACCCTAACGCGTACCCTAACCCTAACCCCTACCCTAACCCTAACACGTACCCTAATCCTAACCAAGACCCTAAACCGAGCCCTAACCCCAACACTAACCCTAACCCTAACCCTAACCCATACCCTACGCCGCACCCGAAGCCCTCCCCGAACCCGTACCCTAAGCCGTACCCTAAGCCTAACCCTAAGCCTAACCCTAACCCTAGGCTACCCTTGACTGCTTCTGCCTCCAATAGATTTCCTAAGCACTAGTGTTTTAAGGAACAGCATAAAAAGAGAATCCTAATGTGATTTCTTTATAATGGTTGTGTTCCTTATCTTATCCTAGTGTCTAAACTCTTCTCCATGGCTGGACCACCAAATAATATTCTTTACGTGCTAAGGGGTATCTAGAGAGTGGGATAGGTTTAATAACTACCCTAACCCTAACACGTACCCTAACCCTAACTCCTACCCTAACCCTAACACGTACCCTAATCCTAAACCGTAACCTAAACCGAGCCCTAACCCTAACACTAACCCTAACCCTTACCCTAACCCATACCCTACGCCGTACCCGAAGCCCTGCCCGAACCTGTACCCTAAGCAGTGCCCTAAGCCTAACCCTAAGCCTAACCCTAACCCTAGGCTACCCTTGACTGCTTCTGCCTCCAATAGATTTCCTAAGCACTAGTGTTTTAAAGAACAGCTGAAAAAGAGAATCCTAATGTGATTTCTTTATAATGGGTGTGTTCCTTATCTTATCCTAGTGTCTAAAGTCTTCTCCATGGCAGGACCCCCAAATAATTTTCCTTTATGTGCTAAGGGGTATCTAGAGAGTGGGATAGGTTTAATAACTACCCTAACCCTAACGCGTACCCTAACCCTAACCCCTACCCTAACACTGACACGTACCCTAATCCTAAACCGTACCCTAAACCGAGCCATAACCCTAACATTAACCGAAACCCTAACACTAACCCATACCCTACGCCGTACCCGAAGCCTTCCCCGATCCCGTACCCTAAGCCGTACCCTAAGCCTAACCCTAAGCCTAACCCTAACGCTAGACTACCCTTGACTGCTTCTGCCTCCAATAGATTTCCTAAGCACTAGTGTTTTAAGGAACAGCTTAAAAAGAGAATCCTAATGTGATTTCTTTATAATGTGTGGGTTCCTTATCTTATCCTAGTATCTAAACTCTTCTCCTTGGCTGGACCTACAAATAATATTCCTTTACGTGCTAAGGGGTATCTAGAGGGTGGGATAGGTTTAATAACTACCCTAACCCTAACGAGTACCCTAACCCTAACCCCTACCCTATCCCTAACACGTACCCTAATCCTAACCAATACCCTAAACCGAGCACTAACCGCAACACTAACCCTAACCCTAACCCTAACCCATACCCTATGCGCACCCGAAGCCCTCCCCGAACCCGTACCCTAAGCCGTACCCTAAGCCTAACCCTAAGCCTAACACTAACCCTAGGCTACCCTTGACTGCTTCTGCCTCCAATAGATTTCCTAAGCACTAGTGTTTTAAGGAACAGCATAAAAAGAGAATCCTAATGTGATTTCTTTATAATGGTTGTGTTCCTTATCTTATCCTAGTGTCTAAACTCTTCTGCATGGCTGGACCACCAAATAATATTATTTACGTGCTAAGGGGTATCTAGAGAGTGGGATAGGTTTAATAACTACCCTAACCCAAACACGTACCCTAAACCTAACTCCTACCCTAACCCTAACACGTACCCTAATCCTAAACCGTAACCTAAACCGAGCCCTAACCCTAAAACTAACCCTAACCCTTACCCTAACCCATACCCTACGCCGTACCCGAAGCCCTCCCCGAACCCGTACCCTAAGCTTGCCCTAAGCCTAACCCTAAGCCTAACCCTAACCCTAGGCTACCCTTGACTGCTTCTGCCTCCAATAGATTTCCTAAGCACTAGTGTTTTAAAGAACAGCTTAAAAAGAGAATCCTAATGTGATTTCTTTATAATGGGTGTGTTCCTTATCTTATCCTAGTGTCTAAACTCTTCTCCATGGCTGGACCCCCAAATAATATTCCTTTATGTGCCAATGGGTATCTAGAGAGTGGGATAGGTTTAATAACTACCCTAAACCTAACGCGTACCCTAACACTAACCGCTACCCTAACCCTAACACGTACCCTAATCCTAAGCCGTACCCTAAACTGAGCCCTAACCCTAACACTAACCCAAACCCTAACACTAACCCATACCCTACGCCGTACCCGAAGCCTTCCCCGAACCCGTACCCTAAGCCGTACCCTAAGCCTAACCCAAAGCCTAACCCTAACCCTGGGCTACCCTTGACTGCTTCTGCCTCCAATAGATTGCCTAAGCACTAGTGTTTTAAGGAACAGCTTAAAAAGAGAATCCTAATGTGATTTCTTTATAATGTGTGTCTTCCTTATCTTATCCTAGTGTCTAAAATCTTCTCCATGGCTGGATCCCCAAATAATATTCCTTTACGTGCTAAGGGGTATCTAGAGAGTGGGATAGGTTTAATAACCCTAACCCTAACACATACCATAACCCTAACCCCTACCCTAACCCTAACACGTACCCTAATCCTAAACCGTACCCTAAACCGAGCCCTAACCCTAACACTAACCCTAACCCTAACCCTAACCCATACCCTACGCCGTACCCGAATCCCTCCCCGAACCCGTACCCTAAGCCGTATCCTAAGCCTAACCTTAAGCCTAACCCTAACCCTAGTCTACCCTTGACTGCTTCTGCCTCCAATAGATTTCCTAAGCACTAGTGTTTTAAGGAACAGCTTAAAAAGAGAATCCTAATGTGATTTCTTCACAATGTGTGTGTTCCTTATCTTATCCTAGTGTCTAAACTCTTCTCCATGGCTGGAACTCCAAATAATATTCCTTTACGTGCTAAGGGGTATCTAGAGAGTGGGATAGTTTTAATAACTACCCTAACCCTAACGCGTACCCTAACCCTAACCCCTACCCTAACCCTAACACGTACCCTAATCCTAACCAATACCCTAAACCGAGCCCTAACCCCAACACTAACCCTAACCCTAACCCTAACCCATACCCTACGCCGCACCCGACGCCCTCCCCGAACCCGTACCCTAAGCCGTACCCTAAGCCTAACCCTAAGCCTAACCCTAACCCTAGGCTACCCTTGACTGCTTCTGCCTCCAATAGATTTCCTAAGCACTAGTGTTTTAAGGAACAGCATAAAAAGAGAATCTTAATGTGATTTCTTTATAATGGTTGTGTTCCATATCTTATCCTAGTGTCTAAACTCTTCTCCATGGCTGGACCCCCAAATAATATTCCTTTACGTGCTAAGGGGTATCTAGAGAGTGGGATAGGTTTAATAACTACCCTAACCCTAACGCGTACCCTAACCCTAACCCCTACCCTAACCCTAACACGTACCCTAATCCTAACCAAAACCCTAAACCGAGCCCTAACCCAAACCCTAAACCGAGCCCTAACCCCAACTCTAACCCTAACCCTAACCCTAACCCATACCCTACCCCGTACCCGAACCCCTCCCCGAACCCGTACCCTAATCCGTACCCTAAGCCTAACCCTAAGCCTAACCCTAACCCTAGACTACCCTTGACTGCTTCTGCCTCCAATAGATTTCGTAAGCACTAGTGTTTTAAGGAACAGCTTAAAAAGAGAATCCTAAAGTGATTTCTTTATAATGTGTGTGTTTCTTATCTTATCCTAGTGTCTAAACTCTTCTCCATTGCTGGACCTACAAATAATATTCCTTTACGTGCTAATGGGTATCTAGAGAGTGGGATAGGTTTAATAACTACCCTAACCCTAACGAGTACCCTAACCCTAACACCTACCCTAACCCTAACACGTACCCTAATCCTAACCAATACCCTAAACCGCGCCCTAACCCGAACACTAACCCTAACCCTAACCCTAACCCATACCCTACGCCGCACCAGAAGCCCTCCCCGAACCCATACCCTAAGCAGTACCCTAAGCCTAACCCTAAGCCTAACCCTAACCCTAGGCTACCGTTGACTGCTTCTGCCTCCAATAGATTTCCTAAGCACTAGTGTTTTAAGGAACAGCTTAAAAAGAGAATCCTAATGTGATTTCATTATAATGGGTGTGTTCCTTAATTTATCCTAGTGTCTAAACTCTTCTGCATGGCTGGACCCCCAAATAATATTCCTTTACGTGCTAAGGGGTATCTAGAGAGTGGGATAGGTTTAATAACTACCCTAACCCTAACGCGTACCCTAACCCTAACCCCTACCCTAACCCTAACACGTACCCTAATCCTAACCCGTACCCTAAACGAAGCCCTAACCCTAACACTAACCCAAACCCTAACCCTAACCCATACCCTACGCCGTACCCGAACCCCTCACCGAACCCGTACCCTAAGCCGTACCCTAAGCCTAACCCTAAGCCTAACCCTAACCCTAGGCTACCCTTGACTGCTTCTGCCTCCAATAGATTTCCTAAGCACTAGTGGTTTAAGGAACAGCTTAAAAAGAGAATCCTAATGTGATTTCTTTATAATGTGTGTGGTCCTTATATTATCTTAGTGTCTAAACTCTTCTCCATGGCTGGACCCCCAAATAATATTCCTTTACGTGCTAAGGGGTATCTAGAGAGTGGGATAGGTTTAATAACTACCCTAACCCTAACGCGTACCCTAACCCTAACCCCTACCCTAAGCCTAACACGTACCCTAAACCTAAACTGTACCCTAAACCGAGCCCTAACCCTAACACTAACCCTAACCCTAACACTAACCCATACCCTACGCCATACCCGAAGCCCTCCCCGAACCCGTACCCTAAGCCGTAACCTTAGCCTAACCCTAAGCCTAACCCTAACACTAGGCTACCCTTGAATGCTTCTGCCCCCAATAGATTTCCTAAGCACTAGTGTTTTAAGGAACAGCTTAAAAAGAGAATCCTAATGTGATTTCTTTATAAAGGGTGTGTTCCTTATCTTAGCCTAGTGTCTAAACTCTTCTCCATGGCTGGACCCCCAAATAACATTCCTTTACGTGCTAAGGGGTATCTAGAGAGTGGGATAGGTTTAATAGCTACCCTAACCCTAATGCGTACCCTAACCCTAACCCCTACCCTAACCCTAACACGTATCCTAATACTAAGCCGTACACTAAACCGAGCCCTAACACTAACACTAACCCTAACCCTAACCCTAACCCATACCCTACACCGTACCCGAAGCCCTCCCCGAACCCGTACCCTAAGCCGTACCCTAAGCCTAACCCTAAGCCTAACACTAACCCTAGGCTACCCTTGACTGCTTCTGCCTCCAATAGATTTCCTAAGCACTAGTGTTTTAAGGAACAGCTTAAAAAGAGAATCCTAATGTGATTTCTTTATAATGGGTGTGTTCCTTATCTTATCCTAGTGTCTAAACTCTTCTCCATGGCTGGATCCCCAAATAATATTCCTTTAAGTGCTAAGGGGTATCTAGAGAGTGGGATAGGTTTAATAACCCTAACCCTAACACGTACCCTAACCCTAACCCCTACCCTAACCCTAACACGTACCCTAATCCTAAACCGTACCCTAAACCGAGCCCTAACCCTAACACTAACCCTAACCCTAACCCTAACCCATACCCTATGCCGTGCCCTAACCCCTCCCCGAACCCATACCCTAAGCCGTACCCTAACCCTAACCTAAGCCGAACCCTAACCCTGGGCTACCCTTGACTGCTTCTGCCTCCAATAGATTTCCTCAGCACTAGTGTTTTAAGGAACAGCTTAAAAAGAGAATCCTAATGTGATTTCTTTATAATGTGTGTGGTCCTTATATTATCTTAGTGTCTAAACTCTTCTCCATGGCTGGACCCCCAAATAATATTTCTTTACGTGCTAAGGGGTATCTAGAGAGTGGGTTAGGTTTAATAACTACCGTAACCCTAATGCGTACCCTAATCCTAACACGTAACCTAATCCTAAGCCGTTCACTAAACCGAGCCCTAACACTAACATTAACCCTAACCCTAACCCTAACCCATACCCTACGCCGCAACCGAAGCCCTCCCCGAATCCGTACCATAAGCAGTACCCTAAGCCTAACCCTAAGCCTAACCCTAACCCTAGGCTACCCTTGACTGCTTCTGCCTCCAATAGATTTCCTAAGCACTAGTGTTTTAAGGAAAAGCTTAAAAAGAGAATCCTAATGTGATTTCTTTATAATGGGTGTGTTCCTTATCTTATCCTATTGTCTAAACTCTTCTCCATGGCTGGACCTCCAAATAATATTCCTTTACGTGCTAAGGGGTATCTAGAGAGTGGGATAGGTTTAATAACCCTAACTCTAACACGTACCCTAATCCTAAACCGTACCCTAAACCGAGCCCTAACCCTAACACTAACCCTAACACTAACCCTAACCCATACCCTACGCCGTACCTTAACCCCTCCTCAAACCCATACCCTAAGCCGTACCCTAACCCTAAACCTAAGCCTAACCCAACCCTGGGCTACCCTTGACTGCTTCTGCCTCCAATAGTTTGCCTAAGCACTAGTGTTTTAAGAAACAGCTTAAAAAGAGAATCCTAATGTGATTTCTTTATAATGTGTGTCTTCCTTATCTTATCCTAGTGTCTAAAATCTTCTCCATGGCTGGATCCCCAAATAATATTCCTTTACGTGCTAAGGGGTATCTAGAGAGTGGGATAGGTTTAATAGCTACCCTAACCCTAATGCGTACCCTAACCCTAACCCCTACCCTAACCCTAACACGTATCCTAATACTAAGCCGTACACTAAACCGAGCCCTAACACTAACACTAACCCTAACCCTAACCCTAACCCATACCCTACACCGTACCCGAAGCCCTCCCCGAACCCGTACCCTAAGCCGTACCCTAAGCCTAACCCTAAGCCTAACACTAACCCTAGGCTACCCTTGACTGCTTCTGCCTCCAATAGATTTCCTAAGCACTAGTGTTTTAAGGAACAGCTTAAAAAGAGAATCCTAATGTGATTTCTTTATAATGGGTGTGTTCCTTATCTTATCCTAGTGTCTAAACTCTTCTCCATGGCTGGATCCCCAAATAATATTCCTTTAAGTGCTAAGGGGTATCTAGAGAGTGGGATAGGTTTAATAACCCTAACCCTAACACGTACCCTAACCCTAACCCCTACCCTAACCCTAACACGTACCCTAATCCTAAACCGTACCCTAAACCGAGCCCTAACCCTAACACTAACCCTAACCCTAACCCTAACCCATACCCTATGCCGTGCCCTAACCCCTCCCCGAACCCATACCCTAAGCCGTACCCTAACCCTAACCTAAGCCGAACCCTAACCCTGGGCTACCCTTGACTGCTTCTGCCTCCAATAGATTGCCTAAGCACTAGTGTTTTAAGGAACAGCTTAAAAAGAGAATCCTAATGTGATTTCTTTATAATGTGTGTCTTCCTTATCTTATCCTAGTGTCTAAAATCTTCTCCATGGCTGGATCCCCAAATAATATTCCTTTACGTGCTAAGGGGTATCTAGAGAGTGGGATAGGTTTAATAACCCTAACCCTAACACATACCCTAACCCTAACCCCTACCCTAACCCTAACACGTACCCTAATCCTAAACCGTACCCTAAACCGAGCCCTAACCCTAACACTAACCCTAAACCTAACCCTAACCCATACCCTACGCCGTACCGGAAGCCCTCCCCGAACCCGTACCCTAAGCCGTATCCTAAGCCTAACCTTAAGCCTAACCCTAACCCTAGCCTACCCTTGACTGCTTCTGCCTCCCATAGATTTCCTAAGCACTAGTGTTTTAAGGAACAGCTTAAAAAGAGAATCCTAATGTGATTTCTTTATAATGTGTGTGTTCCTTATCTTATCCTAGTGTCTAAACTCTTCTCCATGGCTGGACCTCCAAATAATATTCCTTTACGTGCTAAGGGGTATCTAGAGAGTGGGATAGGTTTAATAACTACCCTAACCCTAACGCGTACCCTAACCCTAACCCCTACCCTAACCCTAACACGTACCCTACTCCTAACCAATACCCTAAACCGAGCCCTAACCCCAACACTATCCCTAACCCTAACCCTAACCCATACCCTACGCCGCAACCGAAGCCCTCCCCGAACCCGTACCCTAAGCTGTACCCTAAACCTAACCCTAAGCCTAACCCTAACCCTGGGCTACCCTTGACTGCTTCTGCCTCCAATAGATTGCCTAAGCACTAGTGTTTTAAGGAACAGCTTAAAAAGAGAATCCTAATGTGATTTCTTTATAATGTGTGTCTTCCTTATCTTATCCTAGTGTCTAAAATCATCTCCATGGCTGGATCCCCAAATAATATTCCTTTACGTGCTAAGGGGTATCTAGAGAGTGGGATAGGTTTAATAACTATCCTAACCCAAACACGTACCCTAACCCTAACTCCTACCCTAACCCTAACACGTACCCTAATCCTAAACCGTACCCTAAACCGAGCCCTAACCCTAACACTAACCCTAACACTTACCCTAACCCATACCCTACGCCGTACCCGAAGCCCTCCCCAAACCCGTACCCTAAGCAGTGCCCTATGCCTAACCCTAAGCCTATCCCTAACCCTAGGCTACCCTTGACTGCTTCTGCCTCCAATAGATTTCCTAAGCACTAGTGTTTTAAAGAACAGCTTAAAAAGAGAATCCTAATGTGATTTCTTTATAATGGGTGTGTTCCTTATCTTAGCCTAGTGTCTAAACTCTTCTCCATGGCTGGACCCCCAAATAATATTCCTTTACGTGCTAAGGGGTATCTAGAGAGTGGGATAGGTTTAATAACTACCCTAACCCTAACGCGTACCCTAACCCTAACCCCTACCCTAACCCTAACACGTACCCTAATCCTAACCAAAACCCTAAACCGAGCCCTAACCCAAACCCTAAACCGAGCCCTAACCCCAACTCTAACCCTAACCCTAACCCTAACCCATACCCTACGCCGTACCCGAACCCCTCCCCGAACCCGTACCCTAAGCCGCACCCTAAGCCTAACCCTAAGCCTAACCCTAACCCTAGGCTAACCCTGACTGCTTCTGCCTCCAATAGATTTCCTAAGCACTAGTGTTTTAAGCAACAGCTTAAAAAGAGAATCCTAATGTGATTTCTTTATAATGGGTGTGTTCCTTATCTGATCCTAGTGTCTAAACTCTTCTCCATGGCTGGACCCGCAAATAATATTCCTTTACGTGCTAAGGGGTATCTAGAGAGTGGGATAGGTTTAATAACTACCCTAACCCTAACGCGTACCCTAACCCTAACCCCTACCCTAACCCTAACACGTACCCTAAACCTAAACTGTACCCTAAACCGAGCCCTAACCGTAACACTAACCCTAACCCTAACACTAACCCATACCCTATGCCGTACCCGAAGCCCTCCCCGAACCCGTACCCTAAGCCTTACCCTTAGCCTAACCCTAAGCCTAACCCTAACACTAGGCTACCCTTGACGGCTTCTGCCCCCAATAGATTTCCTAAGCACTAGTGTTTTAAGGAACAGCTTAAAAAGAGAATCCTAATATGATTTCTTTATAAAGGGTGTGTTCCTTATCTTAGCCTAGTGTCCAAACTCTTCTCCATGGCTGGATCCCCAAATAAGATTCCTTTACCTGCTAAGGGGTATCTAGAGAGTGGGATAGGTTTAATAACTACCCTAAACCTAATGCGTACCCTAACCCTAACCCCTACCCTAACCCTAACACGTACCCTAATCCTAAGCATTACACTAAACCGAGCCCTTACCCTAACACTAACCCTAACACTTAACCTAACCCATACGCTACGCCGTGATCTAACCCCTCCCCAAACCCATACCCTAAGCCGTACCCTAACCCTAACCCTAAACCTAACCCTAACCCTGGGCTACCCTTGACTGCTTCTGCCTCCAATAGATTTCCTAAGCACTAGTGTTTTAAGGAACAGCTTAAAAAGAGAATCCTAATGTGATTTCTTTATAAAAGGTGTGTTCCTTATCTTAGCCTAGTGCCTAAACTCTTCTCCATGGCTGGACCCCCAAATAATATTCCTTTACGTGCTAACGGGTATCTAGAGAGTGGGATAGGTTTAATAACTACCCTAACCCTAATGCGTACCCTAACCCTAACCCCTACCCTAACACTAACACGTACCCTAATCCTAACCAATAACCTAAACCGAGCCCTAACCCCAACACTAAACCTAACCCTAACCCTAACCCATACCCTACGCCACAACCGAAGCCCTCCCCGAACCCGTACCCTAAGCAGTACCCTAAGCCTAACCCTAAGCCTAACCCTAACCCTAGGCTACCCTTGACTGCTTCTGCCTCCAATAGATTTCCTAAGCACTAGTGTTTTAAGGAACAGCTTAAAAAGAGAATCCTAATGTGATTTCATTATAATGGGTGTGTTCCTTATCTTATCCTAGTGTCAAAACTCTTCCCCATGGCTGGACCACCAAATAATATTCCTTTACGTGCTAAGGGGTATCTAGAGAGTGAGATTGGTTTAATAACTACCCTAACCCTAACGCTTACCCTAACCCTAACCCCTACCCTAACCTTAACACGTACCCTAATCCTAAACCGTACCCTAAACCGAGCCCTAACCCTAACACTAACCCAAACCCTAACACTAACCCATACCCTACGCGGTACCCGAAGCCTTCCCCGAACCCGTACCCTAAGCCGTACCCTAAGCCTAACCCTAAGCCTAACCCTAACCCTAGACTACCCTTGACTGCTTCTGCCTCCAATAGATTTCCTAAGCACTAGTGTTTTAAGGAACAGCTTAAAAAGAGAATCCTAATGTGATTTCATTATAATGGATGTGTTCCTTTTCTTAGCCTAGTGTCTAAACTCTTCTCCATGGCAGGACCACAAAATAATATTCCTTTACGTGCTAAGGGCTATCTAGAGAGTGAGATAGGTTTAATAACTACCCTAACCCTAACGCGTACCCTAACCCTAACCCCTACCCTAACCCTAACACGTAGCCTAATCCTAACCCGTACCCTAAACGGAGCCCTAACCCTAACACTAACCCATACCCTAACCCTAACCCATACCCTACGCCGTACCCGAAGCTCTCCCCGAACCCGTACCCTAAGCAGTGCCCTAAGCCTAACCCTAAGCCTAACCCTAACCCTAGGCTACCCTTGACTGCTTCTGCCTCCAATAAATTTCCTAAGCAGTAGTATTTTAAAGAACAGCTTAAAAAGAGAATCCTAATGTGATTTCTTTATAATGGGTGTGTTCCTTATCTTATCCTAGTGTCTAAACTCTTCTCCATGGCTGGACCCCCAAATAATATACCCTTATGTGCTAAGAGGTATCTAGAGAGTGGGATAGGTTTAATAACTACCCTAACCCTAACGCGTACCCTAACCCTAACCACTACCCTAACCCTAACACGTACCCTAATCCTAAACCGTACCCTAAACCGAGCCCTAACCCTAACACTAACCCTAACACTAACCCTAACCCATACCCTACGCCGTGCCCTAACCCCTCCCCAAACCCATACCCTAAGCCGTACCCTAAACCTAACCCTAAGCCTAACCCTAACCCTGGGCTACCCTTGACTGCTTCTGCCTCCAATAGATTGCCTAAGCACTAGTGTTTTAAGAAACAGCTTAAAAAGAGAATGCTAATGTGATTTCTTTATAAAGGGTGTGTTCCTTATCTTAGCCTAGTGTCTAAAATATTCTCAATGCCTGGATCCCCAAATAATATTCCTTTACGTGCTAAGGGGTATCTAGAGAGTGGGATAGGTTTAATAACCCTAACCTTAACACATACCCTAACCCTAACACCTACCCTAACCCTAACACGTACCCTATTCCTAAACCGTAACCTACACCGAGCCCTAACCCTAAAACTAACCCTAACACTAACCCTATCCCATCCCCTACACCGTGCCCGAACCCCTCCCCGAACCCATAACCTAAGCCGTGCCCTAACCCTAACCTTAAGACTAAACCTAACCCTAGGCTACCCTTGACTGCTTCTGCCTCCAATAGATTTCCTAAGCACTAGTGTTTTAAGGAACAGCTTAAAAAGAGAATCCTAATGTGATTTCTTTATAAAGGGTGTGTTCCTTATCTTAGCCTAGTGTCTAAACTCTTCTCCATGGCTGGACCCCCAAATAATATTCCTTTACGTGCTAACGGGTATCTAGAGAGTGGGATAGGTTTAATAACTACCCTAACCCTAATGCGTACCCTAACCCTAACCCCTACCCTAACCCTAACTCGTACCCTAATCCTAAGCCGTACACTAAACCGAGCCCTAACACTAACATTAACCCTAACCCTAACCCTAACCCATACCATACACTGTACCCGAAGCCCTCCCCGAACCCGTACCCTAAGCCGTATCCTAAGCCTAACCTTAAGCCTAACCCTAACCCTAGCCTACCCTTGACTGCTTCTGCCTCCAATAGATTTCCTAAGCACTAGTATTTTAAGGAACAGCTTAAAAAGAGAATCCTAATGTGATTTCTTTATAATGTGTGTGTTCCTTATCTTATCCTAGTGTCTAAACTCTTCTCCATGGCTGGACCTCCAAATAATATTCCTTTACGTGCTAAGGGGTATCTAGAGAGTGGGATAGGTTTAATAACTATCCTAACCCTAACGCGTACCCCAACCCTAACCCCTACCCTAACCCTAACACGTACCCTAATCCTATCCAATACCCTAAACCGAGCCCTAACCCCAACACTAACCCTAACCCTAACCCTAACCCATACCCAACGCCGCACCCGAAGCCCTCCTCGAACCCGTACCCTAATCCGTACCCTAAGCCTAACCCTAACCCTAACCCTAACCCTAACCCTAACGCGTACCCTAACCCTAACCCCTACCCTAACCCTAACAAGTACCCTAATCATAACCCGTACCCTAAACGGAGCCCTAACCCTAACACTAACCCAAACCCTAACCCTAACCCATACCCTACGCCGTACCCAAACCCCTCCCCGAACCCGTGCCCTAAGCCGTACCCTAAGCCTAACTCTAAGCCTAACCCTAACCCTAGGCTACCCTTGACTGCTTCTGCCTCCAATAGATTTCCTAAGCACTAGTGGTTTAAGGAACAGCTTAAAAAGAGAATCCTAATGTGATTTCTTTATAAAGGGTGTGTTCCTTATCTTAGCCTAGTGTCTAAACTCTTCTCCATGGCTGGAC